>NC_080089.1:65955888-66272507 GCF_950005125.1 Chionomys nivalis | reverse complement strand
TGTGCACATGTGTGTGCTCATGTGTAGAGGCCAGAGGTCAACCTCGGTTGTTGTTCATCAGACAGAATCTCTCATTAAACCTGAAACTTGCTGATTCAGTTAAGCTGGCTAGCCAGCGAGGATCAGGGATCTTCCTGTCTCTGCCTCTGCCCCTGCCAGCCCAGTTCTGGGATTATAAGCACATGCCACCAGGCCCAGGTTTTATATGAACTCTAGGGGGCAAACACTTGACTGAGCCATCTCTCCAGGCACAACCACTTTCATTTTGGGTCTGAAAAACTTTGAGAATGGAAAAAAATGAAGAGTATCCAAGTCATTTTAATACAGCAATAGGAAAGACTGCAGCAGGATAAATAATGGTGTTATGAAAGTACCAAAGAGAGGTTGAGGAGAGCTTATAGGAGAAAATTACATGCAAACTTGTCAGAATCTGAAGGAGGGGTGAGTTACTAGAATGGGAGTGAGGACTCTCTGGGCAAGGGCCTGCATGGCCAGCATAGCTTCCTGGAGGAACTCTGGCTCCCTGGCCAGTGGTAGAGGATGTGACCAGAGGTAAAGGTAGAGGGTGCTAGAGGGCAGATTGGGAGAAACTTAACCTCCTAAGGCAAGGCTGGGCCTTAGCCTGAGGGCAGCAAGGAGCCATGGAAGGATGTCACTCAGGAAAGCCAGTTAGGGTTAGCAATCCCAGGTGCCTCTTCCTTCCCTTGGGCTATTACTATTGGCAGAGTGTTTCCACTCCTGCCTCGTATATAACCCTCGACATTACCACAGAAGATGTGAAGAGATGATTGCCATGTCCTAGGTGAGGAGCTTGACGCTTGGAGGAGAATGTACTCTGTCAGTCCTGTAAGTAGATAGTGGAGCCCAAACCTGCAGCTCACACCAGTTCTGGGCCCTTTGTCCATGACAAGCTGAATCTCTTAAAGTGGCTACTGGCATTTTCTATGGGTTTCAGTGTGTTGAGCTTTTATTTAGGCCCAGGAACAGCGCCTTTCAATGATCTGGGAGAAGTGAGTAGCTAAAGCTGGAAACCCTTCAGGGTATTAGTGGAACTGAACAAGCCCCAGCAGCAGCTAATGCTGTGCATATGTTGCCTCTTGGCTTGGGAGGTCAGTGAACTCGTGGTTTCCAAGTTGTCTTAGCCACTGACTAGTCCTTTAGGAAGAAATCAGATATGTGCACAGCAGAATGCGGGTAGAAGGGCCAGAGTTTAATTATAAGCCCTACTCTGGTGAAAAGGGAACTGATTATATATATCAGAAATCTCTGCATTGCCTCTCCACATGGTGCCATTGGTTTATTTATGTGTGCTTGGCTTTATATAGGCTGTAATTTGCTAGGGACAGCTACCTTAATTGTGAACTTCCTTCCTCATGTCAGGTTTAATCTTCCTGTTAGCTTATCCTATCCTATCTTTTTTTTTTATTTTTATTTTGAGGGTGAAATTCTGTCTAATCCTGGCTTTGCTTAGAAAACCCGTTTGGCAAAGTTTTCCTCAGTGGTGTTGTAAAGTAGACCTACCTATATCTGGCTTGTTTTCTAACTTTGAGCCTCCAGCATGCCACTGTGAGCCAGGACAAAGAAAAGTCTGAGCAGCTAAGCTTGATGTGACAAGTCCACTTACTCTGTCACGTGGATATACACCTGGTGCTCCACAGTCTCAGTTTTTATGGTGCATGTTGGTATGGATCGACTCCTGGGAGGCTAGAAGCAGAGCTGAAGGCTCTGGATGCCTGAGAGTGTGCAGTGGCATTATGGTACTGTGGAAAATATGTTCATCACACAGTTTCAGACAAGTCAGTAATGAACTTTCATGTGCAGAAGGGGATCTTGTGCTGAAGAGTCTAAAGTCTTTTTCAGAGCTCTGATCCAAGTTATAACCAATGGACAAAGTGGGAGAGTAGACAGAAAAACCCAAAGAGTTTATGTAAAAGAACTTGGGCTTTTGTCCTGGAAACCCCCAAGTTGAACTTCTGATTTTAACATTTCCTGTTGGAGATTCTTAAGGCAAATTAATTTTAGCATTTTCTTAATTAATAAAGGAATTTCTTGTTAGGACTTTTGAGAAAAAGATGCATTATTGTTTGTAGCATAGGTTTAAAACTACTCTCTCTCACCCACATGCAAACAGTTATGTATGTGGGAACTGGATAAATCAAGTTAGTTCCAGTTAACCATAGAAGCCTAGACAGCTAAATGGACCCTGGAAATCCCAGGGGACTTAATTGGATAGCATTTGCCCTTCATAAGAGCTAACATTTATGCCAGGTGGCGGTGGCGCACGCCTTTAATCCCAACACTGGGGAGGCAGAAGTAGGCAGATCTCTGTGAGTTCGAGGCCAACCTGGTCTACAAGAGCTAGTTCCAGAACAGGCTCCAGAGCTACAGAGAAACCCTGTCTTGAAAAACCAAACAACCAAAAAAAGAAGCACCTATTAGGATGGATCCTATAAAAATACGGACAGGAAGATCCTGCTTATTTTGATGAGGTGTACATCAGTGTTGTAGAAAGTTTAGGACTATGTGTATTTTTTACATTATTAGAAATATTGTCTAGACTCATCTCTAGAGTGAAGGTCCTCGCTCATCTGGCATAAGGAGATCCCTGTACAACATGTCAGTGTAAAGTGCAGTTTCTTGGCCTTCCAGCTATTATATATTCTCAGGGGAGTGAGAATTTGGAGGAAAACACAAATAAAAAATAGTGTAGAATAATCTGTCCAGAAGGGACAAATATTTCAATTTAAATATTCTAGCTCCATGGCCTCTCTTAGGGTTTTGAATTTTTAGTGCAATGAGTTTCAGAGTGAAATCTCATGAATTGTAATGAATTTGTTTGTATACATGAATTTGAACAATACATTAAAATTTGAAACATTGTATCTGATTTTAATGGCGTAAATTACCCAGCTTGAAAGCTAGTTAATAGTTTTTCTTTACCTAATAATCAAGATGATGATACTTTAATCTTAGAAAAGTCATTAATCATGCTTTTATAGCATCAATACATGCTATTAATTCGTAACCATTAAGCTGTCTTATTAGGAAAATTAGGGAAATAAATGTGTCAGTATAAGCATAAAGTATGATTCCCCCTGAATGTTTTCTCTCTTAATAAATGATGATTATATGTACAGGGCAGGCATAAAGTTATAATTGGTTTTGTTTTTATATAGATCTTGTTTGGTAAAGGAAGCTGAGGTAAGAACTTAAAAGTGTTGTCTTGTTTGGGGTTTTTTTTTGTTGTTGTTGTTGGTCTTTTGGGTTTGTTGTTGGGTTTTTTTGTTTTTGTTTTTGTTTTGTTTTGTTTTTTTGAGACAAGGTTTCTCTGTGTAACAGCCCTGGCTGTCCTGGAACTCACTTTGTAGACCTGGCTGGCCTTGAATTCACTGAGATCCATCTGCCTCTGCCTCCTGAGTGCTCAGATTGAAGGCATGTGCCACCTGGCCTTTAGCATTAAAGATAGCTAACTGATGGGGCAGAATCTGGGAGGAGTTGGGGGCAGGGCACAGCTATGTTAAAAATACATTATGTGAAATTCTCAAAGAGTTAATAAGATTTTTTTTTTTTTTTAAAAGCTAGGTAGCTTGGAATGGTACTCTTGCCTTTAATCTCAGTGGCCTATAATCCTGGTACTTACGAGGCTGAGGCAGGAGGATTTTAAGTTGGAGGCCAAGCTGAATTACATAGTGAGTTTCAGACCAGCCCGGGCTAGGTGATGATGAGAAGGTGGATGGATGGATGAGTGGACAGACAGATGGACAGATGATAGATAGATAGATAGATAGATAGATAGATAGATAGATAGATAGATAGATAGATAGATAATGGGAGACAGGGATGGGGTCATAAGGAGCTTAGGGACAATTAAGAGGATGGGTTCTATTTTTGACTATAGTTGAAAGGGTTATACTCAAATTTGTATTACATTTGACTTAAAATTTTAAAGACTGCGTTTTTAAGAGTTCATTTTTTGGGTTCAAAAGCAAAACAAGACAAAAAACATGCTGTGGACCTCTTTGTTTCCATTCATTCCTCAAAAATTATGTTGCATCTAGGAAAGTGTTTTGTTAAAAATTTTAAGGTATTTGGGCTGGAGAGATGACTCAGTGCTTGCTGTGGGACTGGATTTCAGATTCTCAGCAGTGTTGTAGGAGACAGCTTGTTTGTTCTAGCCGCTTAGACCCGAAATAATCACTCAGAAATTATATTATTTGCAATACTGTTTGGCCAATAGCTTAAGCGTATTTCTGGCTTACTCTCATATCTTAATTTAATCCATTTCTATTAATCTGTGTATATCCATGTGGCTGTGGCTTACCAACAAGGTTCCGGCTGGTGGTTCGCTGCGGCTCCATGGTATCTCACTGACTCTGCCTTCTTTCACCCAGCATTCAGTTCAGTTTTCCCAGCCTAGCTCTATTCTGCTAAACCACTGGCTGAAACAGATTTATTCATTAACCAATAAAAGCAACACTTAGAAGGACCTCCCACACCACAACAGTACCCACATAAAAGCTGAAGAGGTATGGATACCTGCCTGTAACCCCTGTGTTCTTGAGGCAGAGCCAAGGATCTTTAGGGCCAGCTGAATAGGTTGGGTTCAAAGTGGAGAGCAATTGAGGAAGACACCACATGTCTACATCTGTCCTCCATACACTTATACACCACTCATAGATTCGTGTGTAAGAAAATGTTCAGATGGTCAGAGTTTTGCTTTTGAACAAGTGTGAAGGTTTGTGATGGTGAGTTTTGCTACTGCTCAGTACTGAACAATGAAATATGCCTCAAAGAGTAAGAACAGCAGCTCTTGGAAGGACAGGAGCTATGACCTGCATCTTCATAACCTTTTGTTTGGTGCTCAGGCATACAGATCTCTTCATGGACTACATGCATTGGCACTGTGTATAATTTCCTTCCCAGGAATGACTCTTTGGTTAAGCAGTAGTGCTTCTCCTTTGTTGGAAATGCATAATATACTTCAAAGGCTGTGTAATTATCACATTATTGCTTATAACCATTCTCTAGATACAGTCAACTTGTTTTGTTTTTTCACTCAGTGTTGATGTACAGTAAAATAATAAATGTCTACTGGCTGCACTGGTGCCTCTGCATACGTGCACAGTTCTCAGTGCATAAAAAGTCTTCAGGATCAAGCACATCTCCTTCCCCGTCTCCTTCACCTCTCTTTCTCAGGAGTCTTTGCTAACTTGATTCATGTTCTTGGTACCATACATTCCCATTCCCTTTCTTCTGTCTCATCTGGTTCTTTTGGTTCTGCTTTCAGTCCCATTGAAATCATCTCCATACCTTCATTTTTATCTTCTTCAAAGACTTCTTGTCACCCCACTTCATTCCTTAAGATCTACTCCATTTTCTTCAGAACTCAGATCGCCATGGCCTGTCATAGCCAGTGACTTGCTCAGTACTTGTGCCCTGAGGCTCTAACCAGTTGTTGGCACCCTTTGTTACCCACCCCATCATCTTCCAGAATTGTCAGCTCCAGCAGGCTTCCCCTCTTCTCTCTGTGCCTTCTGTTGCCATTGTTAGTTTCATTTTGCTGTGTAATTAAAGCTGTTTTCCAGCTTTAATGATTTTTCTCTTTTGAAAATTAGACACACTTTTAATACAATTTGTAATCATGCTCATGTGTATGATTCTTGCATTAATGTCTGTCCCTCCTGCCAGCTTGCTAACCGAATGAGTGCAGAAAGCAGATTTATTGCTATTCTTTAATGGATCTCTAGCAGTCAGCCCAGTTCTTGGCAGATTGCATATGTTCAGAAACTCTTTATTGGGGTGGTAAGATAGTTTGGCAGGTAAAAGCACTTACTGCCAAGTCTCATGACCTGAGTTTGATTTCTTGGACACCCATGTTAGAAGGAAAGAACCAACTCCCAAGTGCCGTGGCCTGTGTGCATGTGTCTTACACACATGCAAATGAATGAATAAATAAAATATAACAAATTTGGAAAATCCTTTGTGGTTTAGGTACTTTCCTTCATTACTTATGATTCCCCAAGTTTCTACTTTATATTCCTATCCTCTTACAGGTTCCTTCTTGTTCATCCTCTAACATAAACATAAAGAACCATTTCATGACTTGTTACCTATCTAATAATAATACTGCCATTTATTCTTTTCTGTATACAGGCTCAAAACCTGCACATTATCTTTGTCTCTTTAGAGCCTTCTATCTGCCCTGGTTTAGGCCTTCAGCAATGTTCATCTAGACACCTCAGTGTCCTCTTAAGTGGCCTGAACACTTTCAGTTTCATTTGGACAGCATCTTCCTGTCCCTGGTTCTGTCCAACACTAAACTAATTAACTTTAGGGTATAGCTCTCATTGGCCATTAATTCCTTATTTTTAAAAATCACAGTTTCTTTCTTTTTTTTTTTTTTTTCGGTTTTTCGAGACAGGGTTTCTCTGTGGCTTTGAAGCCTGTCCTGGAACTAGCTCTTGTAGACCAGGCTGGCCTTGAACTCACAGAGATCCGCCTGCCTCTGCCTCCCAAGTGCTGGGATTAAAGGCGTGCGCCACCACTGCCCGGCTTTAAAAATCACAGTTTCTACTTTGCTTGATCAGACACATCATCCTTGGTCTGTTGTTGTGAACTCCCCATAATGTGGTATTAGCTGTACCTCCTGTTCTTACTAGGAGTCCTATATCCCAGGGTTCTGAGGCTTACTGGGTGGAACTGTAGCACCACTTCACCTGGCAAGTGTAAAATTGCTAATGGCCCTGTAGTGGTTTGGATGAGACTGGCCCTCATAGGCTTATATATTTGAATATTTGGTCCTCAATTGGTGAAAATCTTTGGGAAGGATTAGGAGGTGTGGCCTTGTTAGAGGAGGTAAGTCACTGGGGCTGAGCTTTTACTGGGGCTGAGCTTTGAGGCTTTAAAAGCTCACACCATTCTCAGCTCTCATGCCTTCTACATGCCAATCAAGATATGAGCACTCAACTTTCCTGCTGCCATGCCTTTGCTCCCCCATGATGAACACTTCTGAGATTATAAGCCCAATAAAATGATTCATTTTATAAGTTGCCTTGGTCATGGTATTTTTGTTTGAGAAAATTAACTAAGACAGGAATAACATTTTCAAGTTTTTATAATGAAAAAATGCTTCTTTATTTACAAAATGATGATGATGATACATGACCATAATTTATCTGCCTGTCACTTGAAAACTAAACAAGCAAGCAAAATATCATAATGGAATTCTTGCTGTTTTATTTTTATTTGAGAGAGAAGACCAGTTCCAGATCACTTATTTTCTTCTAAGCAAATTTTATGGAGCGAAGGGTTGCTAGCTTTCAGTCTCTTTTCAATCTCTCTCTCTTTTTTTTTTTCTCTGTTTCCTTTTTTTGAGACAGGGTCTCTCTACATAGCCATTGCTGTCCTGAACTCAGTAGGTAGACCAGGCTTCTCTTCTTCTTCTTCTTCTTCTTCTTCTTCTTCTTCTTCTTCTTCTTCTTCTTCTTCTTCTTCTTCTTCTTCTTCTTCTTCTTCTTCTTCTTCTTCTTCTCCTTCTCCTCCTCCTCCTCCTCCTCCTCCTCCTCCTCCTCCTCCTCCTCCTCCTCCTCCTCCTCCTCCTCCTTCTCCTCCTCCTCCTCCTCTTCCTCCTTCTTCATTGTGTATACAATATTCTGTCTGCATGTATGCCCGCAGGCCAGAAGAGGGCACCAGATCTCATTACAGATGGTTGTGATCCACCACGTGGTTGCTGGGAATTGAACTCTGGATCTTTGGAAGAGCAGGCAGTGCTCTTAACCACTGAGCCATCTCTCCAGCTCCTGCAACTTCTTTCATTCTTTTCATAACCACTTTTTTTCGGGGGGGGGGGGAGTCTTATTAAGTAAGTAATGTGAAAGTCTGGAGATCACTGCTATACTCAGAAGGGGGTAGCTCCATTAAAAAAATTTCATTTTATTTTTTAACTGATAGAATGAGAAAGAGAAAAAGTCTGTCTTTACCTTGCACAACATGCTATTTTGAAGTATATAAATTGTGCAGTAACCAAATCTAGCTAATCCATAGGTTGTTTTCTCACATAGTTACAACTTTTGTGATAAGAATACTTTGTAACTTAGAGAATTTATCCTATTGTAATATATTTTAACTATAGTTACCTTGTTGCAGATAGGTCCCTTGGACTTACTTCTGCTATGTAACTGAAATTTTGTAACCTTTTATCAGTATCTTCCCAACCTTGTTTAGTTTCCACCCATACATCCCTCCCTGTTCACCTGTGTTGTGCCAAAGATAGAATTCTTACACACACACACACACTTATACAGGTATGTATGTATCAAATTTTCTTTATCTGTTCAATCTGTTCATTCTTTCATGGACATTTAGGTTCATTTCGTATCTTACCATAAAATGGCAACTATGTGAGGCAGCACATGTGTTACTTAGCTAGATTTAGTCATTGTACAGTGTATATACTTCTAACATGTTATACAAGGTAAATACATATAATTTATCTTATTTTTAAAAATACTGCAGTAGTATGGACACTGTGGCATAGTTGGTTAAAGTGCCTGTCTAGTAAACAGAAGATTCTGGTTCAAATCCAGGATCTGTGCTTTCTTGCCAAGCGATGGTGGTACACACCTTTAATCCCAGCACTTGGGAGGCAGAAGCAGGCAGATCTCAGTGAGTTCAAGGCCAACCTGGGCCAGTCTGGTCTACAGAGTGAGTTCCAGGACAGCCAAGGCTACACAGAGAAACCCTGTCTCGAAAAATCCCCCCCACCAAAAAAAAAAGTACAGTAATACGGCAGTATTGACATACCGAGATTGGTGGGTCATACAGCATTTATATATTTATTTATGTGGTGTTGGGTATTAAATCCATAGCCAAATATGTCAATAAGGACTCCCTATTTTTAATGTTTGCATAATCTTATTCTGTTTTCCATGATGGCTATACTGGGTACACCTAATTTCTGCTGGTTAAGATCTTGTCTTTCTTGATGCTCTACACACCCTCCCCTGTTCCCTGCCAACCTGAGGATGTTTTCTCCTGCCTCGGTGGTATTCTGTACCCTGTGACACTTTGAACTTTTGCCTAGTGCATACCATGTTATTTCTGTGTTATGAGGAGACCTGCCTTCCTTTTCTCCTTCCCAGCTTCCCCATTCTTGTGGGAAATGTCTTTGGGACAAAAATTTGTTTCATCTTTAGGTTCTTGTTATTGCTGATTACTATACTTGAGTCTTTGGTTCTCAAAAAATGCCATTTAACTGAAATTTCCAAGTAATTCTAATGAAATAATTGATGAAGTGAAATTCTTATCTTCGTGGCTAGGGGAAGTTTGTAGTGCTGGGGATCAAACCCAGGATTTCATGTATGCTAGTTGAGTCCTCTACCACTAAGCCACATCTCCAGCTTCCTTAGAATCATGTTAGGAATGATTCTTCACTTAACCTTTTGAAGATTGATAGTCCTAGGTTCAGGCCTATTGTGGTTTGGGTAGTTTAATTGAGAAATTAACTAATTTTATATGGCAGACTTCTTGCTGAAGCTGATTTTGAGTTTAGTTTGCAGAAGCAGCCCTGAAAAGTCTTTCTCAAGTGCCAGGTCACACTTTCTTTGCCTCTGACCTCCTCTAGAGCTGTCAGGACTCTTAACTTTGGCCTGATCTGGATGGGGCTTTTGTTATGCTTGTAAGAAAGGTCATGTGTGTACTATTCACAGACCTTTTGCGCTCTCTCTCTCTCTCTCTCTCTCTCTCTCTCTCTCTCTCTCTCTCGTGTGTGTGTGTATGTGTATTATTCAGAGGCCTGTTACTTGTATTCTTGGAATTTTTTTTTTCTCCTTTCTTACTTCTTCCACCCCAAGATGTTTGCCTGTTTGCATTTGCGTTACTGGGGAAACCCAGGTTTCACGCATGCTAGAAAACTTTCTGCCATTGAACTCCATCCCTGGACCTTTACATTTAAAAAAAAAAAAAACATGGTCTGCTAAATTGTACAGGCTGACCTGGAACTTTCCATCCTCCTGCCTCAGCCTCCAGTGCTAGAGTGATGTGTGCACCGTCATGCTTGGCATGCTGAAATTCTTTGTTACTCATCTGAACTGTGTAAAGCACAGCTGGTGACAGCGAGGCAACATTTGCTGTTCAAGTGCTTTCTTCAGAGACGTTTTCAAGTATTTTTGTTTTTTGGATTTTTTTCCTACTGAGACAGAGATTAAATTTTTTTTCCAGTGCTGGTGATCAAATCCAGAGCCTCATATCTGATGGGCAAATATTCTACCACTCAGCCACATCCCCAGCTCTTGTCTTTTGAAACAACATCTCATGCAGCCCAAGCCGTTCTTGAATGTCTGATCCTCCTGCCTCTAGCTCCCAAATGCTGGGATTGTAGGTCTGTGGGGTTTGGGGTGAGTGGGTGGCAGTGTGTGCTAAACAACATTGAGCTAAGAATCCAGCCCTGAGAGATGATTTTAGATTTGGAGAAAAAAAATGTCAGGATTTCTGCCAGGGAAGACACTGAGAAGAGTGGGAGATCATGTCACCATCTCCTCTGTAAAGTCATCTCTTCTGGAAGGTGAGACCTGGGCAGTGAGCATGGTGACTCAGGTGATGGCTGCACCTGTGGACAGTGACCAACGGACCAGTTTTTGGCCTTTTAGTAAGTTGTGGGCTGGTTTTGTGTTGAGTGACAGGCAGATAAAAGATGAGAGATTGAAGAGAATGAAGGCTTACCCTCACATCCCAGTGCTTGCAAGCTTCACGCTCACCCTCCTGTGCGGGGGGTCCTAATAACTGCACGCTCACCCTCCTGTGCGGCAGGTCCTAATAACTGCACGCTCACCCTCCTGTGTGAAAGGTCCTAATAACTGCACGCTCACCCTCCTGTGCGACAGGTCCTAATAACTGCACGCTCACCCTCCTGTGCGGGGGGTCCTAATAACTTTGAAGAGCCAGTGCTCAACTCGGCCTGAGGTGATACTACCATACAAGTGACCCACCACAGCCCTTTGATATCAAAAGATAAGAGCAGGAAAAGAGGCCAGGAGAGAATTCCATGGTTAGTTTAAGATATGTGTCTTTGCTGCAAAAGCCCAAATCAGACAGAAAGCTCAGCCTGCAGTTAGCTTAAGTGAGTGTTTTGTGTTAAGCTCTCCTTTTGGCTTCTCTGGCCTACCTCACTCTTTTTCTTGTGACCAAAGAACAAATAGTAGACTACCCTCTGTAGATGAGAAAGGTAGATATTATGGAGATGCTCCTCAGGCCACAGCCAGATTGGGTGTATTCTTCTCTTGATGTGTTTGGGATGTAGGGAGGCTGTAACTGCATCCCACCCCAGGATACACACTTAGCAGACCTCTGAATGACAAGCTTACTTAATCTGCTGTGTCTTTAACCTGAACATTTGGACAGGAAAGAATGCTGAAGCAGAACTTTAGCAAGAGCCTTAGTTTGAAATTGCCCTCACAAAGCTTCTTGGTACTATATTTCCCAACACTCCTTTTAAATGTAAAAACACTGAAAGTAGGGGTGTATGTCTAGAGTTCAAAATGAACCTCCTGTTAAGTCCGTAGACAATTTTGGTGGGCCTTTTTCCTTGGTAGTGCCCTACTTACTGGTCATCCAAAAGTTCCTGGTTGATCATTCTGCCTCCTTTATTTTTTATTTTTATCTTTTATTTTATTTATTTATTTTATTTTTTTTTGGTTTTTCGAGACAGGGTTTCTCTGTGGCTTTGGAGCCTGTCCTGGAACTAGCTCTGTAGACCAGGCTGGTCTCGAACTCACAGAGATCCGCCTGCCTCTGCCTCTCGAGTGCTGGGATTAAATGCGTGTACCACCATCGCCCGGCTCTCTGCCTCCTTTAGAAGTGACCTTCCTGCCCAGTGTGTTGACAGTCACTTCGGTGGGTTAGTGTACCAGTGTCCTTAATGTGTAGCTAACAATGCATACTAAACCATCCGTAGCAGAAAACAAATAGTAACAGTGGACTGCCCTTGGCTACATGTTTAAGGTTTGAACTGTTGTAAGACAGTTGTAGAGGGAAGGCTTTTACCAGTACATTTTCTATTCAGTTCATGTTTAACTGTGACTCATATTTTTTTCTAGATTGACACCTCCACTCTGCTTTTTTTGAGCCAGGGTTTCTCCATGTGGCTCTGTGTGTTTCTCTGTTCTCTCTCGCTGTCCTGGAACTCTCTTTATAGATCAGGTTGACCTCAAACTCACAGAGATCCTCCTGCCACTGTCTCCCGAGTGTTGGAATGGGATTAAAGATGTGCCCTACCAACCCATCTAATTCAACCCAATTTTGAGTGGATTTAAAATAAATTATTTTACTTTTGTATTAGAAAAGTGTCACTTTTCAGCAAGAGTAGGAGAATTCTGATTGAGAATCAGAAAAGATAGTAATGATGAGCTGATGCTACTTTTGACTCAGGAAATAAGAATAACAGCATCCTCACAGAGTGTTGTCGGATTCAAGGGAAAATTATAGTGAGAAAAGAAACACCACCTCTGAGATTTACTGTAGGAAAAACATAAGGCGGGGGGGTGGGGCGGGGGAGAATTCTAAAATTTCCGTATATGGTCAGAGGAGGGTAGTTTCTGGACTTCCCCAAATGTTTCCCTTTTCACTAAAACAGCCCCAGAGAACTGACGCATGATTGATGTCTGAGTAGAAGGACACTGGGACATGGAAACCTGACTGAAAGGTGGTCTTCACATACAGTCCTCCAGATGCCTCTGAGGGGATGGCGACATGTAAATGAGAGCCATGGTGGGAATCTTGCCTGGCTTGCTTGCGTAGTTCCAGAATATAATTAAAAGCACATGTGATTATCAGTAAACACTGAGGTTTGGGTTAGGTTTGTACAAGACTTTGGCAGAAACCTAAAGCCTGTTCTAGTATCTTAAGCTGGCCCTCCCTCCCTGCCTTTCTCTCCCTTATTCCCTCCTTTCTTTTCCTTCACTCCTTTTTCTTTTCCTCCCTTTCTCTTTGGAATGAAAAGGGACTCTAGATTCTGACAGTTTTCTTTCTTTTTTAATGTGTATATATGATGTGTGTGTGTGCATGTTCATGTGAACATAGGCATGGGCATCAGTGCTTGTCTTCCACCTTGTTGAGGCATGGTCTCTTGTTCATGTTGTATGTCAGGCTAGCTAGCTGGCCCACAGGCTTCTGGTGACTCTGCCTTCCCTGTCCATCTTGTGAAGGTATGCTGGGATGCAAACTACTAAGTACATCTAGCTTTTATGTGGGTTCCGGGGTTCTAAATGCCAGTCTTCACACTTGCACACTTGATCTGCTGAGCTACCTCCCAAGCCCTGTTCTTTCAAACTCACTATTTCTAGCCTTTACATAGATTTTCATTTATGTACTTCTCAGGGAATACCTGAGATCCTACTGCATGATTCTTTATTTCTTTCTTAAGATAAGTTCTTGTAAATGTAAATGTCCTTTTCATTACCTCAAACACATGGGAGACTCTAGATGATGATTTGAGAAGGGCCTTCCATATGTGCCTAGCAAAACTGACTGCTGTTTACTACATTACGATACTCTGTGTGGGGCTAAATGTTCAGACAGTCCACTGTGCTACCTAAAGAATTTCTTGGTCGCTGGGTGGTTGTGGCGCATGCCTTTAATCCCTGCACTAGGGAGGCAGAGGCAGGCAGAGGCAGGCAAATCTCCTCGAGTTCAAGGCCAGCCTGGTTTACAAAAAGTAGTTCCTTGACAGGCACCAATGCTACACAGAGAAGCCCTGTATTGAAACAAACAAACAAACAAACAAACAAACGAACGAATCACCAACAAGGCCGGGCGGTGGTGGCGCACGCCTTTAATCCCAGCACTTGGGAGGCAGAGGCAGGTGAATCTCTGTGAGTTCGAGACCAGCCTGGTCTACAAGAGCTAGGTCCAGGACAGGCTCCAAAGCCACAGAGAAACCCTGTCTCGAAAAAAACCAAAAAAAAAAAAAAAAAAAAAGAACCACCAACAAAAAAAAATTTCTTGTTCAGATTGATTCCATATCTCTAAACTGAAATGTGTGCCTTTTATAAATTTAGCAAACTGTTTTTGAATATAGATGAGATAGCTTTTGTATGTAAAAACAATGCTAAAAGGGAAGTTGTAAGTTTAACTTATAGTATGGGGACACACATAGAAACACACACACGGACACACAGATAGATGCATGCACATGCACATAGAACATTGTCTTCCTTCTGGCCATGGAGAATTTGTCCATAAATCTCCCCAGCTGTTTGTTTATATTGTGTTGGAACTTAAAAGAATTAAATTCTCTCAAGTAATTTTCTATATTTCTGATCTATTTCTGTTTCTCCTGTCCTCAGGAACGATAAAGAAATGGCCTTGTTCGTGTGAGATCAACTTGTATATTGTAGCCGTTCTTGCTATTATACTTGCCTGGTCATTCACTCCCAGATACCGTGCTTGGAAGGCAGAGACTATCATGCAGTTATGAGAGCTTGATTTCAGTTGGAAAAGAATCTGGCTTCAGAATTTCTGAAAGATGGGTGTGCACAGTGCCAGGTCCTGCAAAGTCTCAGCTTCCAATGGTGGACATGACCAGGGGTGTGGCCTAGGGGTGTGGCCAGGATGGTTAGCCTGCCTCCAGTCTCTGGTGTTCTATTTTTCTTCTCTTATCTAACTTTGAGATGTGAGTTTCTGCTTTTGAGAGTTCTTGTTTCTTACTTTTCCCTTCTAACTTAATAACTGCATGTCATCCTTCTCTGACTCCAAAGAAACAAGGGAAGGTATTTTCTGTGGATTATGCATATGGTATTTCTTTGGTTTCTCTTGTTTCTTAAGTAGGTCTTCAGACAGGGTACATAGAGCTCTTCTGTCCTCGTGCCTCCTATCACATTAGCACTAGGCCCAGGAGTACACAGTCATTCTGATGGTCTTCCGCATTCCAGACAAAGAGATCCCTGCTTTTGCTGAGACCAGTTACCGTATTTTTACCCCAACTCACCAGCTGTGACCTTGGGAATCTAAGTATTGAAGACATTGCTTGTAAACACTTCTAGAGTGCTCATGTCCACCCCCTTCCATTCTCAGATTTAAGCTCAGGTGTAGCCTCATTATAAGATATGCTTTATGAGAAATCTAATTCACTGATGTACAGATTTTATTTTATTTTATTTATTTATTTTAGTTTTTTGAGACAGGGTTTCTCTGTAGCTTTGGAGCCTGTCCTGGCACTAGCTCTTGTAGACCTGGCTGGCCTCGAAATCTCAGAGATCTGCCTGCCTCTGCCTCCCGAGTGCTGGGATTAAAGGCGTGTGCCACCAACCGCCCGGCCAAATTTTATTTTAAAATAGATTTTTCGAACTTCATTTCTGTTGATTAAGGTGGAGAAGGCTTTCATCGTGAAGGTGCTTCTTGTGTGGGTAACTGTTTTCTCCAGTGGATAATTAAGTTATTGCTGACACTAATGTAGTTTCCTTTACTTTAGTTTTTTTTTTAATTGAAAAATAATGTAAAGTAAAAGCTGGTAAAGTCAGGTTTTTTCTCCTTCAGCAGAGAGAAAGTTATATTGTTGTATTTGTACAACTTTGTATCAATAACCAACACTTACGTCAAAAGCAAGCTCTCATTTTGAAATTCATCTTAACGTCAACATTCTTTCTTCTAGGTCATTGGTCCTCTACGTTCATAACATTGTGACCCTTTAGTACAGTTCCTCATGTTGTGGTGACCCACAACCATAAAATTATTTTTGTTGCTACTTCATAACTGTAACTTTGATGCTGTTATAAATTGTAATGTAAACATCTGATATGCAGGCGATGTGATATGCAACCCCTGTGAAAGGGTCCTTCAACCTCCAGGTTGAGAACCACTGCTCTAGATAGACAGTTCAGAGCTCACATGGTAATAACTGCTGCCAAAATAGACATGAGAATTCAGATTAACAGAGTTGAGTTCATTATGCCAGCCAGTCCTCTCACTTTTAGCATATGATTTTAAGCAAGATACTTATTTGAATCCTCCTTTCCTCTTGTCTTAAATGGAGTAACATGCTTGGTGCAGGTTGGTTGGTTGTTTTGGTAAGTGGTAAGGTGGTTAAGTACTTAATACACTGACTTCCTGGCACTAAGAACTAATGATAGTGATTTTTATACATTTTTAAATTTTGTTCTTTGAGAATTTCATACACAAATGTAGTGTATTTTGATCATATCTGTGCCTCTCCCCTCCTCCATCTCATCTCATTCTCCCTTCCCATCCTGTTCTCCCAACTTCATGATCTTTTTAATTTTTTTTCATATGCCACAGAGTCAAATTAGTGCTGCTCATTTGCACATGGGTTCACTAGAGCATAGACAACCTGCCAGGGGATATACCCTAAGGAAAACTGTCCCCCCCCCCCAGCAGCCATCAATTGCCAGGAACTTCTCAGCTATGGGTGGGCCTCATGAGCTCCTTTCCCATCCAAGCTGAATTCTTAAGTGGCTTGGTTTGTACAGGCAACCATAACTGCTGTGAGTTTGAGTGCAGTGGTCCTGTCTTGTTAAAGGACACTTTAATTTTTTTTTACTCATTTTACATACCAACCACAGTTCTCCTCTATCTCCACCTCTCTCCCTCCCTCCAGCCCAACCCCATCCACTCCCTCAGAAAGGGGAGTCAACAAAGCCTGGCACATTCAGTTGAGGCAGGACCAAGACCCTCCACTCTGCATCGAGGCTGAGCAAGGCACCCACCATATGGAATAGGCTCCAAAAAGCCAGCTCATGCACCAGGGTAGATCCTGGTCCCACTGAAAGGACACTTTCTTTACAGTTGTTCTCAATCTCTGACTCTAAAACCTTTATGCCTACTCTTTTGCTGAGACTTGGGGGAAGAGGGTATGGCATAGATGTCTCATTTAGGGTTAAGTACTCCACAACCACTTATTCTCTGAACTTGACCAGTTGTCTTTGTATTAACCACTGTCTCCTGCAAAAAGAAGCTTCTTTGATTAAGGCTGAGTGTTTCACTAATATATGGTGTAGTTTTATGTCAACTTGACACAAGCTAGAGTCACTGGAGAAGAGGGAGCCTCAATGGGAAAATGTCTCAAAATATCAGCTGTAGGGCATGTTCTTCATTAGTGATCAATGGAGGAGGGCCCAGCCCATGGTGGGTGGTGCCACCCTTGGATTGGTGGTCTTAAGTCTAAAAGAAAGCAGGCTGAGCAAGCCACTATGAGCAAGTCAGTAAGAAGCACCCTTCCATTGCCTCTGCATCAGGTCCTCTCTCCAGATTCCTGCCTTTTCTGAGTTCTTGTCTTGGCTTTCTTCAATGATGGACTACAATGTGGGAGTATAAGCCAAATAAACTCTTTCCTCCCCAACTTACTTTTTTGTCATAGTGTTTCATCATAGCAATAGAAACTTTAGCTAAGACATAGGGCTATAAAGATAAGTACTTAGAAGGCATTTGGATACTAAACTATATTATTAGCAAAATAATAGTAGAAGTTAGCATGGATTCTTGAACAGGTTTCCAGTACCAGGCATAAGTTCTCTCTTGTGGAGTAGGCCTTAAATCCAATCAGAAGTAGGCTGGTTACCTCATAACATTTATGCCACTATTGTTCCAATGGACATATCTTGCCAGGACAGTTATTATTGTAACTCAGTGTTCACAGCTGGATAAGACTGTTTATGACTTTTTTCCCCCAGCAAGCACTAGTGATTTTTAATAATGATAGCCTATGCTATAGCTGTCAACATCTTTATCTGATGAGCTGGGGAAGTCTCAGGATACAGTCAAGGGATATTATTTGAATCTATTATGCAGGCTATCTAATCAGAGGCTCATTATATTCTTTGTACAATGTGTACTATAACCACTCTAAACCGATTTAACTGGAGCTTGTGGTTTTGCAAGCAATTGGTTTCTCATTTAAAGGATGTGTTTCCATTCCATGCATTTACAGTAAGGTCATTTGCCGAGTTCTGTCAAACTCTTCCACAATTTTGTGGTAGTTCTTATCCTCTAGTGAAGCTGTTAGATGAGAGCATCTCAGGTGCAGGCAGAAAACGTGGGCAGGCACCATGCTGGAACAGGATTTCTACCGTTGGAGTTCTCTATGCCTATCCTTCCCCAGTCCCAGCTGTACCCCTTTCTCTACAAAACACAAAGAAAGTACTGAATTATTGTCCTCTTCCATGTAATGCTTTTTAGTTTCAACTACACGTAAGGTCTTGAAGTTCTCATCTCACCTTCCCTCCCTCCATCCAAAGAGTGGCCTTTCCTTACCAACAATAGATCTTAAAGAACAAAAGAAAGAGTATGTGACCTTTGGTTAACTTCCAGAGTGTTCAGTAAGCCAATTTTTTTTTTTTGGTGTGAATTGCAATTCACTATTGGATCATAAAGTCAATTTAGTGTGTCCATAACAACTTTTTGTTTTTAATGGAAGGGAAGAAAATAGTGCAGAATGCAGAGTCCACTTCATGTGCATGGTCAGTCAGGCATGATGGCTCACCCTCTGAGTCCAGCACTCGGAAGACAGAAATAGGAAGGGGCTTCAAGTCTGAAGCCAGCTTAGTCTACATAAGGAGTTTTAAGCCACCAAGGCTACATAGTAAGATAGTGTCAAAAAAAGTATAAGTCAGATACACAGATACGATTTTATCAAACTTTGGTGTGTGTGTGTTCGGGGGTGGAGTATGTCATAAAAAAGTATTTCTACCCTGTGGGTCAGAAAAGCTCGAAAGCCATTGCTGTCCCTTTATTTTGCCACTAAAGATTCAGCTCATTTTAAAAACAAGTCCGTTCTACAGAGGCTGCATTTGACTGGACAGATCCCCCTTTTCCATGAAAGAAACTAGCCCTTTTCACCGTCAAGGCTCTATTGATGGAGCTTTGGCTGCTGCCTTGGCTGGCTGTGTTTTTGTTAAGGTCTCTTGGGTAATAAGCCTATTGTCTCTCTTGGTTTGGGGCTTCCTGCTTTTTGGTCTTTCTCTACGAACCCTGGAAGCCCTTCTGGTGGTCGGAGCAATAGCAGACGTTCCCACACAGCACACAAACTTCGGCAGCCTACAGTTCTGTGTCTGTTTTCCAAGTTTTCAGAAAAGGTGGCTTCTGGGAAAGGGAGACTTTCCCATCCAACAGGAAATCACCAGTTCTTTTTACTTTGCTGGTCGGTTTTTACTTAGCTAGTGTTTGTGTATTAGTCACCTAATATAATTACGCAGTTGGGGTTTATCTCATTGTGGGCATTTGTTTTGTTGTATGTAGATTAAAAAAAAAATCAAAAGCCCCCAAGCCAATTTAAATGATGATTTCAAAGGTTAGGTTGGGAAATAGTAGTGGAACTCTTCCTTCCCTTCCGTTTTGTTCAGGACTGCACTGCTGTTTTCTTCTCCTTCTTGAATTCTTGATATCTGTTTTATGTGTACTAATTACTGTGCTTTCATTTGTACTTTTTCTAATAATTTAAATATCTCAAAACGGCTTCTGTGCCTGTTCATTTTTGTATGTTTATACACTAAAGCTGTCCAAATATGTAACTTCTGTTAAGAGCATCATTAAGATGCATCCCAGTAGGATCAATTTAGAGCTGTGTGAACCTGACCGTAGTCCAAAGTAATTAATCAATGTCAGGAAGTATTTACTGAGTGCCCGGTACTCACTTGGCAAATAGAACTGAAGAGCTGTAAGGAAGAGATTAGGGCCTGGCCTTTTGAAGGCTCTCCTTTCACTCGGTCTTTCAGACAGCTATTTCACCCAGCTGCTCACAGTTCTGGGCCTTCTGCTCAAGTCAAATTGGGAAAGTAAAACTTTATCATGCAGAACAACAAAAGCAACAGAATGTAGTCTAACCATACCCATTCTAGGTCCTGTGAGGATTTAGAGAGTAGCGTGTAGGATCCCTGGAGACCAGAGGCGGAGTTCCTGCGAATGGAGGCACTGTCAGGATTTAGGGGATGAGTACCACCTCCCCCAGAGGAGACTCCTGCCCCTAGGAGACGGGAACACCACACACCAGAGGATGAAGGAGGCATTTCTGAGGTGGTTTGTCCTACGGAATTGTGAAAAATAGGGTTGGGTATGTTGGGTGGGGCTTTGTACTTTAAGGTGGATAATTACATGAGCTAAAAAGGCTGCTTATATCCAGTGGCGCTTCTTTCTACTTTGGGAGAAGGAAGTGTAAATTACTAACAGGACTGTACTGTATTTGGATAGTGGTGTAACCAAGAAGCTTGGAGTCCCCAACCCTGTCATTGGCTGCCTGTGAGTTATATTAGTACTTCTTGGCCACGGTGCTGACTCAGGGACAGACTTCCTATTTAGAGGGCCTGGTTCCTGACTTGACAGCATATGACACTCTCAGGTCATTGGGTCAGCCTGTCCCAAACTACTCGGTTGATTGTGAAGCTTCCATAGTCATGATTCTGCCTGCTTTTCCCTTCTAGCTGGGGTCCCACCACTTTTTAGTCAGCCGCTGACTGTGCCTGTCCTGCGCACCAGGCCATGGGAGGGGGCCAGTCTGTGTACTTGTTCTTTGCCTTTGGCGCACAGATGAACAGTGGAAATGTTTTCCTCAAAGAAATTATAGGAGATAATTGTTGTCACTATTTCATTTCTGAGTCTCTAGTTCATTTTTCTCCCTGAATATTTATTTTACCTGCTCGTTATTGTGGAGATCTGTTTCCATCAACTTCTGCTGGGGCTTGATAACCCAAAATCTCAGAGGCTTACACAGGGCCACGCAGTAGATTCTAATAGTGTCAGCTGTAATTCGTAGTTTCCCCTCAGGTTTCTCTGTCCCTCTTCCATCCAGGGTCCTAAGCAGCTGGCTTCAGAGGGGACTCAGCTGCACAGAGACTGAGTGAGAGATTATGTAACAGGAGAAAGAGAAGCTAGAGAGTTCTCCCTTTTCCCTTGGGGTGGCTTCTTCTGCAGAGACATTTTCTGTGGTCCTGCTTCCTGTGGAAGCAGATCCACCTTGTTCCATGTTCCTTTAAGAGACCCCAGGCCTTCAGCTCCAGTGACACCATTCCTTTCTCTGCTCTCTGGGATTGTATGCTCCCTGTTAATGCTAAACCTTCTACCAGTTTGGCTTTCAGCAACTTCATGGCTTGTATAACCAATTCCATTTCTTAAATTCTTTCTGCTGTGGGCTGAGGATAGGAGCTCAGTGGGAAAGGACTTGTTTATCATGTGCAAAGATCTGGGTTCCATTGCTAGCACCACAAAATAAACAGGCCTATTTTAAAATAAAGTCTACATGCTGATACCTTTTTAGTATACAATAAATTCCTTCTATTATAAATTATTGAAATGATTTGTTAGACCCTGACTGAGAGACATTTATTTAAAGAAGAAAATTTTCTTTTGCCTGCCATCTTTTCCCTAAAGTACAACCTCAGAAGCAGGTATAAAAGTATCTGTTCTTGCTGGATGCCAGTGGCACACACCTTTAATCCCAGCACTTGGGTGGCAGAAACAGACGGATCTCTGTGAGTTCGAGATCAGCTTGGTCTACAAGAGCTAGTTCCAGGACAGGCTCCAAAGCTACAGAGAAACCCTGTCTCCAAAAACAGAAACAAACAAGAAGCATCTGTTCTCATTCTCCCACAAATGACTTCTAATGAAGCAGCATGATATAACGGGAAGAATACTATCACTTACTGCACAGTGGCTTTAGCCTCAGTGTCTCTGAGTGGAAATAAATTTCCATTATCCCTTCCTCCATCTGCAGGTAGTCTGTGATGGTCAGAACAAAAGAAATGCATTATAAACTCTCAGTTCACTCTGGTGGTTCAGGGGCTTCTGTGATGTCACAGAGTTGCAGACTATTATTTTTTTTAATTCTTATGGATATCTGTTGGTTGCAGTATAGTTTCTTTCTCATTATAAACTCAGAATTGGAAGATACAGCAATTATACAAAATTATATCAGGCACTCACCTCATCTTAGAAGATATTTCTATATATTTAAGAGATAACTCTAAATGCTAAGAACAGTTTGACCATAGCTAGTACCCTGCTTTCTAGTTTTCCATGGCCTCTCTGTAGAAGCAGGCTCTTTCCCTGAATACAGTATGCCACAATCCCAGTAGACTTGCATGAGATACTTCAGTCCTACGAGTGGAAAATTTCCTCTGCCCATCTCCCAACCTTTCATTTGAGTCTTTCTATAAGGGAGAGATTTACTTTTAACTCAAAGTAGATCTTTATTGATAGAATCCTTTCTAGTTCAAAGGATGCCGTGGTGAGCCTGGAGATGTAGCTCAGTTAGAGTACCAATATCATCACTACAAGAAAAAAAAAAAGAAAGAAAAAGGATGAGCAGGTCATTTTTGGCTTATCAAGAACTATGTTTCAAAATATATCTGATGATCAGTTGTGCATGTAATTGTGTATGTGTGAATATATGTGTATACATATGCATTTTCCATGGCATGTAAGTTGTTTAATGAAGCAGAGTTGAAGTTTATTATAAAAAACCATTTTAGTAGAAATTTAAGCAACAGACGGGAGAAAGAGGTGCTTAGGAAAAGGACAGTACATGCCCAAGAGTAGGGACAAGTTTCTCAAGAGTCACATGGCCTAGCCTGTTTAAAGTGTGGGCAAAGTCAGATGACACACATGTCTACTAATAGGTTTTCTGTGTTGTGATAGTAGGTTTCTCCACTGATGCCATAAGCCAAACCAAGCCAAATTTTAAAACTAAAAGAACAGGTATATTTGAGCAAAGCAACTCCCGGGCGAGTCCTCCAGCCCCGGAGATGGGGGGCCAGAGAAGTCACATGGCCGAACTAAAGCAGGGAGCTTATATACCTTGTAGGTGAGGGGTGATGACATATCCTCCACAAGCTGGGTTTGTGCCTAAATGTGGTCAAAAGCTAACCACTTTAGGTGGGATCTTGGGCTACTGGAAACTTCAGGGGAGGAGCTGCCACAGCCACCAAGAGCGCACAACTGGGCTCTTTTGCACCTTTTCTTAGTTGGAGATTCTCTGAGATGGTGGGATTTGGAGCAAGAGAAATGGGACTTTCTGGACCAAGAGGAGTGAGCTGGAGGTTTCAGCTGAACACCTACATCATAGTAAAAGTTGACCGTCTTCTGCGTGTTTCTGTCTTAAACCATTAGTGACACAAGGTACTGGGAGTGTTAGCTATTCATTCTCACAGCAGCCCCGCTAATAGGGAGCTGCATCTTGTTACCGTGTACAGCTGCTTCCAGGGATCAAAAGGGGGGCGGCATCATTCTGAATACAAGATAGGAAAAGACCACAATTCAAAATACCACTTCTACTAAGCACACATTTCTCTCACACTACTAATAGTCAGGGACTGTCTGTTGAGAGGGTTTGGTACTGTCGGTTTTTAGCATCCAGTGACCTTGGAATGTATCTCTCATGGGTAAAGACTACACTACTGTGGCACCTCAGTCAAGGTACTTAACCTGTTGCTGCCTCAGGTTCTTTATTGCTGAAACAGGGGAAAGGATGGCCCTTGAGAGGACACAGTAAATGTAGTCACATCTTTTATGTCACTGTGCTTATCAGATGAGGGATTTTTGAGTCGTGAGCTCAATATTCTCTGTAGGCTGACCTACTGTGAACCAAATCAATAGGTTTTTGTTGTTTTGTTTTTAGTACTATGTCTCTTTTTTTCTTCTTGAGAATTTTTGGGAGCAGGGTACCACTGTGTAGTCCATGCTAACCTCCGACTCACAGTCCTCTGACATCAGCCTCCTGAATGCTGGGGATTACAGGCATGCCTCATCATGCCTGGCTAATACTATCATTTTTATAATTATATTTGATAATTTTCAATTTTGTCTAGCCATCAAAACCCTTAGGACTTAGTGAGAATTTCAGACTTGACCCAGAATGTATTTGATTTGCCGGGCTGCTAAGAGGTGACATGAAGGAGATAGTATAATGAATACTATGTTGTCTTAAATTTTAAGTCAAATTTGCTTATAAACAAGAAGAAAAGTTTTCCCTTGTTGTAGTTTCCATTTGTGATAGGCAGGTGACACTTGTTGATTCCCGCCTTTGGGGACACAATCATGCACTAGTTTGTAGAAACAGCATTAAACAGGCAGCTTGACATTTTAGGTTCATCATCTGTGTTAGTTCCTGCTTCTGTAGAGACCCAAGTGTGGAGCAGGCTTAGCACGTGATGACATTCTGGTGCTATCTGGAAGTCCTCAGAACCCAACCACTCTTCTTTGAGTACGCAATGCCTGACTCAGCATCAAGCGCCAGGAGGTGCCCCAGTCTCTGGAAAATGAAATCCTGGCATCAGAATCTTCCTGCCTGCAGCCTGTGAAGCAGCCTCAGAACATTTCCTGTTGTGCTACTGAAACTGGACTGCAAACTCTGAAAAGGGCCAAGCCTGCCACTTCTCAGCTTTGGTCTCCGCCTTTAGCCTGGAGGCCAGGAAATGTACATTACTTACCCAATGTAGGTTAAATATCAAATTTTCAGAATGTAGTCCCATTCCCCACCACTGCTTTCTTCTGTCACCCTCAGAAATTCCTGAAAGGCATTGCTGTCCCAATGGTAGTGATCTCTTCTATTTTCACATGGCCAGCAGTATTTTCCTTCGTGTTCTCATTCTCCTTGCAGGCCATTTGGGGCTAAAACCACGCAGTCATTGTGCTGTGTTTCTCAACTTCTTTGCATCACTGTCATGTGCATTTCTAGACCTAATGACTGCACTGGGCCAAACTGGGAGCCACTAGAGATGGAAATTCTGCCCCAGGCTTGCCTGAGGACATCTTGAAATGATCATGTGTCTGTGAAATGGTCATGGGGAGTACATAGTTGTGTTTTGTTTTTCTGTGGTAGTCACTTAGGGTTACAGCCGTAGCAGTTTGTATCAGTCACAAAGGAGGGAAATGAGCTTAACACTGGGAATCAACCTTTTGATTGCAGAAGTAACATTTTCAGATGATGTTTTTCTTTTTTGCTTTGAAACAAACAAACAGAAGCCCTCAACTGTTTCTATTTGAAACATTCTAGCGGGGCGGTGGTGGCGCACGCCTTTAATCCCAGCACTTGGGAGGCAGAGGCAGGCGGATCTCTGGGAGTTCGAGACCAGCCTGGTCTACAAGAGCTTGTTCCAGGACAGGCTCCAAAACCACAGAGAAACCCTGTCTCGAAAAACAAAACAAAACAAAAAAGAAACATTCTGGGTTTCTTCCCAGACATGTAGAAATATAGAACTTTCCATCTCTGCACCCATGAATTTACTTTAAAATACTGTATGTGCCTATTTTTTGTTTTATTTTGTTCTTAGGTTTAACATCCTGTTGTTATGTGGGGTCTTATGAATAGAAAGATGAGCTAAAAATATAGAAAGTAAGCCAGGCGTGGTTGCAAATGGCTATAATTCCAACACTCAGGAGGCTGAGGTGTGAGGATCATGAATTTGAATTCAAGACTGTCCAACCTCAACTTCTTGTCAAAAAAAAGGCAGAGTATTTACCAAAGTTACTTTTGCCCTTTGTGTAGAAGTTAACTATGTCCTCAGCTGAGCAGTTTTTAAAGCCCAGTGAGCTCACTTTATCAAAGATTGCACTGTTGCCCTCTTCTGTTTTATAGCTGATTAGATTAATTGGATAAATTATAGTACAGCAAACTTGGAATTTTCTGAGCTGATTGGAAATAGCGACAGAATGGACAAACGACATCTACGTAGGATGCCTGCTTGCCGGGGTCTGTTTGTGTAGACATCACAAACATACAATGTGAGTGGAAGTTGGTGTTTATCTTTTCTTTTGTTCTACACACTCTCTTACAGGTGGCAGCAAATAAGTTGGAAGTATAGGGTAGGGGATGGGGAACAAATAAGCTGGAAGTATAGGGGTAGGAAATGGGTAACAAATTTGGGCAGTTTGATAGCTAGAGATTGTACCCCCTCCCCAGCTGGCATACTTCCCAGGAAATAGCTACTACCCTCTTCCTTCTCAGTGCTAGAGTAACTGCTGAAGGCAAACTGGCGTGATTAATTCTATTTCTTTCCTGTTTCACTTTCATTAGCTATGCTTCTGGCCAGCTCACTTTCCTGAGGAATCTTAATAATAACAAAAATACTAACAAAGAACTAACAATTCCCCATATAGCAATCTTCTTTCCACACAGAACAAATGAGCTAGTTTGGTGTGCCTCTTTATTCCCCCAGATAAACAGCACATGTTGAAACCATTGCAGGGGGGCTGGAGAGATGGCTCAGAGGTTAAGCGACTGGCTGTTTTTCCACAGGTCGTGAGTTCAATTCCCAGCAACCACATGGTGGGTCGCAACCATCTGTAATGAGATCTGGCGCCCTCTTCTGGTGTGTCAGCATACATGGAGGCAGAATGTTGTATACATAATAAATAAATCTTTAAAAAAAAAAAAGAAATCATTGCAGGGGTGACTACCTAGAGCTGCTCTAATCCAGAATTTGAAGTCTAGTCATACTGAGTGCTGTTTCAGTTACAGTGAATGAAATATTTTCCTTGAGATTACTTAATGCAACAATAATGTAAGAGTAAGCACCAGTTTCAGCTCCTGATGTTGAGAATCCTGCCATGCAGACACGTGTCCTGATGTAAACTGCTCTTCTGCAGTGCATGTTACTTTGCATAACTCCAGTTTTTACATAGCTGTAGACATAATGAATTTTAAGTTTTGCTGCTTTTATAATGTTATAACAAATACTTAGAAAGTTTCTATGTAATCTTGATAATGTTCAAAGATTACTTTTAAGAGCTTCAAAGCATTGCTCCATGGTGGATAAGGCACAAAGTGTTCAGTGACTGCTGTGACAAGATGTAAGAGGCGGGGGTAGGACAAACACACAAAGCCATTTTCAAGAAAGTTGTTCGCCTCCAGCCACTGTAAGAATTTAAGTCATCTCTTCTGTGCCCATGACCTCAGGTTAGAGCTCTCCAAATGAGTCTTTTGTATTTCACATGTCTGTCAGTTGGGGCAGCTAATTGCCTGGGGATGACATGTCTAAAAAGCATATATTTTGTAAATTGAAATGTGTACCTGAGGAAAGCAGGTGCTGATGGATGCTGAGTAATTGTTAGCATCCATCTCCAGGATCTAGAAAGAGCTGTCAGTTTTGAAAGAATGAGAAAAGGCAATACAAATTGAATAATTTTCCTATCCAACACTGGGAATGAGTTGGTGGAAATACCTGTGCATTTAAACAATTTTATATTTTATATATATATATATTTAAAATTTTTGTATAAAATATATGTTGAGCTTATTCTCTTGTCCTCATTTCTTCCTCCCCCTCCTGTCCCCTCCATCCCCCTCAATAGCTTTTTTTGTCATGTCATATATACATACACAATTTTACAGATCTCTAAAGTCTAGGAGCCACAAAAGGGAGAAAGCGTAGGCTATCAGTCTTTGAGACTGCCTTAATTGACCTCATGTGATTATTTCCAGTTGCATCCATTTTCCTGTAAACAGCATAACTTTCTTTTTCTATGACAGAAGAAAAATTCCATTGTGTGAGTATCCCACACGCCCTTTGCCCTTCGCCCCACTGACAGATACTCAGGTTAGTTACAGTAGTTTAGCTGTTGCAGGCACTATCCCAGTGAACACTGACACCTGGGCAGGAATGTGCGTGGCTCCATCTTAGCTACCAGAAGGCTAGAAAGGCCTTTATCTCAGTCCCTACTTTAAATCTGTTTTTATTTTTTAAAAGCTGAAAAATAATTTGAAATGTGTCTTTGGTCTTTTAAGAAAATGTATGGAGCGTGGTACTGAAGGTTCTCTGACCATAGCAGTGTCGGGTTGGCGTTGTAAGATGTCTCATGTGCATGCTGCAAAAGTTCTCCCCTCCTTTCCCTCTCTCCTCTTGTTTGCATACTGGAATCCTGCAGTAGAGAAATACGGAAATACAGATTAAACTCAAAATCTGCTGCAGCATGTGTCGACAACTCCCACAATTTATACTTTAAATATAGTTGTTCCACATTCTTTATGTTCTTAAGGAGACAAATCGCTGTATGAACAAAAGATACCAAAGAAAATGTGTGTGTTCATCTTCATCTCTGGGACAGACCAGAATACATCTCTAGGTTTGGAACTTAGATGAAAGAGCTTAGATTTATGAAGCTAATTGCTGTTTAAAACTCTTTTTTTTTCTCGTCTATTTTTTCTTCCTTTTTTTTTTTGCTTTAAAGACTAAACCAGGGAAGAAATTTTTACAGAATCTTTCAGCACCTATAAAGTTACAAAAATTGATCTTAAGGTGGGAACTGACTACATTCATAGACAGGCTTATTGGGTATGTGGAGGTTATAAAGTGTACTAATTACTTCTGCATGCATGTGACCAGAGTCTTTTTTTTTTTTTTTTGGTTTTTTTTTGGTTCACGGTTACATAGGATTTCAATCTGTCATGGCAGCAAAGGCATAACTGCTCTCCTGAACCTCCTATACCTCACATTGTAGCCAAACATGGATCCCAAGTGAGTATGACCTTCCTAGTGAACTACCTCCACTAGCTGGGTCACATCAAAAGGCTCCACAGCCTTCAGGGTTCCACCCACAGCCCAGGACTGGGTGTTCAGAACATGAACTTTGGAGGTACAGTTCAGATTCAAAACATGATATTCACAGCTGTGAGCTTTAAATTATTGTATCAGAAGGGAATGTGCTTACAAATCAGAATGATGTAATCATTAGTAGTTTCCATTTTTTATTAGAAAGCTCGTGTTCTACGTGTGTCATTTCTGCTGATTTTGTCCTCTTCGCCGCCACATACTCCATCGTTTGGTTTTAGCATTGTTGGTGTCAGTGGCTTCTTGTGCAGCATTGGGATGCCAATGGACTTGATGGAGGAGGCTTTGCAAACTACATTCAGATCTGAGTTTTCTCTTGGGTTGATTTTACAACCTCTAGTTACTGTGTGTTTCCACAGAGAGGGTAGCTGGGAAGAAACTATGGTCTTGTAGGAGCAAGTATGCCTTTAGAGTTCTCTTTCTGCCTCCAGTAATTTGGTACAGACCTTCCTCCTCTGCTCCCTTCCCCAATTTGTTGATTCATATTAACTGGGTGAGGTAAATTTCTAAGTTTTATATTTTGCACTATATAACCTAAAATTCTTGTAAACAAAGTGACTCAGAATTTTCCTAGAAAACAAGTTATTGCTAAGGCTGTTTCAGCCCCATGGCATGGATAACACCCTTTATAGTTCCTATTTAAAGAACTGAGTCTGAGAGGAAGCAAGACTACCCTTTGTTTGCAGTTTTTATACTGTCATATTGTGACTTAATTCTGTTATTTTAGTCTTTCTTATTCCTCCCTCCCTCCCTTCCCCCCTTTGTTGTTGTTTTTTGTTTTTGTTTTTGTTTTTGTTTTTTTTGAGTCAGGGTCTCAACTATGTAGCTTTGGCTGTTCTGGAACTTACTCTGTAGACCAGACTGGCCTCAAACTCAGAGATCTGCCTCTGTCTTCCAAGCACTGGGATTAAAGGTGTGTACCACCACACCTGGCTTCTAGTCTTTCTTCTCAGCTTCTAAATGAATGGATAATGTTCAGTACATGGGCAGATCCAGTCCATGTCTTGATGCATATTTTTTTTCAGCATCATTGGAATGTAGTTGTCATTTTTCCCAGAATTAACTCCAGTGATTTGGCAATCTGTTTTTTTCCCCCATTGCAGTAATGTGTAAAGTGAGGGATTTGCTGTTTGTTTTTAAGATCTTTTTTTTTTTCAGTGACTGTAGTTTTTCTTTAACCTCTAGTGAACAAGCCCGACTGACTTGTTAAAAGTCCAGACAAGGCAGTTCCTGGCTTAGAGTCTGGTGACTCATATAGAGGTTTTCCTGTTGCAGAGGTGACTTTCTTGGCAACATGGATGGAGCAGAGGAGATGCAGCTGGTTTCGTTTTTGAGAAGTTTGGGTCTTGAGTTAATCACAGGGAGAAAATGGAAATCTCAGAGCTTTCCAAACCTTGATATTTCAAGAAGAGTTCGCATATAAAATTCTTTGTGAACAGAGATTTGGTTGAAGACAAAACATCTGTTCACAATCTTAAATTCCTCTCATGATAAATGTCAAACTCATTGTTACTTCCAGACTAACACTTGAGACACATTTCCTGTGTGTGTATAAGTACCTGTGAGCATATGCATGTGTGTGAGGTACATGTATGTGTGCAGGTAAAAGGTTTCAAAAGCCCATGTCATTCCCAGCTAGCTCTCTCTGTCTTGTGCATGTGGATCAGGATTAAGCTCTGAGCTGCTGCTTCAGGTTCATGCATGCCTTGTCCCCCCATGCTATCCTCCATGTTGATCATTTACATACCCTCTGAACTGTGAGCCCCCAGTAAACTCGATTCTCTCAGTTGCCTGGGTCATAGTGTTTCTTCACAGCAGCAGAAAAGGAACTAAGACAAGTTGGTACTAGGGAGTGGGGTCTTGCCTTGAATGCACCGCTTCCTTTGTTTCATCTACCATCAGGCCTTTCTTTAAACTTCTTATACCTTTGAGCATAAGACTTGGTTACAACATTAAATTTCCTGATGTACTTTTTCTTCTCAAAGTGTAAATTTTTCTTTCTTTTTGCCCTGCTTGTTCTTTTTCTTTAGACCTGCATAACTACATAATGGAGTCAATATCAGCCTGTCTTGAAACCACCTCTGCCAACAAAGTTAGTACAAACTCTTTATGTTAGCCTCAGGCAGGTCCTTAGGACAGGGGCAGAAAGCAACCACAGTCTTTGCGAGAATATCACAAGAATTGTCTCTAGTCTGATTGCTAACATTGTTCTCCTCTGAAGCCTCTTGAGCCAGGTTTCCATATTCTACTTGGTTCTCAGCTCTACGGTTAGAAAACTCCAACTGGGATGGCTTCTTAACCCCACTTACAGTGTACAATTGCTTTTCTAGTCTTCCACATTCCTCCAAAAACCCCAGATGGTCAGCTTGTCACAGCAACACTAAGACAGAAGCACATACACATAAGTTGTTAAAGTACACGCACGGGTTCAGGACACAGTTCACTGGCACAGTACTTGCTTAGTATTTCCAAGGCTCAGAATTCTCTCCCCAGCAGTGCCAAAGAAATTAATCTGTGTGTAACATGAGCGGGGGTCCTGTTTGTTATGGTTTTTGTCCTGCCAGGTTCCCACAGCTATTTAGCCCCAAAGAAAATCACACAAAGATCTCTGTAAGTTATAAAGCTGATTGGCCCATTAGCTCTAGCCTCTCGCTGGCTAACTCTCACATCTTGATTAACCCATTTTTCTGATCTATGTTAGCCATTTGGCTCAGTGCCTTTTTTCAGTGGGGCAGATCACATCCTGCTGCTTCGGTGATCTGGGCAGGAGTGGGAGTAATCAACTTCCTTCTTCCCAGAATTCTCCTGTTCTCATTACATCATTTCTACTTCCTGTCTGGTTTTCCCCCCTATATTTCCTGCCTGGCCAATCAGCATTTATTTAAAACATGATTGACAGAATACAATTCTCCCACACCCCTTCCCCCTCTTTAAAAAAACAAAAACAAAAAAAAAACAAAAAAAAAAGGAAAATATCCATAGTCCATTTTTTGGGAATGTGGGCATAATATTCCAGGCTACTTCCAGCTGGTTGGGGGCGCTGATAATCTTATGGGGACCTAAAGAAAATTTAGAGTTCTGATCAAGTCCTGACTGAAGTATCTAGTGAGTCTTGATCATCTCAGGCAGCAGTCTTGAACCTGTTCTAGATGAAGAACTCAGACATCTGGGCCATCTATTCCTGCCGGAGACTTCTCAGGTGGTCTTCCTTGATCAAACTGGATTTTTCTTAACTCTGAATAAATCCACAGCCTCTCATTTTTTGTGGAAACAAAAGCAAAATCTCTTCTCCAAAGTAGCATACCTTTTGACTTCAGTTTTGAAGCCAAGGAAGAGGGGGACCTGGTGGGAGGACAGAAAACACAAAACAAACAAGCCAGCCCCCACATGTTACAGAAATCTGTGCTTCACCATAGGGCTTTTATTCTGTCATGTATGTTGTGGCCTAAAGAAAATTTGAGAATTCTTCCCCAGGTTGTAGAGCTAGCTCCTGATTTCTCATCTCTTGTTAGTTTGATCAGATCTAATGGGTACAGCTGTCTTATTTGAGATATAAGTAGAAAATTCTAAAATAGTGCAAAGCTATGCAGCTTTTTAAAGCAGGAAGTGGTGATTTGTGTCAGGGTTAATTTCTACCACAGATGGACTTAGCTTGCCACTTCCTGTTCATAGAGTAGAAGACCTGAAGAACCATGAAAGGTTCCACTGCATTTGTTAGTATGTCAGGAGTCTTTTTTTCTTGTTTTTTCGAGACAAGGTTTCTCTGTAGCTTTGGTGCCTGTCCTGGAACTAGCTCTTGTAGACAAGGCTGGTCTCGAACTCACAGAGATCCGCCTGCCTCTGCCTCCCGAGTGCTGGGATTAAAGGCGTGCACCACCATCCGGCTGTCAGGAGTCTTGTAAATGGTAAGTCGTGTTTATGAGCCCTTGCTAGTTCACCTTAACAGTTCTCTTTGCATCGACTTAACTGAGCTAACACAAATACGCATAGCTTTCAGTGGCTATCTAAAGTCTCATCTAAATGTTTGCCTCCTAAATATTAGACCAAATTTTTCTAATTTTCTTTTTTCTTTTTTTCTTTTTTTTTTTTTTTTTTTTTTGGATTTTTTGAGACAGGGTTTCTCCGTAGCTTTTGGTTCCTATCCTGGAACTAGCTCTTGTAGACCAGGCTGGCCTCGAACTCACAGAGATCCGCCTGCCTCTGCCTCCCGAGTGCTGGGATTAAAGGCGTGCGCCACCACCGCCTGGCCTAGACTAAAATTTTCAAGCTGGGGCTGGAGAGATGGCTCAGTGGTTAAGAGCATTGCCTGCTCTTCCAAAGGTTCTGAGTTTAATTCCCAGCAACCACATGGTGGCTCACAACCATCTGTAATGAGGTCTGGTGCCCTCTTCTGGCCTGCAGGCACACACACAGACAGAATATTGTATATATAATAAATAAATAAATAAATATTTAAAAAAAAATAAAATAAAATTTTCAAGCTGGAAGGCAAATAGTAAATTTTAACGTAAGGATACAAAAGTAGGCAGCTCTGACTATATGATGACATTAGATATAAAACTCACAGAATGTTTATACAAGAATAATGTCTTAACCCTCCCTTTTAAAATCTAAGTAGCATTCTTAATTATAATTCTACTTTTATACATTTTCTCCAAGTTTTTTTTTCTTTGTAAAAAATATTTAAAGTAAGTCTGTGACTCATTTTTTTCCAATTTCACTAGTTAGAGATTTTAAGTAATCACCTAGAAGCCAGCTCAAATTTCATTATTCTCCGTGTTCAGAAGTACACACAAGCCTAGGCAAAATGTGGCTGGCAGAGAGTTTCGAAACTGGCCTGAGCAGCCTGTGCTGTGTCTGAATTGCTAAGAGTAAAAATCTTTGTGGCCCCACCACTTAGGAGGCTGGCTTGGAAGATCCTGAGCTTGAGACCAGCCTAGGCTAAATAGCAAGGCTTTTGACTCATAAACCAAAAACAAGGGGGCTGGAGAGATGGTTCCTCAGTAAAGAGCACTTACTGCTATTTCAGAGAACCTGTATTTGATTCCCAGCATTCATATGATAGCTCACAACCACCTGGAACTACAGTTTCGGGGGATCTGACTGACCTCTGAGGGTACCAATTTATGTAAAATAAAAAAAAAATCAACCTTTGTAATTAAGAGAGTATATATAGGTTTCTCTGAAGTAGATTTCAATATTTGGGAAGCTCTCCACTGAAATAGCTCAGAAATGTAAATCGACAAACCATATAACACATATGCAGACAACTTGGGGTTCCAGCTGTTTTCAAATGTGCTTTTAAACAGAAGTAAATCTTTTTTTTTTCACTTGTAAAAACATGATGTTAAATTTTTGTCTCTTAAAGTGCATCAAAGGGAACGGACAATCGGTGTAGAAAAATGTTCAGTGCTTTGAGTAAACGTAGTCTTGGAATTGTGCTTTGCTATCATTTATTGAAAGGCTGAGTGATTCAGATAATGTACCTTCCCACCATGGTTCTAGTGCCTACAGCCAAAAGATCAGAACCTAAGACAAAGCCTAATGTAACAACAGCAAGCCCCTAAACTTCAGTAGGACAGGTAGGGAAAATCCAGTTGAAGACCTCTCGGTTTTTAATGATTTTAATTTTAATGATTCAGGCAGCAGGCCTCTCCCCTACCCTCGCCCCCCTGATAAGAGTTCCAGGAGTCTCCAGAACAGAGACGTTGAATGTAGTTATGAACTGTAGCACCCACAGCACAGAGTACATCAAGTCACAGCTCATGCTGAAGGTCAGGAGGGCTGGCCTGCTGCCCCGCATAGAGAGTTCCCAAGGCCAGCCTAAAAGCAGTCTTTCCCACACTCAGCCAGTGGTACCCTTTCGCCCTGCCACTAACCCAGGGCAGCCTCTCCTTTCTTGGGGGAGGTGCTTAGCATATTCACATCTGTCAACTAGTTCAACTTCAGCGTGAAAGGTTGGGAGTAGTCTGTCTGCTCCATCGCGTTAAACTCTTTCTAAATTGCAGGATGAAAGGTGGCCCATTCTGTGGGTTGGGCTGTGCTCCGTGTTTCCTCCCCAGTCTTGGTGAAACTCATCTTTCCAGCTGCCTCCAGCTGCCTCACTGGTTTCTGAGAATTGTATTATAAGCAGTACTGTGAATGGGCACACACTCCACATCACACCTCTCTAGTTCCTTGAAGCCCTGAGTCCTTGGGTATCCTATAAAATGCTTTCTTCTCAGAGATGTTAACAGGGCCCTAGTATCTTACCCCATGGGGGAAGGAATGGGGGTCTTCTTCCTTCTCTTATTGAATGGAAAATCAGGACTCCTTTATCTGATCCAGTCTCACACACACACAGAGTACCTACCCAACATGGTAACATTACAGGGCTCACAGGCCCTCTATATTGAACAAGGCTGGAAGGGCCTGCTTTGTCTGCGGCTAGATCTTTTTAAGTCCCTTTCATTATTAAAACTTGGATGGCTTTCCTATGTATTGTGAATGGATGTCTGCCTTTTTTTTGTTTGTTTGTTTTCCAAACAACCAATATTTGCTTTACATTTTTATTTTTTACCTTTTATTTTATGTATATGTATTTGGGGGCTCAGAGGTCAATGTCAGGTGTTTTCCTCTGTGACTTTTAACATTATTTTTTCGAGACAGATGTCTCCACAAACCTGGAGCTTGTTTTGATTAGGCTGGTTGGCCTGTGAGGGCCACGCCCACCCTGGAGTATCACTACCCTGCAGTGCTGGGGTTGTGGATACAGAGTGCCACACACGATGTTTTCTTTTAGTGTTTTTAGCATGGGCTCAAGGTCCTCATGCTTGATCACCCCACTGAGGCATCATCCAACCATAATATTTGTTTTCAAAAAGCATTTTTGTTTGTAACTGCCTATAACTGCAGCTCCAGGAGATCTGACTTCCTCTTCTAGCCTCTGATGATACCCACACACATATGCACACATGTCCACACACATGTGCTCATACTTTCACAGGCAACACACATGTATACACATGTAAAAAAAAGAAGTTTTAAAGTCTAAAGTGTACATGAAAATACTGCTTGTTTAGTTGGAAGCTCTACCACCATCCATATATACCCAAAAAGGTTGGGATGTTGGGGATCTCCAGCTAGGGGCAGTCCATGCTCTGGTCTCACTCCTCCCATTCCAAATCCTGTCCCTGAGAAAGCCTGCCAAAAATCAGCCCCCCTCCCTGGGTCTGCTCAAGACCATGCCTACAGGCTATATAAGACCTGGTAGCCACATGATTACTACCCTGCCTTCCCAAGGGTCACCCAGGCGTTGCTTTGATCTGTTCATTTAACCTGGATTTATCAATTAGGTTTGATTTGGCTTATTGCATCTATGGCAGAGGAACCCAGCAACTGGGAATCCAGTACCTATCATTGCTAATATAAAACACTCATATCCATGTACCCATTGCTTGATTTTAAAAGTAATGCTTTTAAAATAATTATAGTGCTGGAAAGATGGCTCAACAGTTAAGAGCACATACTCCTCATTTAGAGTATCTGAAGTCAATTCCCGGCACCCATATCATGTAGTTCACACATGGTCTAACCTCAGCTAGGGGACTCCAACATCTCTGGCCTTCATAAGAACCTGCACTCATGTGCGCACCCACGCATGTGCATACACACAATTTAAAAATAAATCTTTTTAAAAATTAGTTAATATAGAATCAATCCCCATGTGAATCTTCAATTTAATCCTCAATTTCTTTCCAGAAGTAATAGTTATTTTACTATTTATTATTTTATTTAATTTGTTAGCAACTATTTTCATACATGTTTTAAGCTCTTTAAAAAATTTTATTTTGTATGTATGGGATTTTGCCAGTACAAATATCTGTGCGTCTCTTGTGTGCAATGTCTATGGGGCTAGAAGAAGGAGTTGGATTTCCCTGAGTCTAATGCTATAGACAGTTGTTAGCTGCTGAATGAATGCTGAGAATTGAACCCCCGGTCCTCTGGAAAAGCGGCTGTGGCTCTTAACTGCTGAACCATCTCTCCAGCCCCGTGTTTTATGCTTTAATTATCAATTGATGTAAGTGTAATTGTACTACTTTACAGATGGATGTCTGTGCTAATGAAACAGGCTTTATTTTTAGCAGTTTTAAATATTTCCAGTAATTGACTATATTTCTGCAACTTGTTTTTTTTCCCAGTTAATGCTATGTTTTGTTAGATTCCACCGTGTTGATAGATGTGGCATTGTTAGTGCCTCAGAGCATTCGCTCTTCAAATAACAAGAGTGTGTTCTTGGTATTCCTCTCCTGGTGGTGGACATAGTGGTGTTGCCAGTATTTTCCCATGACCTTTAAAGAACAGGCATCACAACAAGACCTGGACATTCTTGTTCATGTCTCTTGGGGCAGTCGTGATCTTAAAATAACAAAATTTAATTTTTTATTTGCAAATAGGATTTTTTATTGATATTGTCTTATTTTCCTCCATCCTTAGATGACCATAGTTTATTGGTATAGTGTATCAGCTAACCTTACGTGAACATCAGTGAGGTGGCTCAGTGGGAAATGTCTGTGGTATGCAAGGCTGGCAACCTGACCTTGACCACCAGGTAAAGATAGACAGAAATAGATCTCACAAAGTTGTCTTCCAGTCTCCACATATCCGTCATGGCCTAAAAAACCCATGGTCACATTACACACACAATAGAAATGTTTTTTTTAAAAAAAATAAATCTCATTGCCATTACATTACCTGTCATCTCTAATAATTCCCTTAAAAGGCAGCACTTTAAGAAGAAGTGCCAAGTGGATAAAAAATGTGGACTGCTTCACAAATTTGCATGGGATCCTTGTCCAGGGGCCATGCTAATCTCTGTGTTGTTCCAGTTTTAGTATATGTGCTGCCGAAATGAGCACACAAATATTTAATTCATCATTTGTATTGGGTTTTATGACTAATTAAATTCCTGCATCTATCTGGATCTATTTTCTTAGCCATAAAAGCAAACCTGTGCTATTAATCTCCTAGGTTCTTCCCAGACATGTGACTCTTGGTCCTATCCCCTCTTCTGCCTCCTTATAGTGAATAACATGATCAATTATAAGCAGCCATTTAGCATAAGAATCAATTCAGAAAAAAACTGTCAAAATGAAAATGGCCTGAATCCCTTGGGAATATTTTCTTATAGTATGTTTCCTGTGTTATTTGAATAGATAAATTTTAATGGGAAAAGTAAGTCTGTTTTAAAACCATGGAAAAAATCCTATTGGGTTTACTCAACTCTGGTCTCCCAAGGTAGATAGATGTTGGTTTAGGTTGCCAGCTGAGTGGGCCACACTCACATAGTCTGTGTTCGTGGAGTGGTCATGAGTCAGGCTGACAGAGAGCTGTTGTTTTGAACACAAATTATTGTATTATTTGCTGCCAAAAACTGATGCTCTTTAAAGTCTATTGAATCAGGAAATATAGTGCTTCAGAAAGCTGTGTTTCTAGAGATGCAATTGTTCTCTTCGATTTTATTCTTCTAAATTTTTATATTTTATCCGTGTGTGAAGGTGTTTTGCCTGGATGTGTGTTCATGCACCCACAGAGGCCAGCACTGTGGTCGTTGGTGCTGGCTTTGTGACAGTTCCTCCTGCGTTCAGCTTCTAGTCATTTGGGGAACGGGGACAAGCCAGGAGGGCTGGAGGACTGTCCCGAGGAACGGGGACAAGCCAGGAGGGCTGGAGGACCATCCTGGGGAATGGGAACAAGCCAGGAGCGCCGGAGGACTGTCCTGGGGAACGGGGACAAGCCAGGAGGGCTGGAGGACCGCCCTGGGGGATGGGGACGAGCCAGGAGGGCTGGAGGACCGTCCTGGGGAACGGGGACAAGCCAGGAGGGCTGGAGGACCGTCCTGGGTAACTGGGGCGAGCTAGGAGGGCTGGAGGACTGTCCTGGGGAACGGGGACAAGCCAGGAGGGCTGGAGGACCGTCCTGGGGAACAGGGACGAGCCAGGAGGGCTGGAGGACTGTCCTGGCTGGAACCATCAGAGTTTAGCAGAGGATGTGTCAGATTCCTGGGTTGCTCACCATCTTGTCTTTTTATTTTCTGGTTGGTGATTAAACACTAAGTGAAGTTACCGTCGGAAAACTACAACAGTTAATCAGTAAATGGAGGAATGTTCGTGACAGGGAATGGTGACACAGGTTATGGTTTGCCCATTTCACATGGATGCAAATATGAAATTTCATTAATGAAATATATTTGAATATTGCAAAAATATATGATTCATACCAAACAAGCTTTCCAGTCTTTGAGTTAAGATGGGCCTTAACCTAAATCTTGGATGAATTTAGATTAGTTTAATCTTGGTAAGTCCCATGGCACTGATTACTGCACATATTTGGCCTTAGCCCACCAGAATATGATGTTCCTATGACAAGCCTTTAAAAAATGAGACACCAGGGACTGGGGAGGGAGCTTAGATGGAAAGTTCCAAGCACAAAGACCTGAGTTCAATCCTATGGTTTTTTTGTTTTGTTTTGTTTTTGTTTGTTTGTTTTGTTTTGTTTTTTAAATGTTGTGTGTTGAAATCCCAATGCTCAGAAACTTCGGATCTCCCTGGCCAGCCAGCCTCACCTTTCATCACAAGTTCCAGTCAAGTAAGAGAGTAAGAGACCTGGTCTAAAAAAACAAAAATGAAAACAAAAAAAAAGAAAGAAAGAAAAGAAAAAGCAAGGTGGCGAGGAGAGTATGGTGAGATGGGTAAAGCCCTGTAAAGCCTGTCACCCTGAGTTCAGCCTCTGTACTTGCTCGGTGGACAGAGATCAGATTCCCACAAGCTGTTTTCAGGCCCCCACGTAACACGCCCTATCTCCAATAAACAGACACATGGAATGTATTCCTTCCTAGTTTTTTGTTTGTTTGTTTTGGTTTTTTGATAATTGAGGATACAGCAGTCCAGAATAGTTAAGCCTCCTGTCTAGGTCTTTCACTTTCCAGTTCAGTTCTTATCAGTACTATTAATACCCTCCATTTTTAGTGAAAGGTTCTGATTGCTTTTCCAAGTTAGCTAATCCACTATAATACGCTGCAGCTGAACCAATGCCAAATACCATCATTCACACGGAAGTTGTTCTCTGACCTCCACGCTCAGCTGTAGTGCACACTAGAGCTCTTTCTCACACATATGCTAATAATAAGGGAAGAAAGAAAACCACTCTTTAAACAAATTACATTTAATGACATTTTATGAGCCCAGAATGATTCATGAATCAGGTAGGTTCAATGATACTCTAGGGCTGGTCTGCTACATGACTGGATAACAGTTACAGAAAAGGGACGTGAGGTACAGAGATAGCTCATTTGTGGTGATATTTTATTTGTATTTAATAAATAAAGCTTGCCTGCATATCAGAATGCAACACTAAGCCCCTAGAGACCAGGGAAGGTGGTACACACCTTTAATCCCAGGACTTGGGAGATTGAGACTGTGGCAGAGGCGCAGGGATCCCTGAGTTCAAGGCCACCCTAGGCTACAGAATAGCAGTCCAGAACCGGGTCCAGGTTGTGGTGGCTCACACCTTTAATCCCAGTGTTTGGGAGTCACACCTTTAATCCCAGCTCTAGGGAGGTGGAGACAGGAGCGATCTGGCTGGGCAGAGAGAGGAATATAAAGGGGAAGAAACAGGAACTGACTGGTGTGTGGAGTCTGAAGATTTACGGAGACAGGATCTCACCCTGTCGGTCTGATAGGTAGATTTGGTAGAGGTAAAAGGTAAAAGGCATGAGTATCGTTTTTTTTTTGTTTTTTTTGTTTTTGTTTTTTTTTTTGTTTTTTTTTCGAGACAGGGTTTCTCTGTGGTTTTGGAGCCTGTCCTGGAACTAGCTCTTGTAGACCAGGCTGGTCTCGAACTCACAGAGATCCGCCTGCCTCTGCCTCCCAAGTGCTGGGATTAAAGGCGTGCGCCACCACCGCCCGGCTATGAGTATCGTTTTTTAAATGTTAATTTCTGGTCTGGAGAGGTGCCTCACCAGTTAGGTGTACTTACTGTTCCAGAAGACCTAGGCTGTTGTTTTTGTTTTGTTTTGAGACATGGCTCTGGAATGCACTCTGTAGACCAGGCTGGCTTCAAACTCACAGAGATCCACCTGCTTCTGCCTTCTGGATGCTGGAATGAAAGGTGTCTGCCGCCAGGTTCAAGTCCCTGTATCCATATAAGGTGACTCATAACCACCTGTAACTCCAGCTCCAGGGAATCAGCACCTCTGACCTCTGCACACACATGCAACCACACATAATACACATAATTAAAAATAGTTAAAAACATTTTAATGTTAATTTCAAGAATAATTTATTGAATGCCTACTGAGTGTTAGGCATTGTTCTTTAGTGGGGGCCAAAAAAGGAAAGGGTAGGTTTTTGGTTTTAGTTTATTTTGTACTCGAGGTTTGTATCTGTGGTGGGGGAGGGGTGCACTGGGCACACACCTGCCATTCCCATGTGTGGAGGTCAAAGAACAACTGAAAGGAATTAGTTCTCTCTTTCTACTTGAGATTCAACACTGAACTCAGGTTGAAAAGTGCTGTTGCCCATTAGCCCCCTTGCCTGTGCAAAAGAGGATTTCTACAGGGTCATTGTTACACTGGATTTGGGAATATTTTAAAAAATCGGATCACAATAAAAACTAGTGTCTCCATCTGAAACAAGTGAGGGTAGACATAGGTGCTGTGGGATGCTAGCACTGGTAATCATGCTTCTGTTACCAGCTACTCCTGCAATACTAACTACTGTAGAAGAAATGGGAGCCGTGCTACCCGGGAACACTGGGATCAGATTGTATTTGCTCAGTCCAGGGCCATTAGTGAGAGAAAAGAATGATTAAGAGGCTAGTTTGATAGCTCAGTTGGGGTGGCATTTTTGTCTGTTTCTACATCCAGAAAGCTACAAAGGATCCCCCCATGGAAAAGTACCACACAGAGAAGAGGGTGAAATCCTGTTGGTTTATGCATATGCATTATGCTGGAACTGGGAAGCAGTCTTTTTGGGTGCTTTCCACCTCCCTGTGAAGAAGTATTATACATGGCTGTGTAATACCCCTGCACACTCCAAATGCTGCAGTTACTGTTCAAGACCATTTATAGGACACAGTTTATGTGTTGTTGAAAACTACTGGAGACTGAGTTCAGTGTTTTAAAAGGTGAAAGAATGGGGGGAAACAACTAAATACAGCTGAGAGGCCAGATGAGGGGGTTTAGCAAATTGCTGCCCAGCTGTATTCATCTCTGATCCCCACAGAAGTCCTTATTCCTGAGGTTGGAGCCATAGCTCAATTGGGAGAGTGCTTGCTTACCTAGCATGTAGAAAGGCCTAAATTAGCCGGGCGGTGGTGGCGCACGCCTTTAATCCCAGCACTTGGGGGGCAGAGGCAGGCGGATCTCTGGGAGTTCGAGGCCAGCCTGGTCTACAAGAGCTAGTTCCAGGACAGGCTCCTAAGCTACAGAGAAACCCTGTCTCAAAAAACCAAAAAAAAAAAAAAAAAAAAAAGGCCAAAGTTCCCCAGCACTGCATAAGCAAGCCCCGGGGCGGTGGAGTGGTGTGCAAGTGTGCAGTTCCACCACTTGGAAGGTAGAGAAGCAGCAAGATCAATTCAGGGTCATCCTCAGCTCCATAGTGATTTGAGGCCAGCCTGAGCTAATGAGACCCTATATCTCAAAAAAAAAAAAAAAAAAAGTTCCTGATAAATGTTAAAGCATGCTGGTAAGACAAGGGTTTTGTGCTTCTTTGTAGTAGAAGTCCTAAGGAAGTTTTCAAGTTTTGAGCTGTCATAATTTGGGGATAGGTGAGGAGATGGTGAACGTTTGAAGTGCCAGAGTCCCAAAGGCCTTTCCTGTGTCACCCTTCAGGCCTGTAAAGCTTAGGCCTCAGGTTCACATTACACTGGGAGCTTTGAGAATTGCTTGCGACAGACTCAATGGGTGTCAGCAGTTTGGGAGGAGGCAGGCCTCGTCAAGTGAGCTCTTTGTTGTTGCCCTTGTTCTCTCTGGAATTCTGAAGTGTGGCCAGGGCTGAAAACCACGATGGCTATTTCAGTTCTAGGCAGTAATCCGTTAAGACATTTGTTAAGATGTATATGAAATCCCTCCTAATTGTATGAAATAGAATAAGCTTTCCCTCCCTTGCCATGAAATGGGCAGAGTCTCATTTTATTTTTTCTTAAGTTTGCAGGTTTTGACTAAGCAAGAAAAGAGAGGGAAAGAAAATTGTTTTAAAGAGGCTCCATGGCCTTCTGTAGGGAAAGGTTGGGGCATGTGGACCGAAAGCATTGTGTATATATATTTCGGGAAGGAGAAAATATGTTCTCAGTTCTTCTGAGTTATGTAACTTTGCAGGATGTAATCCATTTGTGCCCAGATAATGAGGCCTGTAATCGTGCATTTCACATGTGTGGGAATGCTCTGCAGAGGGATCAGCATTCCTTTCTCCAGCCTGTATTCAGAGGAAACATGCCACTCACACCCTCTGTGCGCTCACATTTTCCAGTGCGTTGGAGAGCTTTTTTTTCTTCAATAGAAATCTTTGTTCCCTCCCTAATAAGACTTGGATTGAATCTGAGGAACTTAGCATATCCTTCTTTGTTTTCTGGCAGGGATTGATTTTAAAATCAGAACGATAGAACTCGATGGAAAGAAAATTAAGCTTCAGATATGGTAAGTAAAAAAAATGAAGACACATGGAGTTTCTATTTGAATCGGGACCTGAAAATGGGGTTAAAATGTGATTCAGGGTATTAGAGACATGGTGCAATCCTTCAGACTGTTCTTTTATAAAAAAAAAAAAAAAAAAAAAAAACAAGGGGAATAAGCGCTGCACATCCCTGTGTGGCAGGGTGGGGAGGTGAGGAGCAGAACTGATCCAGAAGAGGTCCAGAGCCCATCCTTCCAAATCTCTATACGAGAAGAAACAAATTCTCAAAAACATAAAATAGTTCTTCATTGGAGTTGCCACTGTGACTTAGATGCAGCAAAATGGCTAAGTGTCACAGACCATGGACTTCTTCTAGCCACAGTATTTTAAATTAAGGACTTCTTTCCATCACTAAGATAGAATACTTTCTGGACAGTGGTGGCGCACACCTTTAATCCCAGCACTCAAGAGGCAGTGGCAGGTGGATCTCTGATTCAAGGCCAGCCTGGTCTACAAAGTGAGTCCCAGGACAGCCAGGGCTACACAGAGAAACTCTGTCTTGGAGAGAGAGAGAGAGAGAGAGGGAGAGGGAGAGGGAGAGGGAGAGGGAGAGGGAGAGAGAGGGGAAGAGAGAGAGAGAATACTCAAGACACAGGATTTATAAAGAAAAAATGGTTTGCTTTGGTCCAGTTAGTCTTAGGTTTGGTGGAGCCATTGGTTTGGATCTCTGATGAGATGCTGGATAGCAATGGCAGGGAATGAATGCATGGCAGAGCACACTTTGTAGGGAAGGAAGGAGGGAAGGAGGGAAGGGAGGAAGTAAGGAAGGGCCCAGGATCCTACAGTTTACTTGAAGAACGTGCTTCCTGTGACATAAGGACTTCCCACTAAGCCCAGTCAAGATTCCACCACCTCCCAGTATCACCACCCCAAAGACTAAGCCTTGAAGATGTGGCCATTGGGGGAAGCTTCTCCAAACCAGTGTGTCTTCCCAGGCCCTGCTTTTTCTCACCTGTAAATGAGTTACACTGATAAAGAGTAGAGGTCTTCAATAGCCCTGGTATTTTATAATTTATTAAGTAGGGCCTATTTAACTGAAAAAGCAAGGAAGAAAACAAATAATGCCTTGCCTTAATTCAGGCTACTGTGAATTTAAAAAACAAATAAAAAATTTGAGATGTTTATGTTTAGTCTTTGGGAACTTGGAGAATAATGTTAGACTCCAGGTTCCTGTGTAGTTAACTGTAGGCTCTGCTCTGGAGAAGCCATGCTTTGTTCTGCTCTGCTGAGCAGAATGTACACAGTTGTAAGTCCGGTTCAGCAGTTTGCTTTGTACAGAAATCACAATGCAGTCAAGAAAGCAAAATGCCTTAATCATGTAGCACTTAGAGAAAGGACTGTCGCTGCCTCCAGGAGCCCAAGAGTTTAGAGCTATTCTCTGTTTCCTCCCACATGCCAGTTCCTAGCGGACCTATGTATTTGGTTTCCTGTTGCTGCTTTTACCATCAAGTCCTGGTTCTCGTCCAAGTCATTGTGAGATCTGACAGACTCCTGTGGCCACCGCTGCCTCTGTCTCTCAAAGCACAGTGTGCTGTCTGTGTCTCAGGCTCCTTTTCCTAGCCACACTGCACTGGGAGCAGATCGGGATTCTATCTCGTGTAACTTGGAGTCCTCACCTGTGTTGCTGGTAACTTTTTAAATCACTCTTTCCTTTCTTTGTTTCAAATTTTAGGGACACAGCGGGCCAGGAAAGATTCCGAACAATTACAACAGCATACTATAGAGGAGCCATGGTGAGTGGGTTTTGGGGTTTTTATGCCGTCAGGCGAAAATAAAATAGGGGTATTCATCGCCTATATATAGTTATGAAGCTAGAGTCTAGAACTACCTTCTTCAGCAAGGTAAGCTTGGTCCTGGAAACCTGACTGGAACAAACAGGGAATGAGGACAGGACAGGCAGACAGACAGACAAGCTGTGCTTTCTTTGATGAAGCAGCACGGCACACACTGTATCAGAGCGTTGGCAGTGTACACAAGGGGAAGAAGGGCTCGTTTATCTCCACAGGAGGAGTGTGGCTCATGTCATCTGGGGGCAGTTTAGGCGCTGGACATGTGGGAGGAGGAAACCACAGTCTTCGTAGATGCTTCCTGTACACTGTCAACATTCACACATAGACCAGAGGAAGACTTTGATAATTCCTATGAGTCCAGGGTATTGTGTCCTTGTCAATAATATACATTCCGTCGTGACTCCATTTGATCCTCACAAATTCAGTAAGGGCTTCCTCTCCTCCCTATATAGTAAAGTGAAAAAATAAATAAACTTTTAAATGTGAAATCAGGAGATTCTAAGGGTTTTGAAAATTGTATTTGATTTTTAGTAGTTATATTTTTCTATTAGTGTTAATAATAAGTAATCAAGCCATTAACTCTTAGATGTTCTAGAACTGCTCTACATTCTGCTGAGGTATTTTTATATCTTTGTTATCTTTTTTCCTTTTATTAGTACTTGATGGCAGTCTTAGCAAACCACAAACCCTGTGACTAAGTATTCCTTTCTTGGTCTCTTTTATCCCTCAGTCCTATAGCCATATCACTCTGTATCTCTCTCTACCCCTGCAACCTGGCCTTGATTATGGCTTCTTGCCTGGCTAGGAAGTGGCTGGATGATTCATAACTCTAGAGGACCTTGGCTGCCAGGACCTCCTGGGCTACTTCTGACCATGTCCTTATTATCATAGCTCCATCACTTAGTTGTTTCTGCCCTCATATGCTTCTCTGCTCAATGCATTTAGTGTCTGTTGATTCTGGGCAGGTCCTGTGTGGTGTGGGGAACACAGTGGTGGGTGAGCACCTTGGAATCAGAAGTGTATGGCTGTGCTTGGGATGTCAGACCCAGAATAGAGCTTCATCCCTAGCTTTTAGGCCTGAGTCTGGGGATGTGGCTCAGTGGTAGAACATTTGGTTAATATGCCTGATGTTAACTCTCTAGAACCAAAAAACAAATAAATTAACGAGTTACAAGCCAAGCCCAAGTTTGAGCCTTAAATTTTGATGATATGTTCAGTCTTTGAAAGATAAAGCTTTGAAAGATTAAGCTCATGGAGCCCACCTGATAGGTTGTAAGGTACAGCTACTGAGACTCCTGGGAATGACAGAAGGTAACAGAGCTGAAGGGGTGATGACTGTCCTTTGCATCCAGGAAGATATGACCTGGATCCATAGGTCCTTCCACTACAGTACTGTCACCTTTTCCTCCCCTATTTCCCCTTGTCTACCATTTTTTGGGTATTAGTAACTCATCTCTACCACAAGAATGACGGTTCCTGTTAACACATTAGCATACCACTAGCCATTTAATGTGTTCTTCACACTTGGCCCTGTGATACTGTCTTAGTTAGGGTTTCTATTGTTACGATAAAGTACTGTGATCAAAATCAACTGGGAAGAAAGGGTTTATTTCTTCTTATAACTAGTAGTCCTGTCATCCAGGAAAACTGGGACAGGAACTCAAGGCAGGAACCTAAATGCAGGAACTGACGCCGAGGCCGTGGAGAAGTACTAGCTACTGGCTTGTTTCTTATGGCATGCTCACTTTGCTTTCTTAGGAATCAGGACTCTCAAGTGGGCTGAACCTTCTTGCATCAGCCATCAATAAGAAAATGCTCCACAGGCCAATCTTACAGAAACATTTTCTCAGTTGAGATTCCCTTATCTCAGATGACTCTAGTATGTATTAAGTTGACAAAAAAAAAAAAAAAACCTAGCCAGAGCAGATACCTTTAAGATTGTAAAGTGTTCTTATTATCATAAAGAGAATGATTACTGCTCTTTTATTTTGCTTAGATCGGAATCAGAGGAAAGGGACCTCTTGTGTGTGCCAAGGATATATTTGTTGGTGTTTGTTTCTCCAAGGACGATAAAAAAGAACATTTTAACAGGGTTTGTTTGGTGTAGTTTACAGATAACTTTTGATTAGAAGCATCTTAGACACACTAGTGTTTGTGTTGGCCAGTGTTTTACATTCTGGGACTAGGTGGTCCCACCATTTCTATGTTCCCTTTCCCTTGAGAGTAGGCAGGAACACTGCCTTGTGGAGTGGCTGTCTCACTTGGATATTTAGCTCTAGGACATGGTGCAAAGAAAGAGGCCAGTGGGATGTGTAACTTAATTTAGACTCACGGATTATCTGGCTTTCTCATGTTTCTACTCCCTCATCTTCCTTTCTATTCACATAATTACAGATCATCGCTGTTCTGGATAGTACTTGCTTTTCCAGTCTGAAGGTAGAACTTTTCTCTTTTGTTTTGCTGTTCCGGACACAGTAGATGCTCAGTAAATACTTGCTGACAGTGTGAATCGGGGAGGACTCTCCAGAAAAATGCTGTTCTGTTGCAGTTGTGGTTCTCTCAGGCTGTTCCCCTGAGTTATGGGGCTGTTGTATTTGCAGGGAGTGTGCCGTTCCCAGCAGGTGGTGGTCAGGCTGTGCTTTGTTTGGTTGGATCAGGCATGCAATATTCTTCTGGAGTCTGCCACTATGTAGATTCCTTAGTTTTGTTTACAGACTTCACAGTAAACCCTGCTTGGACAATTAGGCTGCAAGGGGAAGAAGGGCCATGTCCTTACATTATTGCTATTTCTCATAGGCCAGTAACTTCTGGATTCTTAGGCAACAATTCTCATTCTAGACTATACTAGATCTATAAAGTTTACCTGGTACAGTTAATTTATATTTCTAGCAGGTTCATATTAATATCAGTTACCTTACAACCATAGGAAATAGTGTAATGACTTTTGCTACTGGAATTAAAGAAGTAAGTTATAATAAATAGCTGCTGTTTGTTGAGGCCAAGTTATGTCCTGAATTCTGGGTTAAGTAGTTAAGAAGAATCTCACATTGGAGACCAAGAAAGCTAAAATACTGCCTTCCAGGATCTCCCTGTTAAATACCTAAACTAGAAGCATCTGGCTTGAGAGCCTCTACCCTTCACACCATGCTGTTCAATTTCTGTGCTGACCAAAGGAAGGGACATTTGAGGCAGACGGGGTATTATTTAGCCCAAATGATAGATAATAGTGCTATAGTAGTTACTTGGTTAATTTTAACTGTAGATAGAAAAATACTTTGCATCAGTAATTATTGCTATTTTTTTATTGTGGTAAATGATAAGTAGCATAAAACATACTTTTTCCATTTTAAAAGTGCACTTTTTCATTTTTATTTTTTTAAAAAATCTTTTACAAATTATATAGCCAAAGTGAAATGAACATTTGAGGCAAGGAAGGGTGGGGTAGAGGAGAATATTGCTTGTCATTTTAAAAATTACACACCTTTTGTTCCAGTACTCAGGAGGCAGAAGTAGAGGCAGGCAGATCTCTATGAGTTCAAGGCCAGCTGGTTTATATAGCAAGTTCTAGGTCAATCAAGGCTATGTAGTGAGACTCTGTTTTAAACAAACAAAACAATACTTTTCCCCTTGCTGTTAAAAGTGGATCTAAGTGGTATAAAAAAGCTTTAGGAATTCCAAGAAATCATCTATCTTCCTGAGAGAGAACTCTTTTTTTTCTTTAATATTTATTTATTTATTTATTTATTATGTATGCAATATTCTGTCTGTGTGTATGCCTGCAGGCCCGAAGAGGGCACCAGACCCCATTACAGATGGTTGTGAGCCACCGTGTGGTTGCTGGGAATTGAACTCAAGACCTTTGGTAGAGCAGGCAATGCTCTTAACCTCTGAGTCATCTCTCCAGCCCCTGAGAGAACTCTTAATATTTTTTATTTCTTGGCTTTTTTGTCTCATGTGTTTTATATGATTTGTATATGTTTACATTTATAGTTACTGACAAAGTTGGAAGCCCGCCTGTGCAGGACTTTGCCTGCCATGCTGTGGAATTTAATTCTGAGAACAGTAGAGGGCACTGTTTGAGCATCGAGTCGCTCATGGGTGTCTTCAGAGAAGAGACCAGAAGAGGTCAGAGTGAAAGCAGGAAGACAGCTGAAGATTGGGTCAGCAGTTCCAGGAAAGGCTAACTGAGGAGACTCTAATAATTTAGTACATGAGTGGAGGAGGTCAGGCTCTGAAACACTGACCACAGGCTCTCCAGGTCTAGGGACTGGCTATGAGGGAAACCCCAGGTGTTGGCACTGCTGCCAGGCTTTTATTGCCCTTCACCATGTGATAGTAAAGGAAGAGGAGGAGATTTGGGAGGGACTCACAATCTTCTATTTTACTTATGAGAATTTGTGGTGACTAGGAGATACCTAACAGTTGCTGTCTAGACAATGTTCCCTAAAGGACATCTTGCTTGGTCTGCCTTCTTGGACCCATCTTGTCCTTCTTCTCAATAGATTTGTGTATCTTCTTTTTTTTTTTTTTTTAAAGATTTTATTTATTTATTTATTTAATGCATATGAGCGCTCTATCTGAATGTATGCCTTTATTCACACCATAGATGGTGGTGAGCCACCATGCGATTGCTGGGAATCGAACTCAGGACCTCTGAAAGAACAGCCAGTGCTCTTAACCACTGAGCCATCTCTCCAGCCCCTTAAGCTTCCTTTGAGTCAGTTGGGTATATGCTGGATGTTCAATGACAGAATGCTATTGGATTTGTTGTTGTTGTTTTGCTAAGTGGCAGGCACCATGGGCTTCCTTCTTCATTAGTCCCAGCCCTTCTGTCAGGTTGACTCTACTCGGTTTTCATGCCTTGGCTTTACTCATTTACTCATTTTCTTAGAGAAACTGTCCTCACTACTTGAACCTTGTCACCAGATAAGATTATGCCCCAGTTGTTTTAGTTAAGAGCTCCCCATGCTTCTTTGTAGCAGTTGTTAGAATTCTAGTTAATTGCATATTGCTCTGTGTTCTTTGTTGACCATTCTTGAAAAGAAGGGACCTTGGTCATCCTGATCACTGCTCAGAATATCTAGTATAAGCAGAGTATCTAGCACATAGTAGGTACTCATCAAATTCTTGGGAGGAGTTGGAAGGTTTTTTTTTTTTTTTTTTTAGTGGTGTGTGTGTGTGTTATTTTAGATAAAGTTTTACTGTGGATCCTAGGCAGGCCTGAAGTTCTTCTCTGCCTCCTGAATGTTAGGATTTCAGACATGTGCATGGTCAGCCATGAAATCAGTATCTCTGTCTCTCTTTCTGTCTACTCTCTTATGGTGCTGGACATCCGACTGGAGGATTTACCCATGCTAGGCAAGCATTCTACACTGTACTGCCAGCCAACTCCATACTGTTGACTGGATTGATACTTAAGTGCACAAAGCACTCACAGTACTGAGAATGGTCCTGGAGATCCTATGACTCGATATTTTCAGAGCCTGACTTCCTCTCATGTACCAGCTTATTAGATTCTCCTCAATCAGCCTTTCCTGGAGCTGTTACCTGGTCTTCAGCTGTCTTCCTATTTTCATGCTTAACCTCTTCCAGTCTCTCTTCTGCAAGGGCACCCGTGACTGGCTCACACAGTTCTCACAATACAGAACAGTGGTCTGGGCACTTAGCATAGAGGCATTATTTGAATTAATTTGGAAGATAAATCTTTTAGATTTTACCAGGCAGGGAAATCTTTAAAAACACAATGACAATGCCTTAACTAACTCATGCAATAAATACATTATGCTTTCATATGAATTATTAGTGTTAAGACAAATGGTAGCATTGTGAGCCTATATTGAAAGCCTGTATTCAATACAGGTAAACCTGTATTGAAACAAAAAATTTAGAACAGTATGGTCTCGGTCTCAGTAGAGGGATAAAAAGAATCATTTCCATTTGTAACAAGTGAATATGCCCTGGAAATGTCCCTCTTCCTCTGAGCATTCACTGTCCCTGTCTTACTTAGCCAGGCCGTAAGCTCCAGCTGGTGCTGATCACTATCATTTGAGGTCAGGTATAACGAGCGGCTCACCTTTCCCACAATCACTACTTCATTAAAGTTAACAGTGAAGATGTTAACAGTTCATTTAGACAGTGAAACAATAGCAGAATTCATTTTGTATTTTTCAAATTTATTATGAATAAGTTTAAAGACTACAAAAAAAGACAAAAGAAAGGCAGGTGTCCTGCATTGTGAGCTGTAAGTATATGAAATATGACATAAAGCCTTTTGTTTCCTCCCATAGGGAATTATGCTGGTCTATGACATCACCAATGAAAAATCCTTTGACAATATTAAAAACTGGATAAGAAACATTGAAGAGGTATGTCTGGAAGCAGAGTAGCAGTGCTGGGCATGTGGTGGGCTGTTGCTTTCTCCTGGAGGTGGTTGCTGCTGAGGGGCAGAAAGGGCAGGACAGGCCCACCCTGCCCACTGAAGAAAGCTAGATCCCCAATGGTGGCAGGTCAACAGCTCTATAGAGATAGTAGACAGGAGAGTTTTCGTTTTTAAACTCGGGTCAGAGCTTAGACGACATCATCTGGGTCCGTCTTTTTCCCCTAAGGAAACAGGTGAGGAAGGAGTGACTTGCCGGTGTCCATAAAGCCTGGAAGACTATCTACAGCTAAGACATCTGGTTCCCAGCTCTTTCACTAGCATAAATAAATAGATTTCTGTAACTTTTTTCCCTTTCTAACTTTTTTTCTCCATAGATAGTTGAAATTTGGGTTAATTCCAGGATAGTTGGTACTAAGTTTTCTTTGAAATCTCTGTGATATTTCAGAAAGAAACTGACTAGGAAATAATTTAGCACATTTGAATGAACCCATATAATTGATTTTTTTATATAGTCAGAACCCAGGTTGTTTTCTCTACTGGGTGACTCAGTACTTAAGTTTCTTCTGTTTTGGACTGGAATAATTGTTGGAAGGTTTGGCTGTTGTATATGAGTTACAAGAATAAGTGTGAGCCTTTGGGGGAAGATGTTTGTATAGGCTCTGTGAAGTCTATGAACTGAAGTAATTCTCCCTTCTACCTTTAAACGTCTTTCTGAATTAGGCTTGTGTAGTGAAAGATAGTCAAGCTGCCATGTTTCCGACAGGTTGGGGTGGTCTCGCTCAGGCTGTTTTTATATTGTGCTGTTTCTCCCTGCAGCATGCCTCTTCAGATGTTGAAAGAATGATCCTGGGTAACAAATGTGATATGAATGACAAAAGACAAGTATCAAAAGAAAGAGGGGAGAAGGTGAGTTTGAACCAGATGAGTAAAGGGTGGAGTCCACTGCCATTCAGCATTTGTTTTCTTGGTACTGACTTACGTTTTTAAAATACCTGCTTTAGTCTCTCAAGAACTGATTATCAAACAACAGTGAGATGTAGTCTGTACTTGGATAGTGGGCATTAGTATTCAGGTCCAACCCCGTTTATACCATCCAGTCAGGACTCAGCCCTAGAGAATGCTGGGAGGGACAAACTGGCCTTTCTTAAGATCCAGCAACTCTTGTTCAGCCTCTTTCAGATTTGTGAGAAATGCTCAGCTTTGAAGTTACAATAACTCAGTTTCTGAAAAACTATACTAGTGTAGGTGAAATTTCAGCCATAATCACTTTCCAGTTCATTGTTTTTCCTAAGAGTATAGAAAGTTAGCTTCAGTTCATGAGCAGCAGCTCCTGGTGTCAGAGGTGACATTTACAGGCACCCGACTGTCTTACATCTGTAGAGTAAATGATTATTTTTTGTCACGTTGGTTATTGTATTTTCTCAGTTCTTGAGAGACTTTTCTGCAGTGATGGGCGCACACCCATCTGTCTTTCAGTGTGAGCACCAACGTGTCCTTGGGAACCTTCACTTGATCTGAGCAGTATTACATGGGTTAGAACTCTGAAAAGAGTTCAGATTTGCCGTGCTATTTCACAGGGCAGCTCTTTCAGAAAGGAAGGTCAGGCTAGTTACACTTGGAAAGTTCTGCTCCTGGAGACAAGATAAAGGAGTAAATGAATCCCAGGTGGTGGTAAGGCTGAGACTCCATCTCATAGTTTTTCTTGTGTGTTTATTAGAGACTCACAAGTACAACAGAACAAATTTCTAACATGACATTTTAAACAGAAGCTGTGTCATTTTTAAACTATGTTAAATTATAGAATTTAAAGCACAGTATAAGAAAACAAACAAAAGTGAAAACCATGAGTTCTGGCATAGACTCTTGGGGGCTTTGACAAATGTATATTCTACTAAGGGCTTTGTATGTCCAAGCCACTTTCACTAAATTTGATTTCTGTTTGCCTTTCAGTTAGCAATTGACTATGGGATTAAATTTTTGGAGACAAGTGCAAAATCCAGCACAAATGTAGAAGAGGTAAGGAATGTATGGTGGTCGCTAGGTAGCAGCTCAACCCAGTCCAAGTGTCCTGAGTACTTTTATGCCTTGGGCTTTTACATAGACTCTGCCCACTGGATTTCTTGCATATGGCCTCCACATGGGTTATGTTAAGATTGCTCAATTAAGATTCTCAGAAGAGAGGAGATACAAGTTCATAGTAAGTTCAGTGCAGCTATTTGTTTGGGAGTTAGCAATTGCAGACTCAGTGTCCTCTGCTCATTTGTTGTCCTTCCCTGCTAGCCTGCAGAAGACAAGCACAATCACTTGAATTAAACCGCTGTCTCTTGAATGGAGTCCCTTTGTGTACACATTTGAAGTAGATTAAGCATGACACTATAATACTATGGCATTTAGTAGATAGAAGAAAGTAGTTTTCATAGATTAGTCTTAATACATTTCCATTAAGTTAGCCATTATAACAGAATTATCTGGGGGGCTGGCAAGATGGCTCAGAGGGCAAAGGAGCTTGCCAGGGGGGTCCGAGTTTGAGCTTTAGGACCCATATTCTCTGACTGCTGTGTTTGCACTGTGTGAGCATTATCTATACACACAAACACAACAAGCAACTAAAATGTAGTAAAAAAAATTTTTAAGAAGCTCATCTAAGGTCTTCAAAGAACAGATTAAAATTATAATTTTATGATCACTTTTTAAAAATTAACAAAATATCACCAGTATTTCTACCCTTTGTGAAGAAAACCTGCTCTAGAAAACTGTAGATGATCTGTGTCTTTATCTGCCATGTAGTAGAGTTAGTACCTGTACTTAATGATCCTCACAGTTCCAACTAAACGGTAGTGTCTTAGATTCTTCTCTTCTTTACACAGTGGCTAAAATAGCAAGACTTTAAGTGGCCTTAGTCGTCAGTGGGTACTTGTCAGGACTTCTTCTTTCTGTGAAATAATCGGCACCAATTTTTCAGGTTGCCTATTGAGTATTGAGAAACAGGAACTTGACACTGATTTATTTTCATAAGCATAGATAAAAAGAAAAAAAAAGAAAAGAAAACTTCCTTCTTTTGTGAACAGATTCCTTCCACCAAAGTGGGGGAGCTCCTGTGGGGCACCCCTCAATCTTGACCCCAGAATGAATTTCATACCTCTGTGGAAACAAAGTAAAAATGATGACAGATGTTTTTAAAGCAGTCAGTGAGTTAAGTGAGTTTCCTCAGCTTCCTTTTAAATTGATTTCCACATGTGCGTGCGCATGTGGTTTAGGTGAGTTCCAGGAACCAGCAGTTCAAAGTATTAAGGCATGGCCGATTCTGCATACTTAAGTATGCCCTCAGAAGAGGTCAGAAAGAAAAGGTATAGGTTTTTGTGAGATGGACTCTTAGTGCTGTAGTTTAGCCCATACTTGTCCTTAGGGTACTTCCTAAACAGATTTTAACATTGTGTTGGATAGTTTTAGGTCAGGTTAAAGTCATCTGAGAGGAAGGGACCCCGATTAAGAAAATGCCTCCATAAGATCAGGATTTAGGGCATTTTCTTAATTGGTAGTCATTGATGGAGGAGGACTGAGCTCATTGTGGGTGGGGCCAACCCTGGGTTGGTTGTTCTAGGTTCTATAAGAAAGCAGGCTGAGCAAGCCATGTGAAGCAAGCCAGTGAGCAGCACCTTCTATGGCCTCTTTATCAGCTCCAGGTTCTTGCTGTGCTTAAATTTCTGTCCTGATTTCCTTTGAAGATGAACTGTGATGTGGTAGCATGTTCTGAATAACCCTTTCCTCCCCAAGTTGCTTTGGTCATAGTGTTCGATCACAGCAATAGTAACCCTAAGGCAAGCGTCATCTGGGCCAGAGGTTGAAGCCTTTCCCTACGGGAGCAGGATGGTTTAAACAGAGCCTCTCCCCTGCTTAGTGTATTGAGAAAACTACTTATAACTGTGTGTGCCACATTAGGAACTTGTGGCAGACATTACATGCATAAAATATTTGATGAAGGAATGACAATGTGACAACACTGGAAAATGCGATATAACTGAAAAAGCCAATAACGTATATGCCAGAATTTTAATTATACTGTTTTTTCAATTAGAAACTCTGAAGTGGTATATTCACAAATAAATAATAACAATTCTATATTTCTGTTTTGAAATACAATTATTTAACAATAATGTTTGTTTATTTTACCTTTAGGCATTTTTTACACTTGCACGGGATATAATGACAAAACTCAACAGAAAAATGGTTTGTATCACTTATAGTTTTTATTTCTATGATACAGCCTTTCAGCTTGGTACTCAAAAGAATGGACAGCATGATTATAATATGCTCACATTAAACTTACTTGTTCCCGATGCTTTCTTATGATTGCACCATGGTTCTATTTTCTATTGCTTTGGGTTGTTTCTGCACCATAGCTGTCTCTTTCCTCTGGCTCCTTAAGTGGTAGTTAATTGGATTTTTATCAGAATATTGAAAATAATAATGGTAGAAATTTCTTTTTTCATAAAATTGTTTAGTTCAATTTTTATATAATACATACTTATTTCTATGAAATGATGATCTTGGAGTTGCTCAAGTTTGCTTCAATTTGAACTGTCAGAGATGAATCTTTAGGTCATCCTAAAGTTCATTTTACCATGGGTCCTCATGAAAAGTATCTCCCTTCTATTACCAACTCCTCTTGCCTTAGCCCTGTTTCCATCATTATTCTTGACACCTAACAGGCCTTGGCTGAAATTGCTTTAAACTAGATAGAGGATCGTCCTCCCTAACACATGGTTAAAACCAAAGTGCTAACTAGCCTAAGAATATTTGTCTCTTCTTACTCCACCACTTGCAAAAAAGAAGACAATGCTGAGACTTAACTAATTCCTTCTCTGGTAGAACTTTGCAGTGAGCACGGGTGAGAGTGTACTAGAGTGTATTCCTCACATGGTGTGCTTTTACTTTGTAGGTAATTGGGGTCAAACCTGAAATTTTGGTTTCCTTAGCAGCTTCATGTCCTGTTTTTCAGAATGACAGCAATTCATCAGGAGCAGGCGGACCAGTGAAAATAACAGAAAACCGGTCTAAGAAGACAAGTTTCTTCCGTTGTTCATTGCTTTGATGAACTCTTCATTTCTGAGAGACTGCAGTATACCTAGAGGGCCCTTCCCTGCTTCTCTGAAAGCACAGGTTACCCAGCCTCAGAGTCACCTCGCCCGACTGCTGCGGAGAGCACCATGGAACTCTAGACCTCTTAACACAGAACACCAAGTGGATTCCAGCCTCATGGCCTAGCAGAAGAGCAGGCTCCTTTCTTCAGACATGGAAGCAATGGCGTGGAGACACTTGCAGGACCTAACTGGTTTCCCTTGTTTTACTGCCTGTCCTGGAAGCCGCTGTCTTTCTTTGCACATGAGTGTCGGTCTTTCTGTGGTACAGCATAATCTTAGACTCCTAACTGAGCACTTTAGTGGCATGAAGTTCTAGACTTATATATTTGGGGATATTTAAAGACAGCAGAACATTAAACAGAAGTTGATATACTAAAATTAAAGGATAGTTGGCCTGGGTCATATGGCCAAAAGTTCATCTATTGGTAGCATTTATTAAAAGACTTTGATTTGCAGTGTTCTTACAAATCATTAAATTCTGATTAACTTTTAAAAATTCATAAAATACCCATCTATTCACAGAGGCTACATCATTTTCATCTTTTCAGGTGGTTATCAATTTTTCTCATCCCTGAGTAGCTGTATTCTTTTTAAGCTGGCTGCCCCTGTCTCCTCTCTGAGACAGCGTGTAGAAAGCATTCTAGTCTCACCGTTCTGAGGGTTGTATTGCTGTCCCTTTTCCTGCCTGACTTCTTGTCATTGTTTACTAATCTAAAACCAATAACCTATGTAAGAACTGTTGTGTCTGTCTGTGAACTTCATGCATTGGGATTTCACATAGGGAGAGAAATGGTCATTAGGGCTTTATTATCACAACAGAATATGTAAATATTCTCTCTCAGTTTTACCCATTAGCTTGTATTACCCATTTTTTAACCATAGTCCCCATCTGTGAGAGAGTTAACAAAGGTTACATTTAGATTTCAGTTTGCGTAAAACATACCTATATGGAGAGAAATTAGACATGTTGCTGTAAGATAGTTGTTAGTAATGCTGAAATGATGACTTTTGGTTCTATTTGGTGTTTAAAATATATATATATATATATATATATATATATATATATATATATATGTAATTAGACCTAACACATCCTCCAGAAATCTTGTCTTTTCATTAGAGAAACGATCCAGGTTTCAGTTTTCAAACAGCCACTGCTGAATGTATAGGACCCAGCCCTTTGCATTTAGGTTTGTAGTTAGAAATGTGGTGTGGCTATCTAGGCCAGAGCCAACCGAAAGCTTTGCTACCTTTTCACCAAATGCTGGTTCTGATGTTTCCTTTGCAGATAAACCACCACACTAGAGGGGTGGGGGTGTTTAGTGTTAAATTTCGTGCCAAATACAGATCAGAACGTCACCGCTGCTGTTGTAGCCTTCAGTGTCCTAACGCAGAGGGCCCAGAAGCAGGTGACAAGGGAAAGGAACTGGTAGCAGTCACTCCCCCTGCTCTCGTGCTGTACATTAAGACCTGGAAGTGGAAATGGACATGGATATTTGGTTACATGGGGAATTCTGCTTCAGTACTTGGACCAGTCAGGCCTTCCCGACTGTGGGAAGACTCAAAAGCATTCCAGTGGCTGCAAGCATACCAGAGTTATTTTTGGTGGATACGCTGACTTTACTGTGGACAAACTTTAGCCTTTTCTTCTTTTTCCCTAGTTACCTATCAGTTTAAAGTCACACATTACTGTCCAGATGTAAGTAGATCTCTCAGTGAGAATTGATTGTAAGTCTAACATCTTCAAATTAAATATATTCAAATTAAAGACGATATATATTTTTTTTTTTTAGAAATGTCTTATCACTACTTTTCTGGGGAAAAAAGTTCAAGCAGTTACAATGATAGCAAAGTACTTTGGAAAAAGCAGGAGCTGTGACACCATATACGAATGTAATTCTTTTAGTATTTACCTCTGACTGTTTGGTGTCTTAACACTTTGGTTTCTATCTCAGGGGTTGTCTCCAAACCAAAACTGACATGTTCTGTGGTCAGCTTTTTTTTTTTTAAACAAACAAACCAGAATGCTTTGCTTTTGATTCTTGTTGTGTCTTTTGTGGGTTAATAACTGGTCTCCATGAACTCTTCTCTTTGAATGAGCCTGTAAATGTTAGGTGAGTCTAAAAGTGCTCTTTGAAGTAGCAGCAAACTGGGAGTATATTCTCTGTTATATAGAAATAAATTGTCCTTGCTATTTTCTTACATTTAGCTCTGCTAAATTGTATATAATTTGAACTCAGACCATAGGAAATTCACTTTCTGCATGGTAAAAACAACCCAACAACTTTGCTTAATAATGTACATATGGTGCATTATTTTTTTTCTATTTGTAGATGAATTTAGTGACAGATAATTGTCTGTTCCCTGCTGAAACTCAAGAAATCTAGACTTCTCTTTTGTGTGTGTGCACGTGCGTGTGTGCACATTGTTGTGATCTTACAGATAGGTTACATAGAGATTTTGCAGCAGTATTAGTGGGTCATTGGCTGCACTTTATTATCATTGTGCTAATTTTTTGACAGTAGTTTGACTCAAGAGTTTCAAAGGAAGTCTGAGGGTATCAGACAGTGAAGTGTGCTGTAACTAAGTAGCATGTAAATCGGTTGGTTGCACAATGTTTCACTGGGAACCTATTCTAGCCTCTTTCTTCAGATGATGCTGAAGTGTTCTCCCTGCACACTGATCAGGGAAACTGCAGGGCTTCTTACTGCACGTGGACATTTTATGCAGTCTTTGTTATAAATTTCCTGAAGACTCTTTACTTTGAAGGACTGTTTTTTTTTTTTTTTTTTTTTTTTTATTATACCTCATTTAGCTAACTAATATTCTAATACCTGGAAGAAAAACAGTGAGCCAGCCTCTAAGCATTCAACAAAATTTAGACAGCATGTTTTATCTTATTTTGAACTGAAGACATCCTTGGAAAAGAGGAATTGACACCTTAGTTTCAAATAAAGCCTACATGTCAATATCCAGTAGCATACAAAAAAATGTTACCGCCCTGTTGGGTAATGAACTTAGTTGTGCAATATACAAGGGATTGTTCCAAGTAAGAAATGACCGCTGCATTGTAGAGGCTCCAAATCCTGGGAATCTCTCTTAGGGCTTATGAAGTATCTTCCTCTGAGCCGTAGAACAACAAATTAGCAGACTTTCTCTTCAAGCTTATGGCTTAAATGATTTTAAAAATATATCTTAATCTTTAAAGATGAGATTCTAAGCCTAGAATTTTAAAACCGCATTTCATTATGTTGGTTTACTGATCTGAAAATTTCTTCAATTCAGTTTTTTAGACTTAAAAAAAAAATTAAAACAAAGAAACCTTCACTTATCCTTCTCATTACACCCAGTGGCAGAGAAGACTGTCTGAAAATGAAATCCCTTGATTCAGAAGGACATAGCAGGTCAGGAGATACTAATAAAATTTATGAGTGCCATGTTCATTAGAAAGAAATTAAACGACTGAGTACAGAAAAGAAAATCAGCAAGCATTTGTTTTAAGGATTTCCAGATTTTAACTTTGTGTCTTGAGATGTGTGCCATATGCCAGGAACTAACAGAACTTTATATTTCATCTTTGTACCTTTTTTAAAAGTGAACTTCTGATTGTTCATTCCAATGGCCTTACAGATGGGTTTGTCTTGACTGTCTGCAGCTGATGCTGCAGTTCCCTTAATGCAAAATGCCGGGAACTGTCTGATGAAAATCATGCCCCCATGGGAACTACGAAGGTTTTTCATAGACTTGTGTGCTTAAACATATTTTCCTTTGCCCCAGTGGCTTACTGTGGAAAGCTCCTGTGGATAATACAGACCTGTCTTGTGGCTGGTCTACTGAAGCCAGTTCATTAACTATACTGATACTGATGCTGTTTTTTAAAAAAATGGATTTTATTCCCGGTGGACTTTTTTTACAATAATGTTCATCTAAAATAAAAACTACATAATGAAAATGTTCATGATTCTTAAATGGATTGTACATTTTAGAATATATGTAGATTTTAAACTGTATTTTAATTGATCTATGTTCATTTTACATGGTACTGAGTTTCATAAGGACATTTAAATGTAAGTATATAAATAAGGTAGGTTGAATATATTACCTCCTTGTACCGACTGTTTCACCTTCCCATCTTTTCCTTCTCTCTCCTATTAGTCTCCTTTATTCCCTTAGACAGATGTTTTACACACACACACACACACACACACACACACACACACAGAGTTTTATGTATCTATAAAATCTAGAACCCATAAATGAAGGAAACATCTGATATTTATCTAAGATTGCTTTAAATCTGTTAATATGAATAGCTCTAGTTATATTAATTGTTTGCAAATGGCATTGGTCTCTGTGGCTAAAAAAGTTCCCTTGTGTATATATGCCACATTTTCTTTATCCATTCCTCTATAGTTAGACACCTAGGTTGGTTTAATGACTCGGCTACTACGAAGGGTGCTACAATAAACATCGATGTGCAAGAGCCTCTGTGATGTATTGACGTAGAGTTCTTCAGATAGCTGGGTCATTTGGAAGATCTACTTTCAACTTTGAGGAAGCTCCACGCCAACTTCCATAGTTGACATTACTGCCAACAGTGTATAAGAGTTCCTTTTGTCCACACCCTTCATTCCTGCCAGTATTTTTCTTCCTTTTTTTTTTTTTTTGATGGTCTCACTGTGTAGCCGATTGGCATTGTATAGTACTTGAGACTCACAGAAGTCCCCTTGCCTTCTACCTCAGCAGTGCTGGAACTAAAGGTGTAAGCCCTGATTTTGTTTTATTAATTAAGTCTTGCCGTTCAGACTGGGCTAAGATGCTCTCTCTATGTAGTTTATTTTCCCCCTCCCAAAGATTAAGATTTATTAAGTGCATGAACGGTTACTGAGAGCCCCTGGAATCTAGGGGTAAGGTCTAGTATGTGCCTAGGCAAACAGGGAGGAATTCCGCAACCTGGGACTACTTGAAGTATGACTTTCAGCTCCACCGTGCCCAAGGCCTGAATGTACTTGACGAATAGGAATAGTTGCAGCGGGGCTTGCCTTCACGCTCAGCAAGGCCCCCAGGAGGCAGCGTCTTTCCACATTTCTCACACTTCAGGCAGGGCTGTGCCTGTCCTTGTCTAGTGAGGTCATTCTCTCAGTGAGGTACACTCTGTAGTAGTCAGGTTCTCTACAGTAGCAGAACTTAGAGAATGAATCTCTCTTGCTCTCTCTAAATGGTAATTAAGATACCAATCTATTAATATGTAATACATTAATGTATATTAAAGGGGATTTATTGGGATACTTACAGATTGCAGTTCAGCTAATCCAACAATGGCTGACTGTGAATGAAAAGTCCAAGGATCCAGTAGTTGCTCAGTCCACAAAGCGTGATCTCTCTGGTGGTCTTCAGGATATGCTGGAATCCCAAAGAAGAGTAGGCTCCAGTGCCAGTGAAGGAATGGTTGCTAGCAAGATGATGGCAAGTGGGCAAAGAGCAAGAGCTTCCTTCTTCTGTGTCTTTATATAGGTTTCCAACAGGAGTGGCCTACATTAAAGTTGTGTCTTCAGCCTCAAGATTCAGATCAAAGGTGTGTGTACTTCAAAGGTCCGTACTAGAACTGGATTCACCCAAGCAAAAAGAATCTCTCACAGATTCTGCATCATAGTTCATTCCAGATGTGATCAATTTGACAACCAAGAATAGCTATCACACCCTCCTTGTTGCACTCGGGTCCTCTACACAGTCAGAGAAATTTCTCTGATAAGCAGCTATAGAAACGCTCTCTGAAAGCAGTCTTTTCAATGTAGTTTTCATTTGCATTTCTTTGATATCTAGTGAGTTTGAACACTTTAGCAAATGTTTGTGGGCCATTTGTACCTCATCTTTTGTGAAGATTTCTTTAGCCCATTTATTGACTGGGTGGTTATGAGTCCTATTTAGATTTTTCTATTCTAAATTTTATCTTTGTATATTTTAGATATCCTATCTAGCTTAGTGTTCTCACGTTCCAGGTCCCCATTGTGGTGACTCTTTGGCATGAGGAAGTGCCTTTCCAGTCCATTCTACCAGCTCCCCTCCCTCATTTCAGCTTTACGAGAGAAGCATCATCTGTCCTGCACTTAGAACCTGGAGGTAGTGGGGCACTGTCAGATTCTGGGACTTTAACCCAGGTGTTTCTGTTGAACTTGTTCATATTCGGTTTCATGGTCTGAGCTGATGAGGATGACTGACCAGGTCTCTTCCTCTTCATGTGGTAGCCTTTAGCCGACCAGCTGGATCTCTTTCCACCCACATACCAAATTCCCCAGGTTTCCAGAGGACCTAGCTGTCATTTCCAGTCTGGCCATCGAGGAGGCAGCTCCTGTCTAGTTTAGTGTTTTCATGTTCCAGGTTCCTACTGTGGTGACTTTTTGGCATGAGGAAGTGTCTTTCCTGTCCATTTCTATCACACACACCCCTTCGGGCTTTAAGAGAGAAGCATCAAGATCTGTGCAATGATGACATTAAGAAACATCTCCATCTACAGAAGGAAGTAAACTACAGGATATGGCAACAGCGCTTGAGCTACTTCGGCCATGTTATAAGAATGAATGATGGCAGATACCCGAAGATAGCACTGCTTGGAGGAGTGCACAGGATAAGACAGAGGAAGGCCCCCAAAACGCTGGATAGACAGCATGAAGGAAGACTGTGGGACCTTGGATGTGACAATACCACAAGCATCTAGGACTGCTCAGAATAGGAACAGCTGGAGAACCGCCACAAACGGGCTGCCCATGCATGCTTAAGCATCATTTAGCCAGGGCTAAGATGATGATGATGATATTCTGGATATTGTCGTCCATAAATATGGCTAACAAAGAATTTTTCCTTTCTGTAACCTTTTATCTTCCTCCATTAATTGTTTCTGTTAATGGGGTTGTACATTTTAAAAATGTTTCTTCAGGTTTTCTAAGTATGTGATTTAAACTGTGGTGGATTTGTGAAATTTTAGCAAACTTCTTATCTCAGCCTGATGTGTTTAAAGACAAAATGGCCAGATCCTCTGCTTGTTCTTAGTTCAGACTACAGCAAGGTTTTCCTGTTGTAGCATCTACAGCCTGACATTGCTTATCCTGCCATCCTCAGTCCTTGCAAACTTGGTTCCTCTTGTTTCGTTCTCACTGATAAATAACACTTAGATGGCATCAGGCCTGCTGCTCTCCTGCTGTTGTACTTGTTCCCTGTTTCATGTGTCTGTCTCAAAAGCATTTCATGGTTTAATCAACCTGTTTGCTCTAAGGCGTCCCAGGGAAGAGTAGCAGCAGTCTTGTGGCATTTAGCTCCTTCTCTATGATGTACAGCTTCCTTCATCCCCATTCTGTCCTCTTGGTGACAGAAGCATTTTCCTAGCCAGGCTTGCTTCGAGGGTCATCTTCCTACCCTGTCTTACTTTTCAGGGATCTCAGAGCTCATGTCTTCAAACCCATCCTGCTCCATCTCTTTCCCTCCACATCTAAGTCTCCTTGATTCTTTTGCCATTGTCTTGTGACTTTCACATTACTCCTTTTTTAGTCTTCTACTGGAATCAAGCTTTTAAAAAAGACTTTCCAGTAGTCATTGTGGTGGTGGACATCCGTGCAGGCCAACAGTCGGAGGGAAAGGCAGGTCTACGTAGTAAGGCCTGTCACAGGAAGAAATATAACACGTGAAACTCGTCTATAGTCTTTTCAAAGTTGTTTCAGTTTTATACGTGTGTGTGTGTGTGTGTGTAGATCAACAGACAACTTGTGGGAATCAGTCTTTCCTCCTGCCATGTGGGTTACAGGATCTAACTCAGGTTGTCAGGCTTGGTGGCAAGGGCTCTTCCCAACCCCATAGTTACTACCCTCATTTGTTTATTTTCCATTTATTCCTTACCCAGTCTAGATCCTGCCCCACCAGTTCATCGATACTGTGTTTGCAACAGCTTGATTGGCAAAGTAGTGACAATTTTTAGTCCTTGTCTTGACTAACTTTCCTGTTAAAGCTCTGTCCAAGACATGTTCTCTTCTTTCAACTTCAGACAGCATTCTGATTCCTGCTCTGATTCTGATTTCAGAGTAATTCCATCTTCTTTTATGGCTTTTTAAATATGACTTCTGTGGTGAGGTCAAATAATGCCACTGACCATGTCAAAGTCCTAATCCCTGGAACCTGAGTTACTTTATATGGCAAAAGAGACTTTGTAGATATGGTAAGGTGAAAATTCATCAGATGAGAGACTAACCTGGGTGATCCAGGTGGATCCAATGGAGTCCCAGTGACCCATGACCCTTCCTATGAGAGGGACACAGGGACATACCAGAATTAGAAGAAAGTTATATGACCATGGAAGCAAAGCAAGAAGAGGTAATGTGGTGTAGGCCTGTGAACCAAGGAGTGTAAGCAGCCTCTGAAACCACAGGAGCCAGCCTCCCCCAACACCTTGGTGTTATCCTCCAAGGTACTTTGTGTACTTACAACCTCGAGATCTATAAGAGTATCTGCTTGTACTGCTTTGACCAGAACATTTGTGGACATTTGGTGTAGCAGCAATAAGCCACTAATACATCTTTGAAATGTATCTCTACCCCTAGCCTCTTACGTCCTTGTTGTAGAATATTACTTTAAGATGTGTTACATTTGCTTATGCTGTGGAACATTTGTTCTAATGATGCAAAGATGTTTTGCATTCTTTTATGTTACATTTGTTTAACTCTGTGAAGCTGTGATACTTCGCCTGATGATCTAATAAAGAACTGAACGACCAATAGCAACACAGGAGAAAGGATAGGCAGGGCTGGCAGGCAGAGAAAATAAATAGGAGGAGAAATCTGGAAGGAAATGAGGAGCAAGAGAACAAGGAGAGGAGGACACCAGGGGCCAGCCACCTAGCTACACAGCCAGACACGAAGAAAGAAGTAAAGAAAGGTGTACAGAAACAGAAAGATAAAAGCCCAGAGGCAAAAGATAGATGTGATAATTAATGATAAAAGCTGCCTAGAAACAAGTCAACCTGATGCTGGGGATTTATATGTAGCAATGGGTCTCTCTCTCCATATGTGATTTATTTGGGAACTGGGTGGCAGGCCCCCAAAAACCAAAAACATGTCCTCTTAGATTTCTGCCCTTCAGTTGACACCATTTCTGGTCCCCAGCACCATCTTCTCTGTTCCTCAGTAACCCAGGCCCAGGAGGGAAACTTTTTTCTATTTTCTTTGTGGTAATAAGTAGCACTGTCACCAGTCTAAACCCCATTTAGCCCCTAATCTTGTAGCTCCTGAAGAAATACGGGCACTGAACCTCTAGTTTTGAATCAGTGTTCTGTAAGACACCTGGCACATAGTACGTATTTAAGAAAATTTAAAATAGTGATCTTCAAAAGTCATCAGAATGAACAAGGCACAGAAGAGAGTGAGGTGATAGTTGTAATTTAAAATGCTCGCTCTTGGGCCAGTGAGATAAAGACGCTTGCTGCCAAGCCTGACAACCTGAATTTGAGTCTGAGCCCCACACAGTGGAGGGAGAGAACTGACAGAGTTCTGATCTCCACATGTATGCAGGCCATGGCAAGTGTGTGTACACATGAACGCACACTGAGTAAAAAATACCATGTAATTAAAATAATTTTAAAGTTTTGCTCTCATTTCTCTCCCTGTCTCACAAGTACTCTGATTGCCATACAGGTCTTGCTATGCTTCTAAAATGAGTGGCTTTAATGAAGATACGTAGGGACTGGCTAAAATAGTGGTAATGAAATCATTAAAACGTGGGGGAAAGAATCTTATTTTGAAGCCAAGGAAGAAATAACAACCACACACACAGAAATAATAGTTGGTATAATTGAATCTTAAATCTACCTCCATCTGCCCAGGAGTCAAAGGAAACCTGAACATGCTGAATTAGCTTTCAGTCTGAACATGAGAGTTGGCCAAAAGAAAAGGCAAATGGAAGTTCTATTGCGGGGCAAAGTGATTCATGCCTATAATCCCAGCACCAGGGAAACTTGAGCAGCCAGGCTGGGTTACACAGTAAGTTCAAGGCCAATCTGGAATACAGAATGAGGCTTTATCTCAAAGAAAAGAGAACAAGAGTTTAATAATTTATGTATAGGAGAAACTTCAATTTATATTCAAGACAAGTATATTACACTTCTGTGGAGCTATTTCTCCTTGGAACTGAAGTAGCAGAATTGCATTGATAACTTTGATTCTAGGTCAATGCAAAACATTCTGTCTGCACACCAGTTTTAACAGGATGAGATAATTTTAAAAAGAAGTGGTACAGGCTGGAGCGATGGCTTGGCTGTTATGAGTACTTGGTATTCTTCCAGAGGATCCATGTGTGGTTCCTAGAACCATCTGTAATTCCAGTCCCAGGAGGTCAGATGCCTCTGTCCTCCATGGGTACCCACCCTCACATGCACATACCCATATGCAAACGCACACCTACACATAGTTCAAAAGAATAAAAATAAGGCTGAGTGTAGTGGCACATATCTTTAATCCCATCACTAAGGAGGTAGAGAGGCAGGTGGCTCTTTATGAGTCAAAGCCAGCCTAGTCTACATAGTAAGTTCTAGGCCAGCCAGAGCTACACAGTAAGACACTGTTTCAAAATAATAATAATAAAATTTTTTTTTAAAAAAAGACAAAGTATTCAGTGGAATAAATGGGTTGTACATGTGACTGTTTAAGGTGGCAAAGATGACAGTTTCTATAAGAAATAAATACCTATTTTCTTAGGTGATAAGCAAAATGCCTTCTGTCAGTCCCAGCTTTTCCTGCCAGTCTGTCTTTTGACTGATACTTTCCAAGAACTATCTGTGATGGATATGTTATTTTTCTCGTGGCTGTGACAAAGTACTTAACAAGAAGTGCCAGGGAGGGAGGGTTGGTTTTGGTTCCAGTTGAGGGCCTTACATTTCATCAGGGTGGGGAAGACAAGGCTGAGGAGGGGAAGCGGCCAGTCACATTGCACCCACAGTCACTAAGCACATCATGAACAGGAAATGGGATTGGGTTACAAAACCTCAGGGCCCATCCCTAACGAAGCACTTCCTCCATCAGGGCTCTGCCTCCTGAAGCTTCCACAGCCTTCACGAACAGTGCCACCAGTTGGGGACCAAGTGTTCAAACACATGTGCCTGAAGGGGGTAGTTGACCTTCAGACTATGGCAGTGGATATTAAAGAATGTTCAGGTGGGCCATGTTTGGTTCTCAAGGTAACTCATGAGATATTCTCACTTAACATGAATAAAGCTGAATCTTAAAGATGAATGACCAGGGGACTTTACCATATTTTCAAACCTCTCAGAAAGTATTACAGATGCTTCTAAGTTTCATTTCTAAAATCATTTTTCACCCCTTGAAAAAGTAGTTTAGTGAGTTTCTTCTAGGCACTGAGAAATAACGTCTCTGCCCTCTAGAGGTTTACATTTAAAGAGAAAGATGAGCCAGTGAAATGAGTTTGTGTCAGAGTACATAGCAAGGCAATGCTGCTGTTGCTATAGGAATGTCCAAGCAAAACACAGCTCTCGTTTCAAAGGGTTTAAACAACTGTTTATTCTGGAGCCAATTTTGAGTCATCTTTGCCTAGGAGGATTGCTCCACATACTGTGTTCCAACATGGGAATGGGCACATGAAGGTTTTGTAGTTACAAAATAAAAGAAAGCAATAAGTCAAGGACCCTTTCAGATACACAGCAAAGCAGGGAAATCTCCGCTACAGATCTCTGATGACATTGTTAGCTTTTGGGTTGCTGGAGACTAGTAGTTAATATGACGGTAAAAAACATGTGATAGTCACAAGGACTTTAGACACAGAGGTGGGCAATGGATAGCAGTGTGTTAGAACGTTCAAGATAATTTGGCTCCGTACACTATTACAACTCTCCACAATCATGCAGTTGTAATTAATTAGTCAATATCAATCTTTAACACAGCTGTGGCTGTTTGTCCTGAAATTTAAATTCAGACATAGAGAATGCCTTCAAAAACTACTTTTCGAAAATAAGGAGTTAGTGGCAAGGAAACCAGCTTGTAAGAACAATTCATCATTATTTTCATCCCTTTTCCATTGGGAACAATTCCGTCACCTTGGTCATACCGGTAACGCCAGTCTGGATTTTTTTTAAAAACATATGATGGTGCATGATGTTCCTGCAATTGTGCATATGGGAAAATGTACTTAAAAAAAAAAAAAAGGAACCTTGCCTCTGTCCTGCCGTTTATTTCAGTTGACCTGCAGCACAAAAGTGGGCTAGTAGCCTTCTAGGCCACCTCACAGCCTGCCGACGCCAGTGACAGTGTGGGGATGAGGACTCTGAGCACGTCTATAAGTCCCCAGTGAGCCACACTTTGGAATAAGGATCTGGAGCGCTGCCAGGTCTGAGGCTTGGGGCAGCTCATAGCCCCCGGAGGTCCAGGCACTGGATCTCCCCACACCAAAAAGTCTGCTCAGAGCCGGGCGGTGGTGGTGCACGCCTTTAATCCCAGCAGTTGGGAGGCAGAGGCAGGGGATCTCTGTGAGTTCGAGACCAGCCTGGTCTACAAGAGCTAGTTCCAGGGCAGGCTCCAAAGCCACAGAGAAACCCTGTCTCGAAAAACCAAAAAAAAAAAAAAAAAAAAAAAAAGTCTGCTCAGCCTGAATGCTACTTTCTTTGCTCCAGAAAATCTTGAAGGAACCCTCCCCATCTCCGCCCCCGCCCTGCAGCCCCGCGTGCCCTGAGGCCAGCACAGCTCAAGGCTCGTCGCCCCCCCCCCCCCCGCATCGGACAGCACTTGGAGTCCAGGGAGGCTGTGCCCCTGCCCTTGCCTGCCAACACACTTCACTCTTCCAGGCGGTGCCACAGCTCTGATAGCATGCGAAGCCTCTCGAGGCTGGTCCCCCTGCACTGAGCAGATCCCCTCGAGGAACCGCTATTCTAACAACATATGAAGCCTCTCGAAGCCCCAGCAAAGGCTCTGACTGCACTCTGAGCCTCTCAGGAAACAGCCTCCTGAGCCCCTGGTTCACTTCTGGAGCACCACCCGGAACTATCTCCGGAGCTGGAGCTCCGCCTCGGGCCCGCCTCTTCGACCAAGAGTTGAGCCCAGTCCAGGCTCCTTACCCCGAGTTCCGCCCCGCCCACGGCTCGGCCTTGTTGTGGAGCACCTCGAGGCCCCGCCTCCAGAGCTCCGCCCCCCGACAAACTAAGGCTCGAAGCCCCGCCTCCCGGATTTCACCCCGCCCACGACTCTGCCTTATAGAGCAGCTCAAGGCCCCGCCTTCCAAGCTCCGCCCCACTCCCGGCTCTGCCTCGTGGAGCTTTTTAAAGCCCCGCCTCCCGAACTCCGCCCCGCCCACGGCTCGGCCTTGTTGTGGGGCATCTCGAGGCCCCGCCTCCAGAGCTCCGCCCTCCTCCCCCGACAAACTAAGGAGCAGCTATAAGCCCCGCCTCCCAGATTCAGCCCCGCCCACGGCTTGGCCTTGTGAAGTAGCTCGAGGCCCCGCCTCCCAAGCTCCGCCCCACTCCCGGCTCTGCCTCGTGGAGCTTTTCAAAGCCACGCCTCCCGACCCGCCCTCGGCCCCGCCTTGCTATAGAGCACCTCGAGGCCCCGCCTCCTGCTCTGACGGAGCGCGAGCACCTGGCAGGCCGGCCCCGCCCGGCAACCCGCTAAGACAGCGCCCTAAGCTCCTCGGTCCCCTCAGGCTCCCTGGACTGGCTTCTGCGGTCGTCATGACGGCGGCCGTGTTCTTCGGTTGCGCCTTCATCGCCTTTGGGCCCGCGCTCGCTCTCTACGTCTTCACCATCGCCACCGACCCTTTGCGCGTCATCTTCCTCATCGCCGGGTGAGACTGCCCAGAGTCCTTGTCGCAGCGGGCCCCCTCCTGAGCCCGGGTTCCCATGACCTCGGGGTCACTACCCCTGTGGGACTGCCGGGGCTGAGAGGAGGGGAGGCTCCGAGAAGGGCGGACTGAGCAGGCGCGCCCTGCGCATCTGGGCTTCCGTGGGCTAAGTGTGGGAACACAGAGGCATTCGTGGATGGAGCCTTCGTCTTTCCGTAGGGGTCCCTTTCCACCCGGTGCCCGGTGGCACCGAAGGTCGTTCTCACCCTCTGCCATTAAAGTCAGCTGGGGATCAGTAGCCCACCCCTCCTCAACCCCCATCCTCGGACTCAGAATGCCTGTGAGGGGTTTGGGCTCAGATTTTTCTTGTAGACCCCTGGGTGATGATGAGGGTGCAGACGAGGGTGGAAGCCCGAGAAAACGCAGCATCACCCGACGAGGCACGTCCTCCTGAGAGCTTGGTGACTACCGAACTCTGCTGGTGAACATGGCCTCGGTCTTTGCACCTGCTGAGACCGTTTCTGGGACGTGGCGTCAGGCCAGCTAGTTAGGCCAGGTACTCCTGCCTTTATGAGCTTCTTTTTGACTGGACTGAGCACTTTGAATAGTGCTCCTTCGCTATTGTAATTTAAAAACAATAGAGTCGGTTGATCCAACGGCTTATAAAGCTTGCTGTCGTCATTAAAATCCGCAGGAGAGATTGTAAGAACCGGGCCTGGAAAACAGCTACACCAGCTCACGGGTTTGCGGCTTCTAAATTTTACATGGCGTATGCTATTTAATGCAAGTTTTAGATCTTTGTTTTCTGTCAGAAAAAAGACACTTATCTTTACAGATATCTAACCGTTAATTAAATCCATAGTTTCTGGAGAATTTTGAGGATATGAAAATCGCAAGAGTGACGGATTGTATATTTCTGTGGCACGCCAAAGAGGCAAAACATCGCTTAGAAAAAAATAGCTGCCAAGTTTCACTTAGCCGGTCCGTGACACAGTGCCTTAGTGTGCACATGACAGGGTCACCGAGCACACTCTTGTTGAGCACTCTGACTCCTCTTGAACTGTTTTTCTCACTTGGAGGAAATAGATCATTGATCAGCAGCTGCTGATTCAGAACACCACTTCGAGGATTTTTTTCCCCAACTTAAAAAAAAAAAATCAAAATCTTTGTTTCTTCTCCAGCAGATTTAAAGTCATTACCAATCTTATGCTTCTGCTAATTTGTGGCTTTTTTCTTCTACATTCCAGTGCTTTCTTCTGGTTGGTATCTCTTCTGCTTTCGTCTGTTTTTTGGTACCTAGTGAGAGTCATTACTGACAACAAAGATGGACCCATTCAGAAGTACCTGCTCATCTTCGGAGTGCTGCTCTCTGTCTGCATCCAAGAACTGTTCAGACTTGCATATTATAGACTGTTAAAGTAAGTTAAATGTGTGCTTTATTTTCCCAGTTAGACTTGAGTTATGATTTGGTGATTGGCACATTTCTACCCTGAAAATGTGGAGTATTTAAACTTATGACCTGATTTGCCTCCCTACCTGCCCTCATATCCTCCCCTTTTCTTTTCCTCTTTCCTTCCTCCCAAAAACTGTTTCTTGAGAATTTGCCCAGTGTCAGACACTTTGTAGAGACTGGAGTTACAAAGGTTACGGTAAAGAGACAGAAGTTCTGTCCATGCACACCTTTAATTCCAGCACTCAGAAGGCAGAGGCAGGAGGATCTCTGGAGGCCAGCCTGGTCTACAGAGTGAGTTCCAGGACAGCCAGAGTATAGTGAGACCTGGAAGGTCTGACCTCCTGAAGCTTATGATGGGAGGAAATGGCAAGAAATGAATAAACAAATATAAGATGAGAAGTACCTTGAAGAAAAATAGCTCTGAGAAAGACTTACTGGACGTCATATTTCCCTCCTACCACCTGAAATACATTATTCTTATGGAGATTATGCCTTCCATTGTTTTGACTATTGGTGAGAAAAAAATCATTTTTAAAACATTTTCTGTAGTTTCAAGTCTGCAAAATGAAAAAAAAATACACTTTTTTAAAGAGCCCATGGGATGAGCTCCCTTTTGTGGATAAGATGTGGTCATCTGTCAGACCCATGAGGACCTCATAGGAAACAACTAATTTGAGACACAGCTTGTACTCAGAACCCCATGTGATTTCAGTAAGTCATGAGATCAGCTTTGCTTGTGGAGTAAAGCTCAGTGGAGTGACGAATGTTCTGTCCTGTTTTCATTTTGGTCACTGAGACTCCCCATAGATTTCATGGATAAAATGTGAGCCTCAGCAACAGCACCCTGAAGGGCTTCTGGCAATTTGATTTCCTAATATGTTATTATTCTGGACTAAAAAACATTTAGTAATAGATATTAGATATCTGTTTTATAATGAAGTAATTTTTATTATAAATTCAATACCAGGAAGCCATTGCTTAGAAGCAAAAAAAAAAAATCATAGCTTTTGGGTTCCTGGCATGATGATAGTTCAGTGAATAAAGTTGCTTGCCACCAAGCCTGATGACCTGAGTTCAATCCCCGGGTCCATATAGAAGAAGAGAAAAGACTCCCTCAGGTTGTCTTCTGACCTTTACATTTAGCATTACTGTGTTCACCTGCATGCACACAGAGAAAATAAGTAACAACTACATGTAACTTTAAAAAGATTTTTTTGAAAAGGTTTAAAATCACAATTGCTAGTCTCTGGGGGAAACTAAGAGCATTAAGTAAATATTGAAAGTAATATTAAGGACCGGGAATGGAGCTTAGTTGGTGGGGCCCATGTCAGCATGCTCAGAGCCATGGTGGTTTTGATTCCCCAGTATTCTTTTTTAAAAAGTAAAAGAAATAAAGAGCAAACAGAGAGAAAATGTAACATTTAAAGCTGAGCATGGTGGCCACCACCCAGTAGCCTCAGCTACTTAAATGAAAAGACCTTGAGCCCAGAACTTTCAAAGAAACAAAAAGTAACATTTACATTTTTACAGGGAGGACATCTAATTGTGTTGACATCTAATTGCATTGAATGTTTCTGGTATACAGAAGTTAGTTACTACCATCCTAAGATTGAATTTATGGTTGTTTTTAATCTGAAAGGACAAGGGATTGAAGCCAGGATCTTGCACACGAGAGGCAAACAGTTCATACCCCAACCCTCAATCTACAACCTAAAATGTAACTTTATTATTGTGAGGGTGGTCAAAACAGTTCTACTTTTGGCCTGTGCCATGGTGATTGTCACAGGGTTCCTGTCAAGTCTTAGCACTTCTCAGTTCTTCAAAGGCATAGTTGTGTCTCCTAAGCCCTTTTCTGCCTTTGGCAGTGGACAGGCCCCCCTCTTCTTGGTGTCTGTTTTTTCACAAATGCTTACACTACAGGGTGATCTTTGACCAGACATTGTTTCCTGAATAACTCAGCCTCATAGAATACTAAGTTTTCTATTGCCATTGTCCTTGGCTCCTGTTGCCTTTGTGACATTAGATGATAGTTTTAATTTTGAAAAATCTTAATTTCTAATACAGTATTACAGTTTTGGACATAGGCTTAGTAACCTCTGTTTCAAGACCTGACTTCACCAGAGTGCCAAGATTTAGATGTGGTACCTGCTATTCTTTCCTGCCCATGTCTTCAGTTTTTTACATGAAGCAACAACCTTTCCTTCGCACTATTGGAGTTTCCAAGAGATTATAAACTGAAAGTAGGCCCTCTTTTCAGATGAGAATAGTAAGAGAATGGCACTGTGTGAAGAAGGAATCCTGATATTTTGCATGTTATCAAGCTAAGAAGTTCAGAGAAACCTCTTTGGCTTCCTAGGAAGGCTATTCTTGTTCTTCTTAAAGGATGTTTGGGAAATTTGCAATCAGTTGGTCAAGGAAACATGCATTAATAAATGTCTTTGTTTGCATCGCAGAATTCATATTTAATAAGCTTTTGGTATATTCTACAAAAATTTCCCGTCAGACCTGGTCTGTAATTCTAGTACTTGAGAGATGGGACTGAAAGGATCAGGAGTTCAGGAGTACTTTTAGTTACTTCCAAGTTAAAGCTTACCTGATTAACATAAGATCCTATGTCAAAAAACAAAAACAAAATCCCCAGACCAAAACAAAACAAAACAAACACACTTCTCAGATTCCTGGAGAATTTACCACTGTTGGATATTATATAGCCATGCTAAAGCAAGCTTGAGAATTTTGACAATTTTTAATAACTAACATGTAAGTGGATACATTTAAATCAAACACTGTATTAAGATAAAGATTTGGCTTAAATCAAATTTTACTTAAATATCCCACTGCCAAAAATAGGTTTTGTCAAAAATTGAGACTTTTAGTTTAAGGACTAAAATTTGCTTTTTAACCATTGCAGCCAAATAAGTTTTTTTTTTATGAGTGAGGAATAGTTCCTTCCTCGTGAATGGATTAATGAATATTAATAGTAAGAATCTTTAGTGCTGCAACACTTCCTCTCATGAACTCTGTAACATAGAATGTGGATGTTTATCAAACTTTTAAATCAACATTTTCAAGATACACTAATGTTTGTTTTTGTTTGTTTGTTTGGTGAATGAATTTAACTGCCAGCATGACAAGGCTTTGTAGAATAAGAAACTGGCTTGTGGCCATACCAATGTTAAAATATTCTAAGTTATGTAGCCTAAAATATAACTGTTAACTACCTAAAGCAGATGTCTTTGGTAACTGTTTGTTCCCTAAAACTACTGTGTGATTCCTAAATGTATAGAATTATTTTGCTTGAATTGAAAGTTTTGTACCTAATTTGTAGATGGAGGCTGCTCTTTCATTTCCTAGCTACCGAGACCCAAATAATCACACAGAAACTATATTAATTACAACACTATTTGGCTTATTAGCTCAGGCTTCTTATTAACTAACTCTCACATCTTAAACTAAGCCATTTCTATTAAGCTTTGTATCACCACGAGGCTGTGGCCTACTAGTAAGGTTCCAGGGCATCTGTCTCTTTCAGCAGCTAGATGGCATCTCCTTGACTCCACCTACTCTCTCTCTATATCCCTTCCAGCCTGGCTATATTATGCCCTGCCATAGGCCAAAGTAGCTTTATTCATTAACCAATAAAAGCAACACATATACAGAAGGACATCCCACATCACTAATTTAGTTTTATTATAATACAAGTTCATATTTAGTAAATTTAGAAAAATCTTAACATTTATAGAAAAGAAAAAAGGTAAGGTAACCCCTACTGTGGGTTTGTTTGCTCCTCCCCCACTGACCTATATTCCCTCCACCCCCCACATCCCTGCTTCAGTTTTTTAAACAGCTGTGTGCTGGGAATTGAACCCAGATCCTCTGAAAGAGCAGTCCATGCTCTTAACCTCTGAGCCATCTCTCCAGCCCAGCCTAGCTACAGTTTTGTTTTTTTTTTTTTAAATTGTCACTCTGTTTTGTAAAATTTCTAAAGTGATGTATGAGGGGCTACAAGGTGTAACTAACTCAGTTGGAGAATAGTTAACTGTCAAACATGAAGCTCTGGGCTCTATCCCCAGGACCTAATAAAATGGGCATGTTGTATACAGCTGTAATCTTAGCTCCATAATAATATTTAAGCCAACCAGTTACATGAGACTATCTCAAAAACCAAACAAACAAATAAGCAAAAGGAAAAACTCCAAATATCTTAACTACCTGAATTCAGAAGTTGAGTAAACTTCCTCATTCTATGTTACAGAGTTTGTGAGAGGAAATGTTGCAGCACTGACAGTTGAAAGTACAAAATGTGATGAGTTTCCCAGTTCAGTTCCTGATGAACAGAATAGATGGTTGGCTGTGCTAGGCGGGATGTCTATTCTGTTTACTGAAGTAGAAATTCTGTTGCATTTGTTACCAGATTCCTAAGAACAAAAATTGAAAGTTCCAATTTTTACAATATAAATTTTTCAAAATTATTGATAAATTATTTTATTATCTATTTATTTTTATAAGCTAGTATCTCATTATATAACACTGACTGGCCTGTAACTTGCTATATAAGTCAGGCCAGCCTTGAACTCACAGAGACCCAACTGCTTCTGTCTCCTAAGTGCTGGGATTAAAGGGCTACTCTATTACCGCTGACTCATTTACTCTTTTTTGAGTGTACAGATGAGAGTGAGATTATCAAGAGATCTGACTAGAAATACACCATTTGGGTTTTTCTGTGGTTTTGCTTTGTTATTTTATTTTAAAAGTTTAAAAGTTATTTTAAAAGTGGAGGTCTCATGTGTCCCCACATGACTTCCTACTCAATATAGTTGAGAATGACCTTGAACTTCTGACCTTTCTGGTATTTCTGACATGAGCCACCATGCCTAGAAACTTAATGTATTCCTAATTGCAGTACCACACTGTATTTAATAGAGAGAAAAAACTTACACAAAACAAAATTCTCCCAAATGTATCAATTAAACTACATGGGTACATTTGTTGCTGTAGATTACTACTGTTGAATAACTCATAAGGTTGAACTAATCTTTAGCAGAATTCCTCTTACAAGTAAGTTTGTTTTATTTTGGAAAGTTATACAGTTTAGTTGGTTGGTGTGCCAGAGAAATATGAAGACAGTCACATAAATATCTGGGTTACATCCTTCCTGTCAAACAGTGCTTCCAAGTGGGCAACACTGTTCCTTTTGATTCTAGAAAAGCAGAGGACACTTTTCACTATTCACATGGCTATTTTGGTTGAATTCTACATTACCAAATATAATCAGTGAAATTTATATTTGTGCAGTGATTCTGTGTTGATGTAATGAATAGATCAACAGTAATAACTATGTGTTCCTTGAGATTTTAAATTTTATTTACATTGGCCCTTTGAATAGTGTCTCACTGTATAGTCCAGGTTGGCCTTGGGCATACAGTAGTTCTCCTACCTCAGCCTCCTAAGTGCTAGGATTGCGGACATGAATCACCACACCTGGCTTCCATGAAGTTTAAATTAATGCAATCTCTAGGAAATAGGAATGTTCTGGTTAACTTGTCTGTTCTTAGAGTTCATCCCACCTCCTTTTTTTGTTTTAGCACTGACAGGTCCTTCCAAAGTATTTTGGTTCTTTTGTTATTTTAATATATATGCTGTACAGTATGTTTGATTTAATTTAAATATTCTTTCAGTTGGCTTTTAAATGGTTGCAGAGTTTCTGGGCAACAGGACTAGTAATAGAGACAGTAATATAACAAATCACATCTATCATTTCTAATATGTCTGCATGGTGATGGGGGAGGGGCAGAGGCATATTCTTGGTATATTTGTGAACTGGCTGTAACAGAAGTATGGATATGATCATGCTGGATTGACTTATTACTGAGAAGTATTTGTTTCTCCTATTATAGTATTTATAGCCTATTCTAAATGTAGCATTTCATACAGGATATCATAGAAACATCAGGCTTTATACGCTCCTGAATTGTGAATATGAATTAAACATGTAAAATATTTTAGAATCAAAGACCTTATGATTAAGTACCAGTGTGAGAATTTGGATCCTCAGTATAGATCATGTTCTTAGCATGTATGAGGCATGAGATTAGTTACTACACCAGAAACAAACAAACAAAAAAACCAAACTACTGTTAAAAGGGTGAGAATGATTTTGGTTCTTTGGAGTGGAAAGCAGAATGAAGATTCGGAGAATATAGCCATAATGAAATATACAACAGAATGTCAGTAAATTGGAGATAAAGACATAAGACTTTGGGAAAAAGAAAATTCAGAGTGGTAGATCCCTCTGGCTAATGAGATAAATACTTATTGATTCCAGAAATTAAAACATTGCTATTATTCCTATTGAATTTAATCCCTATTGGCTTGTTACTAATATTTTAAATTTTTCTTTTATGGAGACATCAGCTAGATGAGGTTGATAGAAATTTCGTTTAACTTCAGTTATCAAAAATGTGCTGGGTTTCACATAAATGGATTCTGGAGTGTAACCTGATCAGAAGCCTTACTAAGTATCTAACTTTGAAGGGTACTGTGACCTGCTTGATATATGACTTTCTTTTTAAACATAAAAATAAAAAATGTGTTTTTACTTTAGAAGAGCCAGTGAGGGTTTGAAAAGCATAAACCCTGAGGAGGAGACAGCACCTTCAATGCGCCTGCTGGCCTATGGTAAGTTAGAGCCTGTGGTGCCGGGAAGAAAAGAAATAGAAGTGGCACACATACACTCATGCAGGCACAAGTGCACATGCGCTCTCTCTCTCTCTCTCTCTCTGGATCTAGGTCTTCATGTAGAATTAGCTCAGTCTGACCCAGAGATCCCACCCTGCAATCACAGTTTCTCCCTCACAGTCTGGCTACAGTAAACCAAAGCCAGGGCCTTCAGCACATTACCCTCTTCTTCCTCTCCTTTGGTCATTGACTGTTACATCCTGTGCTTCCTTTCCTCCTCTCCTTTCTCACTTAGCCTTCCAGCTTTCTGAGGCTTCAGCAGCAGCAGGTGCACCCTGTTCCCTGCAGTGAAATAGTATTCCCCAGTCCTTGCAAATTAGATTTGAGCTGAACGCATAAGAGGAAAAGGGCTTAACGGTGTTTTTCTTCCTCTTTAGTTTCTGGCTTGGGCTTTGGAATCATGAGTGGAGTGTTTTCCTTTGTGAACACCCTGTCTAACTCCTTGGGGCCAGGCACAGTGGGCATTCATGGTGATTCTCCTCAGTTCTTCCTTAATTCAGGTATGTGTCATAGCTGTATATGTTCAGGGTTCTGTGCTAAAGGATCATCCTTATTGCAATTCATTGACTTCATAATTCAAGTAAAGGCGATTTATGATAAAGCCTTTTAAAGGGAAGTTTTTTTGTTTTTTTTTTAAGGAAGATATTTTTAGGCATTACAAGTGAAGGTCCTGGAAGTGGGTTCAGGGGTATAACTGGAGTACTTTAGAATATTATGGGAATTTATCTTGCATAAGATTTATATATTTTTCTGGCATAGTGGCACACACTCAGCACTCAGGTGAATCTCTGTGAGTTCGAGGCCAGCCTGGTCTACAGAGCAAGTTCCATGACAGGCTTCAAAGCTACACAGAAGAAACCCTATCTTTTATATATATATATTTATTGTGTATACAATATTCTGTCTGTGTGTATGCCTGCAGGCCTGAAGAGGGCACCAGACCTCATTACAGATGGCTGTGAGCCACCATGTGGTTGCCAGGAATTGAACTCAGGACCTTTGGAAGAGGAGGCAATGCTCTTAATCTCTGAGCCATCTCTCCAGCCCCCAAGAAACCCTATCTTGAAAAACCAAAAATCTAAACCAAAACAACATAAAAAAAAACAACAACAAAAACCAACCAACCAAAGATTTCTCTATATTCACTTGGCTATACTAAAATGTCACAGTACAGCTGAGACATTAGCAGCTAATCTGTGTGAGACATATTCTCTTTGTTTTGTCCTTTCATATCTGTCTTCAATATAAACCTATAAGCCCCTCCTTTACTTTCTGGCCTAGCACTAGGTATCAACACAAGACCCCTAGTCCTAAATTCTAATTTTTGATTAATCTATAACTCAGTGCCTGTTAGAGATAGGCAGGATGATTTGATCTTTAAATTCAGAGGGGAAGATAGTAGATGAGTTAATCTTTTTATGCAAAGATGCAGTAAAAAGGAACCAACTCTTTTCACATTGATTATTTACCAGCTACAAGTTTCGACACAATGATCACAACTTTGTTTTATAATTAGAATATTATTTTATTAAATTTCTCTTTTAGAGAAAAAATATGTTGTCTTTGTAGTTGTCTAGACCAACAGCAATTATGTCATTAAAATAGTGAACTCACATACACAGTTTTTCAATTAAAACTTATCTTTCAATTTAAAGATCACAGTCAAGCTAAAGGTCATTAGGGAGCTTACTATCTTGCAGGGGAATATGATTAAGAACTAAATAGGGTTTCGATAGATTTTTTTAATAGGATAAAAAGGTCATAACAAGCTGGGCGGTGGTGGGGCACGCCTTTAATCCCATCACTCGGGAGGCAGAGGCAGGCGGATCTCTGTGAGTTCGAGGCCAGCCAGGTCTACAAGAGCTAGTTCCAGGACAGGAACCAAAAACTACAGAGAAACCCTGTCTCGAAAATAAAAAAAAAAAAAGGGTTATAACAAGAAATGACCAATTTTGAAAAGCTGCCATAGTTTAGAGACATCATGTCCATCCCTGAACCCAGAGACAATCCTCCACCACTTTTAGTTTCTTTGTTAGTTCAAATCTTAGCCTCCCCTGTGGACATTGATGCTATCAGCTTCTCAAGTGAATCCATCCTCTGTGAAGCCAGCAAGCTAGTCTTCCCTGTTTGAAAAGCCTTTGACTCTCTGAAGCCTACAGTATACAGTGCAGACCCTTTAACTCTGGCTGCGAGCTAAGGGAAAGTGTGTTAATGGATCGTGCTTATTAATGTTCCCTCCAACATAGCAGATTTCCAAACTTGATATTCCTGGCATAAATTTTTTATGATTTATTTATTTTTACTTTATGAGCATTGGTGCTTTGCCTGCATATATGGCTGTGTGAGGGTGTCGATTCCCCCAGAACTGGAGTTACAGACGGTTGTGAGCTCCCATGCGGTTACTGGAAATTGAACCTGGGTCCGCTGGAAGAGCTGCCAGTGTTCTTAACCACACTGAGCCATTTCTCCAGCCCCCTGCATAAAATTTAAATGATAATAATACTTGATTTGTAAAAAGCAAATGTAGTTTTAATGGCTACGTCAGAGCCCAGTAGAAAATAAAAAGACAAGCTGTTTTTCTTTCCATCCTCATGTATTGCTGGCCTTTGTCCTCTAGATGGTGCTAATTTCCTTCCGTAAAGCAGGCTGTTTTCAAGTCCATTTAAAAATGAGTCCCTTGGGAGGGTAGATTTGTTCCTAAAATGTTAATTAGGATAAGAAAGGAATATGAAGCCATTAATTAGCATCTATATCTGTGTCTGTTATGTTAATAATACACATATTGTACGATACCTGTATGTACATGAATTTTTATGTTATAGGCAATCATAGTTTATGAAGTACACTTGTAAGACAGTTTTTTTCAGTGTTTGTGGAACAGGCCAGCAGTGAGTTAAACTCATCTCTGTCTCTTGGAAATTCTTGGTAGAGAAGTATGGGCTTGAGATTCCAAGTTCAAATCATATCCTAGCTCACTAACTTAATACTTTGATACAAGGTCCAATTGATTATTTAACTATGAATTCTATAAATAATTATTGAAGATTTCTCCATGCCTTCCGGATTAAAACAAACACAAAGCATAATATAAATGTACAGAGAAGAGATGTGTTGACTGACATGGGGACAGTAAAGTTCTTTGTCTTTGTCCCATTCATGCCCCAGCTGTGAATGATTGATGTGACTATTGTTTAATGCTTCTCTCTTCAGTTGTGTCTAAACTATAAGCAAGGGCTATGGCTATCTCATTCAGTTCCATCCCCAGCGCCTCTTGGAGCCCTTTGTTACTAGAGTTACTAGATGCTACTTCACAGCTTATGGAGGAAGTACCATTTGAATAGAACTATACTTAAAGATGAATGATGCTTATACCAACCAAGGAAGGGGCTGCAGGGAAGGATGTTCCAATTAAAAGGAAGAGACCTCTTCCCTGCAGACCTCAATTTCCAGTTTTTTTGGAAAGGACAGAAGCAATGACCAAAAGCTGGGCATGGTGGTGTACACTTATACATCTCTGCACTCAGGGTGCGGTGGCATGTGGATTGCCATGAGAAAAGCCAGTCAGGGACATAGTAAGACACTGTCTAAAGAAAACAAAAAAATGAAGAAAGAATGTCCAGCTCAGAGTCATTAAGTATTAAATGAAAATAAACCCTGTACTATAAAGAGCTGAAAGGGAAAATTTCACACTGTTTTTAAGCTTTATTAGTCTAGACTTCCTCAACTACCTCAGCTAGAACCCACGTGGCTCTCTGACTGTGTGGGACATATGGACTAGGCATCTTGGTATTTGTTGACTTGTTCCACAGCCATTTTTCCAGTTTAGCCCTGGCTCTACTGTGCCAGTTCCCTCCCCACCTCTCTGATAGTGAGAGTCAGAGTATTCACATCAGTGTGCTTTCATGGCCTGATTTCTAGAGGAAGCATTCACATTGTAAATTTTTTTATTGTTGTGGAATAAAATTTACATGCATTACCAGTGAGAAATTACTCTTCACACTTAAAGATTAATAAAGGAAAAGCTCCTTAATAATAGTGTGTGACTTGTTCTGACTAATAAAGGAAAGAGAACCAGCCTCAAACAGAAATTTTTAGCAGTTTATATAGACCTTAGGCATATACATTCCCCATAAACTGTCAACCTTAAATCTCTTTTGAATCCTAGCCCCAGGTTACACTTGGAGCAATTTAAACAGACAGGAAACAGCAAGTCTGTCTACTTGGGGCAGTTGGGAAATGTATATAACAAAGACATTGCCACAATTGTTTCTTAAGTACACCAATGTTGTTTTTTTGAGTCATTGTTCCCCAGGGACACCATGCCCACCTGGAAGAATTAGGCATTTCCTGATTAAAAAAAAAAAAAAAAACAACATAGGGAACTTAATGCTATCCTATCCTGGAACATGCTTTGTAGACCAGGCTGGCCTCAAACTCACAGAGATCCACATGCCACTGCCTCCCGAGTGGGGGGATTAAAGGCATGCGCCACCACTGCCCAGCTTCTTATTTTTTATGAGAATGGAGTCTAATTGATGGTCAATATTTACAAACTGAACAGCTATGTTGGAGGCACCATTAAGAAGCATGACCCATTAACACACTTTCACTTAACTCATAGCCACAGTTAAAGGGTCTGAACTGTATGCTATAGGGCTCAGAAAACCAAATTCTTTTCAAACAGGGAAGACTAGCTTGCTGGTTGCAGAGAGGACGGATTTACTTGAGAATTTAATTTTGGGTGTCATGGCATATGTGTGGAGTTCAGAGGACAACTTGGAATCAGTTCTTTCCTGCCACTGTTAAAGAAATATTATGTCTTCCCATTTAGAAGTCACTTACACATTTGGAGAGTAATAATAATAATAGTGTGTTTCCAGCTATTGCTAGTGCCCAAAGAGCCAGCCTCCAAAAGTAGATTCCACTAACTTATATATATACATCTTAGGTTTATGCATTTATATATGCTGTCATTCTTAAATCGCCCCCTTCCCACCCACACCCAGGCTACACAATGTAAACAGAGATAGAAGAATGCAAATCTGGCAATTTTTGCAGATGAGAGATTTACACAGTAAAGATATTGCCAGAATTATTTTAAGTGTGCCAGTCTGTTTGTTTGTTTCAAATAGTTGTGATCAGGGATCATTTTGCCCATCTAGCAGAATTATGCTATCTCAAGAAGGGAACTGTGGGCTTTATGGCACATCAGGACTTGTCCGTGGTTGTGACCCTATGCTGCCTCTTGAGCTGTCTGTCAGAGGCATGTTCTTTGATACTGGGTAGGGCATAATGGTTGACATTAAGTCAGGGTGATTTCTGTTATGGAAATGGAGCCTAATCTTGATGATCAAATATTTACTTATATCCTAAATTTAGTTTATAATTAAAAGACTTGGTTAGCAAACTACTTACCTTTTATTATGTATCATGGAGGCAGCACTCCCTTAGTTAAATTCTACTTTTTATGACTTAATGTCTTCCAAGCAAATCAAGGATGACCTTGAACTTTCTGAGCCACTTGCCACGCCACAGTCTCTACCTCCCAAGTACTGCACTACCATGCGTGGCTTGAGTTCTGTGTTTCTGACACAAGGAAGTAGTTGAGGGGTCATGGAGAATCTGCTGTTAAAGTCCTTTGGGTCTAGACTGTACAGGACCTTGAATGCTAGTCTGAGATGTCATTTTACCATCAGACTTCTTAGCTGGAAGGATCAAGACATTCAGACCTGGAATCTGGAAGCACGATCAGGACCTGTAAGGTCCAGAGGATACTTGCCTGAAGCTTGTAGAATAACACTGGTTAAGAACAAGCTGGAAAATGTCATCAGTAAGAGCAACCCTGGGAGCACACCTATCTCAGAACCCATGGCAATGCATACAGAGAAGGGCAAGCAGAGGCTGCCAAGCAGATGGCAAATGCCTGTGATAGGGACTCCTCTGGGTCCTAGAAAACCCCTCCTTGGAGTATGAACACTTTATGATTAAGAGAAAAGTTGTCACTGTGTCAGTTTTTGCCTTGGTCTTTTCTTGACTCAGAGAAATTTGAAAACCCTTGCTTAGCCCCTGGGCATCTTAAGTGTCACGCCATTGATAAGAATCTTGTGTAGGAACTGTCCTCTTCAGAATGATGACTGGACTTGAATTGAATCCTTTTATGTCATCTTTCAGAGCCTGACACGAAGACACTGTCACCAAGATGTGACAGCTTATTCTCCTCTAGCCACACCAGTTATATTCTTTTAATATTATTTTGTGGATCTCTTACTTCACATGAATAATATGCATTTTCACAGTGTATTTGTTCTCACTCAGCATTGTGTTCTCGAGATGATACGTGTTGTGGGTCACATATGGGTTCACTGTGTGAGTACACTGTAGTTTACTTATTATACCCAAGGGTGGGCATTCTTTGTTTTTACAGCAGCACTGGGGTAAATATTCTTGTGTCTCCTTATGCACATTTATAAGAAAGCCTCCTTGGCAGGATTCTTAAACTTGACCAGGCATCGAATCTGTAGGAAGGCTATTTAAACTGGCTTTGCTGGGCTTCTGCCCCTTTGCTTCTGATCCATGGTGGGATGGATACTAGTAATTTACACTGGTAACAAGTCCCTGGGATAGTGATCTGTTGATTCGAGACCTAACTGGTTTGTAGTACAGATAGAATGTATAGTGTATATAGTCTATAGTCTATAGTGTAGCTCAAATGCCTTTCTAGACTGGAATAGTTGTAGCTATTCTCTTTTGCTTGGCAATACCATATTATTTTTAATTTAAGCCGTGTAGGGGTTTTCCTGTCTGGTGGGTTAAAGCTCATGTCTCTTTACTATGTGGCAGGAAAGGGAAATCTATATGCCTTTTTTCATGTTAAAGTATGCAGAATATATGGTACTTGTCCGCTTTAAAGAAGAAATGTTATCCAGGACACAGTACATCTACGTAGGCTGTATTCCCTAGAGACCTGAGGTTGCTGATCACTGCCACTTGTGGAAGAAGAATCTCAGATAATTACAGTGATCTTTTAGTTTCATTCTTGTTTATTTTCATCACACCATTTTAAAAGATCCTAAAGAAAAAGTCCCCTTTAGTGCAGAGACTTGTTTAGACAGAAGAAGCTCTGTTCAACTGAGAAAATTCTCTACAAATAGGGCTGAAGGGTTTTTGAAAATGAGCTATGTTAGATCTAGAGATGTGTTTCTGCTTAAAAGCACTGACAGTTGTTCCAGAAGACCTGGGTTCAATTTCCAGCAGCTGCAGGCAGTCATAACTATCTATAATGTCGGACATTAGGCATACATGTGTCACACAAGACATATATGTAAGCAAATTGTCTATACATATAAAAATAAATATGTTTTAAACAAATACTTACATAGATTTCATACTAATATCATTGCATACCTCAAGGAAACTCCTTGAAAGCCAAACCCAAGTTGACTTTTTGTCCAACAGGTTCATATTCCAGAAGAATAACTTCTACAAAGATATGGAGAAAATATAACTTCTCCAGAGTTAGCATGGAGTTCTTATCAAGCCAGTTCTGTGCACTTGTGGTCAGACTCCATCACTGCAGCCAGGGGACCCTCAGAGCTGGTGCACAGTGATGGGGTTCAGCCGGCTTTGGTGTCTGTTGTCTGCCTGACTGGCTGCTAATTGCTGACTTGTCTTTTCAGCTTTCATGACGCTGGTTATTATATTGCTGCATGTGTTCTGGGGCATTGTGTTTTTTGATGGCTGTGAGAAGAAAAAGTGGTACATACTCCTTACAGTTCTCCTGACTCACCTGCTGGTGTCCACCCAGGTGAGTGTTGTCTGTGTTCTCAGTGCTTGCAGAGCTCAAGTGGGTCTGAGTGGTGAATTCCACCCAAATGAAGGACACGCTCGTGGGAAAATGAGGGCAAGTCAGAACAGCCCTGGAAGTAGACAGTGGGTCATGTGAGTTTTAGGAGAATGACAGTCTCTGTTAATTTTTGGCAGGGAGGGGTTGTCTCACTAGAGATTTTCCTCATGTCTGTCCTTTAGTGGATGTATGGCCAAGCCTAAGATAGTCTGCATCACACTCATGTGATGAAGCATATCTGAAGCAACTTTCCTTCATTATAAACTCCTTAAGACACACATTTTACGTTTAAACCTTTAGGTGGAAATTATTTTAATTTGATTATTTTGGTTCATTATTTCACATTTGTTGTTTTTTGGCTGTTGTGAAGCTTTCTTGGCTATTTATGTGCATGAAACTTTCCCCATGTGTTTAGATTTTGAGGCAGGGAACTGTGAGGTCAATTGGTGTGAATATTTTGAGTCCTTGATACAAATTGCTAAAACGGGCTCTGTAAGGTGACGACACTTCACACATTCTGACCAGTAGCAGATGTGCTGGTTTCAGTCCCTTACTGACATTATAACAGCACCAGTCTGCAAAGTAAAGCCTAAAACAGTTGTCAGATTTCTTTTCACAGCAAGAAGTGTGTAAAGACTTGGATCTGCATGGTCATTGGTCATTTATATACATGACATTATCAAAATAACCCTGCCATGGCCCTGTCTAGACCCTTTGTGCATTTTATTTGAAATTCTGAAAAAGTTTCTCCTAGGCCAGGGAGATGGATAACAGGTAAAGCTAGACAAGTTTGATGACCTGAGTTTGAGCTACAGAGCTATTGGAGAAGGACAGAAGAACTAAAGTAGCTTCCAAAAATTGTCCTCTGATCTCTACAACTGCACCTTGGCATGTGCGTTACATACGTACACAAATGATAATAAATGATTTTTAATAAAAGGTCTCTACTGAGTTGATTCTGTAGACAGGGGCGTGGGTGAGCCAGACCTGAGCATGTGAGAGGGGCATAGCTGGTACCACCTCTCTTGTTTGCTGCTCCATGGTGGTGGGAATGAGGGAAAGATGTCCTGCCTCCTTCTCCCTACTGCCTCTAGCTGGTAAGGACTGGCCTTCCCCTTTACCAGCTGCAACACTCAGGAAAGCAAGCCCTGTACCTTGTCTGGGCAGCACAGTGGAGCTGACAATATTCTCAGGGGGCACCCGTGAGCCAGCCTGAGAATCTGAGCATGAGAGATTTGGCCCCAACATTCATCTGTCATATGGTGGCATGGGCAGGAAAGAGATACCCTTTCCCCACAACCCCTCAATGCCTGCAGCATGTGGGAGAGCTGTCCCTGCCCCTCACCAGCTGCAGCACTCAGGAGAATGACCCCTGCACCTCACCTGGGCAACAAGGTAGATCTGGCCCTAACGGTCCAGGTGTGGGAGAGCTGACCCTTAGGATCTGAAAGCAGGAGAACTGGCCTTGCCCCTTGTTCATTGCTGGAAGGGGCGAACTAGTCAGGGCACACTAGAGAGCTCACCCTGATAGTGAGGACATGGGGGTTGTGGGCTAGCAAACTAACCAATCCTATAACTACCTAGGCCCAGAACCAGGGTTATGAGTTGGACCACACTAACATCTACCCCATCCATAATCTTCAGAAGAACCTGAAGGGGTTGATCCTGCAGACCCAAAGCTGTAGGATCTCCACAACAGAGGGCAGCAACAGAATAGCCAAGAGGAGTCCCAGTGAGGGTGCAGCATAGATAGAATAGCAGAAACCAGAGACCTGGAACCAGACCAATGACTCTTGGCAATTAACACTTGCAAGTAAATATATATGGACAAAAGGTTTCCTGCGTGAGACACTGTATCACACTACAACTTCCGTGGAGCCGGGCGATGGTGGCACACGCCTTTAATCCCAGCACTCGGGAGGCAGAGGTAGGAGGATCTCTGTGAGTTCGAGGCCAGCCTGGTCTACAAGAGCTAGTTCCAGGACAGTCACCAAAAACTACAGAGAAACCCTGTCTCGAAAATCAAAATAAATAAATAAATAAATACAACTTCCATGGAGAGACTTTTACTTTTCTTTTTTCCTTTTTTCTCTTAAATTGTATTCTATTTTCAGGGGATGGTTTGCAAGGGTAGAGGGCAGATACGAAAGGATGGGAAAATGAGTGGGATGGAGATGCATGATGTGAAACACACAAAGAACAAATAGAAAGTTAAAAAGAAAAAATTGTCTGCTGATGGAACCTTACTCCTGTTTCTCTCCTCCCTGTCTATTTTGAATTTCTATTATATTTTATCCACTGGGTTTCTTGCCCTCTAATCTGGCTAACATTCAGTCTGTTTGCCTCTTACTTACATGGTTAAACCTTGCAGTACTTGTGGCCGCTAAAGTTGCCTTTATCATGATGGCATCTGTGTAAAGCCAAGCATGTATTTGTCTACCTAGTTGGGCTTGGACTACAGAGTGAGATTGTGTCTTAAAATACGAAGTGGAGGGGAAGATGAAGGATAATTGACATATATATGGAAAGAATTTCTCTGACTACTACACTAAGAGTAAACTGGCTACGAGAGGTCACCTCATTAAGGGAAAGGCAAGGAGGATTTGGAGAAAGAGCAGTGAAGAACTAGAAATAGCCAGACAAAGGAAATATGTATCAGAAGTAGAACCGTCAATGTTTCCACAGAGTGGATGAGGCAGATGAGAGGAAGAAGATGCGCTGAGGATTTGGTTAATGTTTTTGGCCTGGACGACTGAAAGGATAGTAGTGCCATTAGGTGATTTTGAGGGCTTGAGAGGCGTGGTTCTATTCGGGTCCATTACTTAGAAGGTGCTCTGTTAAACATCCAGGGTAGAGGTCAGATAAGAGTTGGATGGAAAGGGGTAGCTTTGGGGAGGAGTTTGGTTGAGAAAAGATGGCTCAAAAATTGTGGGTAAACAGAGGCCCATGACACTCCATCCTTAGACTAAAAAGGAGGAGTCAGCAAAGAAGCACAAAGAGTAACTGAAAGTAGGAAATTAGGGCACCCGGAGAGCTGAGTGTCCTGGGAGCCAAGCACACTGAGGAGAGACATGGGGTCTACCTGTCATTTTTTTAACGACATGCTTTCACTGCGTAGCCTTGGCTGGCCTCAAACTCACGGAGGTCCATGTACTTCTGTCTCCCCAGTGCCTGGATTAAAGGCTTGCAGCACATCTGCTGCACCCAAAGCACTTCACCCACCGAGTCATAGCTTTAGTGCTCTAGTGTTTAACTGTTGTGAAGAGTATGGCTCTAAGTGTTTGCACATATGTCCTTCAGCAAAGACGTGTGCACATTTCTCTTGGATACATGCCCAGAAGCACTCTGGCTGGGCTAGAGGAATCACCAAGTCAGCTGGTGGTATCACTCAGTTTTCAGCATGGTTATGGTGACTTAAACACTAACCATTTATTCATGAGCTTTAACTCCTCTATGTCCTTGCCAACACTTGTTATAACTTTCTTATCATTCCAGGAATATAGTAGACACACAGAAAACTTCGAACTTTTATTACCTTGGTAATAAACACATCTTCATATGTCTGTTGTCAGTTGGAGAATTCTTTTTGAAGCTTTTGTTCAAATATTTTACCTACCCCCCAACTGTCTTTAAATTTTTAGAAATTCTTTTTATTTTATTTTTTTTTATAAAAGAAGCTTTAGTTGGGTGTATGTATTACAAATAGCTTCTACAGCATATTTATTTGTTTTGTTCTTTAGACAGTCTCATTCTATAGTCCAAATTAGCTCACTCTGGAGCTCTCACCAGCCTCATTTATGGCAATCCTCCTGTCTCAGCTGCCACATCCAGCTTTGGAGGTGATTTGTTTATACTTCTGGGGCTCCCACATGCACATAGGCAAGTCTCCCATGAGTTACATCCCCAGTCCCAATTTCCCATTTTATATTACCTAATTAATTGGGGTTTATTATTTCTCATGTTCTGATGACTAAATAATCTAAGCTTTAAGTCTTAAAAATTAGTTTTCTCATTTGTATGTTCTCATTTTCTATAATAAATTTCTATAAATTATATATAATTTTATATGAAGTTATAGCATTGTAAGATTTTATGTAACTTTTACATGTATTTTATAATAAAGTTATAAAATTTTTTGTGATAGCTTAAAAGAGAAACTTGTTCTAAAGGAAATAAACTAAAGAAAATGCAAAAGACTTTATCGATGGTTCTGAAATATAAATGAAAATTTTATGGGATTGACCTTAGAATTATTTGAGAAAAGAATTCATAAACTTCTCAACACCTGCCATGCCTACAGATGCCTCTAGAATGCAGCATTCTTCCTGTATGAGGTGCTGTCTGCAAAATGATCCCACTTCCCTGCCCAGGGTTGATAGGTCAAGTTCAGTGCCTTAGCATGTACAGGTTGCATGGAGACAAGAGGGGTTACTTAGTGAATCCCAGAACACGTATTTTAAAATCATCTGGTAAATAATTGCCACAGTCAAATCTTCTCCTTTGTTAAGATAAAGCTGGGGCTAGGTGGGAACTTAGGCTCTAAATTTAGCTCTGGCCCAACAGTGACAAAATCTGGCTCCCAGGTTAAGGCCACTCTGTTTAGGCTGTGACCCTAATCTATCCTACCCCTAGTACTTCCCACTTTTAGTTGTGCCACCATTGTCTAGGACCAGTCTGTTCCTTTTTGTACACTGAGACACATCTTACACAAAACTTGCTGATACAACTTTCCCCCCTCCTAAACATTTTTCTGTAAGAGAGATGCACAGGAAGGAGTACGGAGGGACTTTGTGTGGCGTGGGCTTTTTATTTTGTTGTAGCAGATGAACTCTTTCAGAGACATCTGCAAAGAGAGAAAGTCAACTAGTTGTTACTCAACCTCTCTGAGCTAGCAGGTTTTCACTTTCACCCCTCCACCCACCAAAAACAAACAAACAAACAAACAAAAAACACCAACACCACCACCACCAACAACAAAAAACCCTAGATAAGAGAAGCCAAGAAGCAAACCACTTGACATTGCTTTTTGGCAATAGACCCAGGAAGAGACATGTCTCTTCACTGGTCCTGAAATCAAAAGGAAATGTCAAACCTTGCTCTTTTTTTCCTATGTGTCTTCTCACTTCTGTATAACCAATTCCAGTCAGCTGGTTATCATTTTAGTCAAGCAAAGTGCAAGTCACAGACCAGTATCTGCTGTGCCTTCCTGAGGCTTTAACACGTGACAGTCAGCCCATATTTATGAGATGCTGTCCAGCTTTTGAAAGGTTCTGTGTTTTCCAGTATCTGTTTATTCCACAGGTTTTAAAGGCTTGTGTTTTTACCCAGGCTGACTTATTTTTCCTTTGCAGACCTTCCTCAGTCCTCATTATGGAGTAAATCTGGTATCAGCATACATAATCATGGTGCTCATGGGCATCTGGGCATTTTTTGTTGCTGGGGGTAGCTGCCGAAGCCTGAGACTCTGCCTGCTCTGCCAAGACAAAGACTTTCTTCTTTACAGCCAGCGCTCCAGATAACCTCTGGCAGCCGGCACGCCAAACAGCAGCCTGTGTCTTTAGAGGAAGCACAACTGTGTCCTTTTCTAAAAAGACCCTTTGCTCCTGGCACTTGGAAGCAGCAGAACTGCCTGTGTGCTTTCATGCAGCAGCCTCTGGAAGAGCTGCTGTGTGGCCTGCAGCCTGCTGCACATTTGAGGCATCCTGAAAACAAAGACTGATGCTTCTGGACTTCCCCTCCAGATTTGATTGTCCTGAGTGTGCAGCGCAGTGAGAATCACAGATCCAATGGAAGTTCTGAGAATCCCCAAAGAGATTGAGGTTTGGTACTTAACTGTCTCCTATGCTAACTTCTGCTGAGCAAGTAAATTTCTCAGTGTGGTAACCTGGGTAGCCCTGTGTTTTATGTACTGGCGTCACACAAGGCTGAAGGGCTGTTCTCTCTGTGCACGGCTTTCATGTCCTTCACTAGAACCGTAGCCTGTGCCCTTAAATGCAGTAACCTACACTGACACTATTACTTAGCCAAGGCAAAGTCTATATATTAAGTATTAAAGTTTTTTTTCATTTTACATTTTTCTTCTTGTAGGATAAAATTATTCTTTTTAGTATAAATCCAGGCTCCTTAAGAGTGACGACATGCTGGCTTCCTTGGGGGAGTTTAAAATTGTTCCAAGTCAGTGAGCCTTCTCAGCTAAAAGCTGCTGCGTGTGCTGTCTGGAGCTGGGCTGGTCAAGGTAAAGCTCACTGTTGTTATCTCCGAGAAGCCAGACAGAGAGATAAATGATGTATCATTGGCAGAATGTCGCTGGACCTTGTGAGAGCAGCTAAAAGCACAAAGTAGTGTGACGTTGACACCTTTCATTTGCTCCGGTGACACTAAACAGCACCATCACCCAAATGCGACAGGGAGAAATTGAGCTGCCAGATTTCAAGCTGGCATGTGACTTTTACTCTCCAGCAGGTTTGTCTCAGTTTTGGTTACAGTGAAACAGTTCCCTTTCTAAGAATACCCAGGGGCTTTGTTGGTCTTCTAAATAAGTCAGCTCACTTTCTTCTTACAATGAAATGCTACTGAATTGTGAGTGTACTAACTGGAAATTGTTCCCAATCCAAGTTTTTTTGGGACTTAGAAACTATGTCTTCCTGAAAGTGATGAACCCAGCTCACCCGTGCATCTCCTGAAAGAAACAGGAGCAGCAGTGAGAGGGCTTGGCAGTGACATGGAAGATGAGCCTGACAGCACTGTGCTGGCACCAAGAACCTGTGTGGTTTTTACCCCTGAACTAAACCTTAATTGGTTAAACATGTGAGTGTCTCAGTGCAGAGATGCGAGAGCAGTAAAGCTCCTAGGAAGACTACAGATCACTGAGGAACCTCTGTGGTTATCCCCTTAAAGGTCACTCCAGCACTGTCACACCAGGGCTTCTGCTGGAGCTGGTGGGTTTGCAGCTTCATATAAGGCTTTCCATGGATTAGAAAAGACAAACATAACTCCAGATACTAGATTATAGCACAAAAACCTAAATAGGAATAGTCAAGACAATATTCCTCCACCAGAAGTCAGTAGCCGTATTGTAATAGGTCCTGAGAAATACTATTTAGTTGAATCATCTGACAATGACTTCAAAATAGCAATTATGAATATATTCAAGGACCTTAAAGGGGATATGAATGATGCCGTAATGAAGACCATGAAGGCAGAAGTGAACAGTTGAGTGAAATGATAAAACACTTTTAAGACATGAAAATAGCCTGGCAGTGGTGGCACACGCCTTTAATCCCAGCACTCAGGAGGCAGAGGCAGGCGGATCTCTGGGAGTTCAAGGCCAGCCTGATCTACAAGAGCTAGTTCCAGGACAGGCACCAAAGCTACGAAGAAACCCTGTCTCGAAAAACAAGAACAAAAACAAAAACAACAACAAAAAAAGACATGAAAATAGAAATAGAATCATTAAAGAAAATGCAATTTGAAATAAAACTGAAAATGAAAAGTCCTGGATGTCAAACAAAAATGTCAGAGGTAAATCTCACCAATAGATTAAAAGATGTGGAAGAGAGAATTTCAGGTCTTGCAAACAAGGTAGAATAAATAAATAGCTCAGTCAAAGAAAATGTGGCCTAAAACCCAGGCACAAAATATCCAGAAATTCTGGGACTCTTTGAAAAGACAAAGTCTATGAATAATAGGTTTAGAGGAAGGAGAAGAAACCTAGGTCAAAGGCATAGAAAATATTTGCAACAAAATATGGAAGAAAAATTTTCCAGTCTAATGAAGGAGGTGCTGATCAAGGTACAAGAAGAATACAAAACACCAAATAAACAGGACCAGAAAATAAATTACCCACAACACATAATAATCAACAAACTAAATTTACACAAGAAAGAAAGGGTATTAAAAGCTGTAGAAGAAAATCTCCAAGTAACATATAAAGACAGGACCATTAGAATAACAGCTGACTTTTCGATGGAGACTCTGAAAGCTAGAAAGACTTGAACGTATGTTCTGCAAACTCTGAGATATCATGGATACCAGCCCAGAGTATTATACCCCCCCAAAGAAACCTATCAATTACAAAAAATGAAGATAGAAAACACCCCAAGAGAAAACCAAATTTAAATAATTTACCAATCCAGCTCTACAGAAGGCACTAGGAGAAAAACTTCAGTCTGAAGAGGTTAACTACATACACCAAGAAGACAAAAGTAATAAATAATCCCCAAACAGTAAGTAAAAAATGGGGACAAGGCACACTATAACAAAAAATAATAGGAGTCAATAAACACTACTCATGAATAACTATATTAATTATCTCAATTCCCCGATATAGAGACAAAGACTAAGAGATTGCATTAGAAAACAGAATCCATTCTTCTGTTGTATCCAAGAAACACATCTCACTATCAATGATAGACATTACCTTAGAGTAAAAGGATGGAAAAGGTATTCCAAGCAAATGAACCCAAAAAAAGCAAGTCGGTGTAACCATTTTAATATCTGACAAAATAGACCAAACCAAAACTAATCAGAAGAGATGGGGAAGGATACTACATAATCATCAAAGAAGAATCCAACAGGAGGATATTGCAATTCTAAACATTTATGTGTGAAACACAAGGAGACCCAAGTTCATGAAAAAAACATTATTACAGCTAAAATCACATGTTGACTCTCACAAGTGATAGTAGGTGACTTCAGTACCACCCCCACCACTAGACAGGTCATCCAGACAAAAACTAAATAGAAATGCTGGAGCTAAATAATACCATAAATCAGAAGGATCTCACAGATGTCTACAGAACATTCCACTCAAATGCTAAAGAACATACTTCTCAGCAGCTCATGGAACTTCCTTCAAAACTGACCACATACTGGGACACAATGCAAGTCTCAACAGATAAATGAAAATCAAAATAATGCTTTGCATCCTTTCTGAACATCATGGATTAAAGCTGAATATCCACAACAACAAAAACAGCAGAAAGAATTACACAGATGTGTGGAAAATGAATAACTCACTACCAAGGGAAAAGTGAGTTAGGAGTCAAATCAAGAAGGAAATTAACAGCCTTTTAGAATTGAATAAAAATGAAAATACAGCATGCCCAAAGCTATGAGATACAATAAAGTAGTTCTAAGAGTCAAGTTCATAACACTAAGTGCCTACACCATATTATAACTTAGTGATATGCCTGAAAGCTCTAGAACAAACAGAAATAATAATACTCCAAAAGAGTAAAAGCCAAGAAATAAATTCAGGACTGAAATTAATGAAATAGAAGCAAACAAAAACAACAACCCCCTCAAAAAAAATCAATGAGGAGTTGATTCTGTTTCTTTGAGAAAGTCAACAACAAATCCTTTATCAAATTAAATAAATGACTGAGAGAAGACCCAAAGTGGGAGATTACAACAGGCACAGAGGAAATTCAGAGAAATAATAAGCATATAATTAATAAATCTGTATTCCACTAAATTGAAAAAGCTTTAAGAAATGGATGAATTTCTTGATACATACAATCTCCCAAAGTTTAAATCAAGATCAGATAAACAATTTAAACAGATCTATATTCCCTAGTGAAATAAAAGCAGTAATTAAAAATCTCCCAATCCAAAAACCCTGGACTAAATGGATTCAACATAAAATTCAACCAGACCTTCAAAGAAGAATTGATGCTAATGCTCTTCAAATAAATCTGCAAAATAGAAACTGAAGAAACATTTCCAAATTGTTTTTTTCAAAGCCACTATTACCCCAATACCAAAACCAGACAAAGACCCAACGACATCACACAAAAATAGAAAATGAACACAGATCTTAAAAAAAAAAAAATAACCCTCTCTAACCATTGCTGTGGCCTCAGCTGGTAGTTTTTGTGGTTGCCTGTAGGACAAGAGGATTATGTCCTGGAATGGCCTAACCTCAAGCCATGCTAATTATTTCTATAGTATTGTCCCTCTACTGGTCAAAGCACAACACATATGGATAAGTTTAGAACACTCCAATGAGCCTTTCTGAGCTCAGTGTTCATGTGTATAAAGTGTGAATTTATTATATACTTAATAAAGTGATTGTGAGTTACCTTATAAACTTTCTGTGTTGTATCCAACACATATAAGCCACCTTTAAATGTGTGCTACTGGCCAAAATCTTTTGTTTGTTTGTTTGTTTTTGAGATAAGGTTTCTCTGTGTAGCTCTAGCTGTCTTGGAACTCACTTTGGCTGGCCTTTAACTCAAAGAGATCTGCCTGCCTCTGACTCCCAAGTGCTGGGTTTAAAGACGTGTGTCACCATTGCCTGGCCACATATTTTTAATTAAAAAATTGACATTTATATGTGTCTGGAGGTCAGAGGACATCTTGCAGAAGTTGGTTTTCTCCTTCTACTGATATTTGTATTTCATAGATAATTATGTCTTTTTATGCTGAGTGGAAGTAAATTCTATGGTAGAAAACTGAAATTATATGGCAATAAGGAAATAGTGTGATCAAGTGTGATGGTACACTTTTGTAACCCTGGATTGAGCTGAGGCAACGATATCTTAAATTTAAGGCCAGTTTGGGCTATGAACATAGTGAGCCCCTTGCCTGATAAAAGATAGTAGTTTTTGATCAAGTGAAAGGATTATTGTGTATCTACATTTGTTGCTGATTGCTTATTGATAGAGCAAGAGCAAACATTAATGTGTTTTTGTCTGCATGTATGTGTACCATGTGCATACCTGAGGAGACCAGAAGTAGGCTTTGGATCCCCTGAAACTAGAGATACAGAGCATTGTGAGCCACCATGGGGGTGCTGAATCCTCTGAATTGAAACTGGCTCCTCTGTAAGAGCAAGCAAGTATTCCTTACCACTGGACCATCTCTCCAGCCCCTTAAAATACGTAAGGAAAGATATTCTCTAAGCCAGTGGTTCCAAGTTCTTTTGTCAAACTGCTTAGGTCACCATTTTATTGCAGCATAAGATAATACCTCTATCCCTGGTGTTTAGCTATGGCACTAATGTTTAACCTTTTATTTATCCATTTATCAAGACCATATTTTAAAAAAGACATTGTAATAAAATATTTTATAAGTTTAAAATGCACCATAGATTAATAAACTTAAACATTTTAAAAAGCTGTTCCTTAAAAATATTCAGTTTTTCTAGATAGTGGTGGCGCATGCCTTTAATTCCAGCACCCGTGAGGCAGAGGCAGGCAGATCTCTGTGAGTTTGAGACCAGCCTATTCTACAAGAGCTAGTTCCAGGACAGGCTCCAAAGCTGCAGAGCTACAGAGAAACCCTGTCTTGAAAAACCAAAATAATAACAATAATAATATAATATAAAAATCCAGCTTTAAAATTTTCTGTAAAACTCTAAAATTTCTTTTTCAAGACATTTAAAGTCTCTTAAAACACGTGTTCTAGTAATATCAAAATAAAGTACCATTTTTATTCTTAGAGTGAAGATCCCCAAATGTTCTAGAGTATCCTTGCTTCCTTTTGAAGCCTAGACATTGAAACCCTGCTGATAGAGCCAAGGTACTGGTCCACTCTGAGTTTGACTCAGTCCCCCATGTTACCATGGCGTGAAATCAGAGATTCAAAGCAAGTCAGAAAACAACCAGTGGCTCTGGTTGAACTCCCAATTAACCAGAAAGAAAATCAGAAATAATCAGAGTCATAGGACATCTCCCTGTGCCCTGGTGAAAGATTTTGTAGTCTAGTCAGACCTCCTTTGCTTTCAGTAGGGTACGCCAAAACCAGAATCCAGAAACCAAACAGAAAAGTGTTATAGAGTTTCTGTGGCTTACCAAGAAAAGGGAGGCCTCCCTAAAAATGCTTGCTACTTCGTTTTTCAAGTTCACTGCGGAGGGTCCCGGAGCTGGAGTGTAAAACCCACCTCAGAGTTTGGGGTGTAATTATCTCGCTGGGGCCTCCATATGTTAATCCTGAAATTCACCAGAGAAAAACCAGTTCCACCATTTTGGCCAAATTAAAGCAAGTTTTTATTAAAATATTAAATACCAACTGTTAGGAAAAAATCTTAAGATGAGCTGCTACGCCAGCACAAAGAAATCCAATCAGACCAGATTAAAACACCTCAAATGCCCGTGTTTAACAGACAGCTGTCCCTGGTGGCCGGGGGGGGGGGGGGGGGGGGGGGGGGGGGCATGGCAGGGGAAAGACAGAGAGAGCACACACTCAAACCCAAACCACGTGTTGTTCTTTCCATCACAAGCCTAAATAGCCTCGGGGAGTGGTCCTGACTCTCCCTGGGGAGGAGTCAGCGCTTGGCAGGCTGGGAGTTGGAGTCCAAGCCAGGGCGACTGCCAGGCCAGGGGCTTCTAATCATCCCAGACTTCTTGGATATAGGGGTGTTAGAGGGCTGGAGTGATGCCCCTAGCTTAATATTACATTCCAGACTCTTTGGATATAGGGGTGTGACAATGAACTGAGGTGATATTTATGACCAAACATCCCAGAATGAATGCCAGGGACTGGGGTGACGGTTCCAATCATCCCAGACTCTTTGGATATAGGGGTGTTGTTTTGACCATATGCCAACCAAGAGGGAATTTGGTCAGAAACTTTCCAGATAAGTGGCCCCAAGGCATGTGTTGTCTGGCTTATAAGAATAAAACCCATAGGCCACCATACTTTCCCATGAGGGTTGTTGTTATTTTCCAAGAGCTACAACTCCCAGAATTCCAGGAAGTTACCTGGTCCTTGGGCAGGTGGGACTTACAGGTTAGCTTAGGGTCTAACATCATAAGCCACTCCAGTATCAGAAATATGACCATGAAAGCATAATTGCCTGCATTTCCCCTTGCTTAGACTAAGCAAATTTGAGCAGTAACAGGAGTTACTGAGTACCAGTCTCAGTAACTGGTACTCAGTCTCAGTCTTAGGGTTCAGAACAGGACATCTACAGCAAGCAAAAACTGGCTGAGAAGGGGGATATGAGGGGCAGAACAAATTGACTTGAACATGTTTCCTCTGCTTATTTTTTTATTCCTTGGGCAAGGAAGAAAAAGGTTCTTCCCCACAAGGTTTTCAGTTTTTATACACATTAGCAATTCCATAGGCAGTAAGAATAGTAGCAAGCATGCATTTCACAAAATCACAAAAGTAGGTAAAGGAGGCCTCTCAGAGTGGGGGGCGTGGCTGTGAAGCTCCCCTGGAAATGCCAGGAGGATTAAATTAAGAATGGGACTTTAAATCACTACAAAATTTTAAGAAGATGTTTTCATGGGCTAACTACATTTCTTAAGTGTAACTAACTAAGCTAGAAGTTTATGAAAAAAATTCCAACAACAGTTCTGTTGAGGATATAGAAAAAAAACTTTGGTGGGATATAAAGTATTCCAACCACTTCAAAGTAATACAAATAGACGTAGCATGTGACTTGTCTGCTAGTCATGGCACATCCCAGTGACACAGTGCCTATGGCAGCACATTCATAATGTCGGAGCTACGGCACCAGTCCAGGTCCATCTACAAAGGAATGGATAAAGAAAATGTAGTGTGTGTACACAATGGGATTTTTCAGTCGTAAAGAATGAAGTTATGACCTTTGCAGGAAAATAGATGCAAATGGAAATAATACTATTAAATGAAACGGAGCAGTCTCAGAAAGTTCAAATGCAAAAGCATCATACATTTCTCCCATCTGTGACTCACATGCTTTATCTAGATAGAAAAACATGTATGTATATATTGCATGAAAGAAACTACATAGAGGAACATGTAAGACTAGCACGAATTGGAACTGGGGAAAGAGGGTAAGGTGTTATGGGAAAATTTCCTCACTGTACAATATATACTCATGTGAAAATGTCTTATACAACCTAAAACCTGTACAATGAATATATACAATAAAAATTAAAACAAAAACTCTGCAACTGTAGAGGTGACTATGTGAAGTCTTTGCCAAAGCAGAGGGAAAAAAGAACAGTGCTGTACAGTCTGACATTAGGGCCATTCTGCTGCTGGATTGCACTGGACATAAATGAGTTCAGGGGACTAAGCCTAACCAGATTGCTTGGTTTGTGCATTACTAATTTTAAAATATAGGTTGTTAATATCTTAAATATTAACACATGAAGATTTATGTCTATAATTTGAAATAGTTTTGGAATACTTTTATTTATGTTAACATGTTATATTTTCACCAAATTCTTCAAAAAATCGTATGACATAATCATAAGCAAGTTATTAATTACGGTCCAGCTTCTCTGATTTCAATGAGCTCTAGGGAAAAAAAAAATCTATGTTGACTCTGCATGGTAAACCTCATTCTAGAACACAGCAGGTCCCCGACTAGCTGGTGAAGAAGTACACTGAGACGCTGTGTCTGGGGGAAAATGGCATGTGTTTAAAGTAATACATTTTCCGGTCAATAGTGTGCACTTTGATATCCAATGTTTCCTTTTTAATTCATCTCAAAATGTATCAACAATTCTTTCCTTAAAATTTCTAGTATATCCCAGGAATTATTAAGAAATATGATGCTGATTTTCCACATACTTCCCCCCCCCCATATTTCTGAAGGAGCTGTGTTGCTGGTTTCTTATTTAGTTACGTTTCTATTAAAACCATACTTTAAGCCGGGTGGTGGTGGCGCATGCCTTTAATCCCAGCACTCGGGAGGCAGAGGCAGGCGGATCTCTGGGAGTTCGAGGCCAGCCTGGTCTACAAGAGCTAGTTCCAGGACAAGAACCAAAAGCTACGGAGAAACCCTGTCTTGAAAAATCCATATGCGAACACCAAAGAGACCTGGGGCACAAAGTTAATAAGGATGCTGCCAAGACCTGGAGACCTGTAGTTCGCAGCCACAGGAGAAAGGCAAGGTGCGGACTGCAGGCAGCTTGGGAGGAGGAAAAGGCAAGTGTGTCTCTGAAGTCCGCGGGAAGAGCTTTGTAGAGCGCAGGTGTGCCTGATTGGCCAGATGCAGCTCACCAGGGAAGGATAGACAGACAGACTGCTTTGCCGGGCCTGCAAGCACACAAGCACGGTCGCACTGATTGGTTCCATCTTGGGGCCACAGCAGCAGTACCTTCTGATCCACGCGGTAGCCACGCCCTCCCTCTCCACGCCATTCCTATCCCTTTAAGCACTGAGCAACCTCCAGGCTCAGTCCTACCGGTGGTCTTGCCCTGCCCCTCTCTCTGACCGAGCAGGAGCATCTCAAGGTCCTGCGCCACTCAGCAGCCCTTCAGTTTGCTTTGAGTGAACGTGGAGCATTTAGGAAGTTAGTCCTACTCACGATGAAACTGCTAAATGTAAGGTTTTATATCTTTGCTAAAGATCTTTCTTGTAAATTTTCTGTTCACATTGAAGATTACAGGAGAGACAATCCCAACAAACAATAACATTCAAGATCTTTGCTTAAAAAGTCTATTTTAAGTCTGATCATGTATGTATACTATGTCTATATGTGCTTATGTTTTTATATTTTTTGGTATCAAATTGACTTTAAGTAAGTGTTCATGTAAATTTCAGTTAGACATTAATTAGACTTTTGTGGCACACACTTAAAAAACAAATATAAGAAAACTAAATAAAAGCAAACATTGTTACTAGCTCCAAAAGTGAGTTTTGTAAGTAAACTCCATGGACACTACAGGGCCCTGGATACTCATTCACCAAAGGGATCTGAGCCTTTCCCAGAGTATCTCTGACATCACAATCCCTAGTTCTAGTGGACAGCAAGCATGAACAGAAGAAACAACGACAGCACAACGACCAGAAAGTGAAAACCAGGGTCTATAGAAAAAGAAGTCAGGGGAGGCATCACCCAACCCCAGAACGGTGTGAGTCTGAACGGAGAAGGGGAGAGGTGTGGACACCTGAGGAGAGAGTACCATTAAGAGGAAACAACATGAGGCTGAAGAGATGGCTCCATGGTTAAGAATACTGGCTGTTCTTCCAGATGACCCAGGTTGGTTTCCTAGCACCCCTATGAAGACTTATAACTGTCAATAACTCCAGTTCCAAAGTTCTGCTGACCTATTCTGGCTACCCCAGGCACCAGGTGTGCACGTGATACACAGACAAAACAGCAATAAAATAAACAATAAATAATAAAATCAAACAGTAACAGAGATGAAACAACTCTGTGACGCTGAGGGAGGGGAGGTCTTGTTTCTTCTCTCCAACAGGTCGGCAGGCACACCCACACACCTAGGCTGAGTGATGAGCACACCTACTCGGGATAAATGTCTCCAATATCGATGGATTATTTTTTCTCTCTGCTTCTAGTCTGACCTTTAACCTTCTGGAACACTCCAGTCATGGCCAAGCTAACTACTGAAGTGCCAGACAGTATTGTTGAAGGGGGCAGCATTCTTCTACATATTCACACTAAATCACAGAATTGTCAAGCCTTTTCTTTCTGCAAAGGATTTGATTGCAAAGCAGATGATAAAATTGTACAATATAAAATAGCTATTGACTCATGTAAATGGGGGTACCAATCCAATGGTAGGAAGACAATTTATACTGATGGATCCCGGGTGCTTTTTAATGTCACCCAGAAGAATACAGAATGCTACAGCATAAAAACCCCTGATACATATAAGCAAAGTGAGCAAACAAATGCCTATCTCCCTGTATACAGTAAGTGATTCCTTGTGACTTCTGGGCACTGGGTTCTGTGAATTCTATTTGATACACATTGGACTGTGAGGCCTGTGCTGTATCTGCCTATTCTACTTTGTGTCTCCACATTGGGACTCGGCAGTTCAGTGCAGGACACACACAGTGCAGACACTGCCCTAAATGAAGATCCTTCATCTGACTCCATCCGGCAGAGAGGAGGCTGAGTGCTGGGATAATGGAACTGAGAATATCAGACTAAGCCAGACTCTTGTGACTCTCACCACGAACAGAAAGACCCTGTGGGAATCGGGGAGGGATTGGTGGAGGAAACCATAGGATCCTCATATAGAAGTCAGCACACTGAAGCCTGGGCTGAAGAGCTCAATCCCAGAGTCAGTTCCAGTTGACCCTAAGGAGCTTTACTCCAGGGTTGAAATCTTACTCCCTCATGACCTGACAGAAAATCAGGCTTTATTGGATGTCTAAAATTCATAGCTTATGGAACCAGCCAGTCATGAAAGAAACGTTTAGACTAAGTGACATGAGCATCTCATTCCGAGACTCAGCATGGAGAGCATAGCTGTACAGGTGTCTCAACTATCAGTCACCCGTTCTGATGGGCGTATAGGAAACAGGTACTCCTGATTATGTGTCCTCAGGGGTCTAACATAGTGAATTCTCCCTTGTACTAGACTCCCTTGTAGTAGACTCCTGATATGACTCTCTCTCTCTCTCTCTCTCTCTCTCTCTCTCTCTCTCTCTCTCTCCCTCCCTCCCTCCCTCCCTCCCTCTCTCTCTCTCTCTCCCTCTCTCTCTCCCTCTCTCTCTCTCTCTCTCTCTCTCTCTCTCTCTCTCTCTCTCTCTCTCTTTCTCTTTTGTGGTTTTTTTTGAGACAGGGTTTCTTTGTAGCTTTGGAGCCTGTCCTGGAACTCCATCTGTAGACCAGGCTGGCCTCGAACTCACAGAGATCTGCCTGCCTCTGCCTCCCAAGTGCTGGGATTAAAGGCATGCACCAGCACCGCCCAACCATATGGCTCTTTTATCCCAAGTTCAGATCACTGTTTATATTTATGGCTGGCTTACAGATACGGCAAAGATCATTTACCATGTATGCTAATATATAGAAACTGAGACACAGAAAATAGACTGGCCACATCACAGCCACGCTGGCTGATGAAAAGTACAAGATACCCGTCTATAGCCTCCCCCCAATCTTTCCACCCCTTTGATTCTATTAGATGTCTGTGGACCAGCAGTGGGCTGGCTGAGAGCTCGGAAGAGGAACAATCTTATTTGATCCTTCCTAAGTTCATGGAGCCTCGGACTCAGACTTCCCTTCAAGCAAACAGCACTATATCAAGAGAATAGGTCACTAGGATCCTCACCTACTTGCCACTTGACAGACTCTCCACCCATCGGCTCTTCAATAAACAGAGGTTGAATGTCAGCGAGAGGATGTCACTGTCTCTAAATAACATCATGCTCCACACAGGTGCTGTCAGGAGGGAAGATGCTGGGGAGTATCTCCAGTGGGACAGTTCCAACCAGAGTTTTCCAGTTTGCCTAGCTTTTATCAGTGAGTGACCTCACCTCTTATCCTATACCAGAATGGGGGGATTTATTAAGACACAGAGGCAGCCAGCATGGTGACAAATGCCTGTAATCCTAGGATAAAACATGGGACAGAAAGAACACGATTATGAAGCCAGACCCTATCTCAACAAAACACAACAAAACCCAGCAGGATATTAACATAATGAACAGAACTGCAATAGGAAGAGTTTAGGTTCTGAACCAATTACATAGTTAACTCTCAGAGCTATGGAGTACTAATTTCAAGGTGCCCACTGGATACCAAAAGCTATGGCTCTTCTGAGACCCTGTTAAAAATGGTGCAGTGTTTTGCACATAGCTAAATACATTCTCACATATACTTAAAACACTCAATATAGCCGGGTGGTGGTGGCACATGCCTTTAATCCCAGCACTCGGGAGGCAAAGGCAGGCAGATCTCTGTGGGTTCGAGGCCAGCCTGGTCTACAAGAGCTAGTTCCGGGACAGGCACCAAAGCTACAGAGAAACCCTGTCTCGAAAAAACAAAACAAAACAAAAAAAATAAAACAAAAAAAAAACACTCAATACCTAATTCCCATGCTGGGTGACACTAATGACCCATACTGAATAAGAAATAATGACAGAAAAACTACTATTTCAGTAGGGACATAATTTGCGATCCACAGAAGCCCAATACATGGTTATAAAGGACCCATTGGACTGAACTTCCTATCGTGAGACTGGAGTTTACAGTGTGACCTTGCATAGCATTCTTTTTGTGTTAATAATTTTCTGTGTATGGTAAAATTGATATGTTATGATTTTAGCCATTTTGAGGTGCACAGTTCAGTGGAACACAACACATTCATATTATGTGTAACCATCTTCACTACAGTCTGTTTCCAAAACTTTCTCTAGGTCTATCCCATCTCTTACAGCACCACAGTCCTTCTGTCTCTGTGCAAGTAGCAAGAAAATCTCATTTTTTATTGTTAATATTAGCATGTAAAAATAAAATTAATTTGGGCACGTCCATTTTGTTGCCCTTCTAAAATTTTTAGAAATTTGAACATATAAGTTGATGTCATTGAAGACACATATTTCATTGCCTTGAAGTAACACACACACACAAACACACACAAATATACAATAAAATATATTTTATACTTTTGGAATTCTTATTATTCTGAAAAATAGTAGCCTCAAATCTCACTTCAAATGTTAGCAATTATAATCTATATTTTACCAAGTTAATCAAGATAAATGTCAATGTTATTTTTAAAACACCACCTTTTGATAAATTGATTTCTCTACTGTAATCCAGTCTCTCTTTTATATTTGTTTTATTCTTTCTTCTCCTCCTTCTACAGGGTGTTCAAGGGTGAAATGTTCTTTTATTTCTTCATCTAGAGATGGAGGGAGGATCTTACAGTGTTGTTTTAAGGATTTACTGAATCAATAAAGTAACCCTTTGGCAAAATACCGCACACACAGGAACTGTTTCGCTACTATTAGCTAAAATTAGTACTACCATTCTGTGTGGGTTTTGAAGTCAAGTTACCAGGTCCATCTCTGATTTAACATACAAATTCAGGCCTTTTCTCCACTCTAGATGGGAATTATTTCTCTGTGACACAGGCAGAAATGCATTCCCTGAGAGAACAAAGAGAGACTGCAGGTCCTGAGAGTCTGTCTCTAGGATCCTCCCCCCCCCGCCCCCCCCCCCCCCCCCCCGCTGCAGCACGCTTTGCCTTTCACTCCTGCTTCTATTTTCTTTCCCTGACAGTTGGTCCAGGACAAGGATGTTCTTGCCTCTCAGCTGGAACCTTTGCTGGCATCATTCTTGGAACTGGGGCTGGGGCGGTTCTGATGGGAGCCCTGGTGTACTTCCGGTTTTCCAGGCGAATGGCAGGTATGGCAATCTTACCAGTAAAACATGCCATGCTTAGGAGAGGGCAGTATTTATGCACCTCTGCCTGAGAACTGTGTCTCCTATCTTCCTAAACTTCTGTTTCCCTGTACTAATAGGTGTGGGCTCAACCTTCCTGTCCTTTACGGTCCCTGGATTCCATTGTCTCTTCCGTTCCCATCCAGTGTAAAGAAAGAGCTCCATCACATTCCTCTGCGCCAGAGTCAGGAAGCTGGGAGCCAAGAAAAAAGAAATAAGAAATCAAAGGACTAACAAGAGAGCAAAGCTCGCGCCCTGCTGAGCACAGGAGCAGCAGGAGGAAGGGTAAGACAGGAGAGAACCCAAGGTAACAGAATCACCAGAGTCCTCTTGGAGAAGAAAACGACGCAGAGAAAAGCAGAGTCTGCCTGTAGAAAGCACAACAGGGGCCATGTATGCAGAATGAGTATAGAAGCCTCAGAATAAAAGAGACCCACGGTGCTGGGGGTACAGCTCAAGGAGTAAATCATTTGCCCTGAGTGTAATCCCGTGTTCCAAGGAACAAATTAGACGAACACTTACCACACGGGAAAAGAGCAAACACTAGAAGGGATCATGCTTAGGTTAAGGCAGGACGTGCCATGGTATCAGAAGCATCATCGACATTAAGGAGATCCCAGGAACGATTTGGCTACATTGTCCTTCCTAGTTCAAGGAGCAGAGGTCCTGTGCTTGGGAAGTCACTAAGACTCACTAGGAGAAGTGACCAGGAGGATCTAACAATGGACAGACACTCAGTCAAGCCTCCAACCACACAAAGAAAAGCCACCCACTCAGTGAGAATTGATCCCTGCTACCTCAGGTCCTGCTCAGCCTGGGGGCCTAGCTTCACAAATCACTCCCTCCTTCCTGAATCTTTCCGAAGGGAATCTCCACTTCCCAGCCCTAAGGAGCTCATAGGTCCTAGCCACTTCCTGCCTATAGCTGAGTCCCCTGAGACAGCTGTGAAGGACCAGTCACTCCACCTAGGCTAGGCAGGCATAAGGGAACCTCGTTTCAGGGAGCCGTTCTCATCCTGACACCTTTCTTCCTGCCTCTAGTACAGATGCAGGAGATCCTCTCAGTTAAGACCTTCCTTGTTTTGTGCGTTATCTGGGCACTGGGGCCTCTGTGGTCTGCCCTATTGCTATAGCCTGTCACATTAAAGCACATCTGAGGAGAAATGCCCGCGAACTGAGGAAATCAGAGACGGCTGTCTGCTGCTCCTTCTCTGATACTAAGGCAGTGGGCCTGGAGTGAAGATTCTGAGGGAAGCTAATTCCTAATCTGATCTTGGGTCCCCTTCCCAGCAGCCCAGTCCCTCCACCTGTTACCCTTCTTCAGTCAGAAGTCGCAAAGATTCGGCCATCTTTGCTTTACTATCACTGGTAACTTTTCTCTCGCTCCTACAGACCATGACAGCTTTGACAGCTCCATTTTATTTATTTATTTTTTTGAGTTAAATATGACCAATTTCACTGCCCGTTTTCTCATGGGAATGCCTCTAGAGAAAATACGGTATTTTTATTGTCTGTTTGTTTGCTCATTTATTTGTTGAGACACGGTCTCACCATATATTCTAGACTACCTCCAAACTCACTGTGCAACCCAGGCTGGCTTTGAACTTGTGGCCATCTTCCCATCTTAGCCTTTCCAGTTCTGTGATTACAAGTGTATGCCACGACACTGTGTGTTCTCGGAGACATTTGATCATGTTTAGCAGTCTATTCCTCATTGCCACAGTAATAAACGCTCGCCTAATCTCTTTCTTCCAAGGGATTATGCAACAATGGGTTTCGTAAAACTCTGAAGGCTGAGTCAGGAGGATCTTTGTGAGTCTAAGACCAGCTTGGTCTATACAGTGAGCTCCAAACCAGCTCAGGCTATATTATGAGATCCTATCTCAGAAAAAAAAAAAAAGTGTCTTGAAATAATCTCCACCCTTTGTTCAAGTGCCTGCTTGTCTCTGTGTCCCCTGGAAGGGAACTGGATGGATCTCTTTGCTCAGTGTTGTCAGCTCTAATGGGCGTTCTCTCTACTGCACAACAAGGCTGAGAAACATTTTCTAGAGTCTACAAAAGGGAAACTACATTTAAGAGCAAAGCCTGAGGGGTGAGCTCCCGTTTGCAGGCTAGGATGTAAGTGAATACATTTAAATCAAACTCTCATGCTATACTTCATTTGATACTAGAGATCTTGGTTTATTCAGATTCTGCTTAAATACCTATGCTGCCACAAATGGGTTTGAGCCTTTTAGTTTAAGGCACTAACTCAAGCAAAGTTTTGCTGCCTGAATTTGCTACCATGATTAAAAAGTGGAACATTTGTACCCATTTTTATAAAGCTTTGCAGTCAAATAAGCTTGTTTCATGAGTGAGGACTCAGGAGCAGTCACTACATGGTTAATGAATGAATGAGGGATTGTAACTGTCAAACGGGACAAAGCCTTGCACAGCGAGAAGTCGGCCTATGGCTGCGATGCTAGCCATTTCTGACAATTTCTTAACATTTATTTTTATCCTTCGTGTATAAATGTTTTGCCTGCATGTATGTCTGTGTACCGTGTGAATGCCTGCTGTCCAAGAAGGCCGGAAGAAGACAACAGAACCCTGGACCTGAAGCTACAAACAGCTGTGAGTCACATGTGGGTTCTGGGAATAGAGCCTGGGTTCTCTGGAAGAACAGCCGACACTCTCAGCCACTGGGCATTCTCTCTACCCTTTCCACACAAGCTTTTTAAACTTTCAAGTTGTTTGCCTAAAGCCTGCCACTGCCTTAAAAACATCTCCAGTAAACTCCTGTGTTGTCTAAAACTGCTGTATGGTGCCTGAAATATACGGGAGTTATGGATTTTTAAAAAAATACTTTTGAAAAATAGCTTGCAAATTTTGCAACCTAATTCAATTTTTTTCATACTGTTGTTACAATAAACATTTTGTGATTTTAGAAAAATCTTATATTTACAGAAAAGTAAAAAGCTAAGATAATCACTACTACAGTTTTGGTGTTTTTGTTCGTGTCTGTGTTCTATCCCAAGTGTCCCCTCCACTTGCCACCCAGGGTCCTGCCACGATCTAGGCAAGAGTTCTATCACTAACCTATACTCTCATCCCTGTTTGGGTCTCTTTTTTAGAGGTGTCTTTCTGTTTTTTTAACTTTTCTGAAATGGTGTGTTAAGGGAGCTGAAGGTGTAGCCCCAGATTTAATCCCCTCTTAAACTAGGCATGGTGGTACGCCTATCATCTTAGCTACATAGCAATTTTGAAGCCAGCCTAGTTACATAGACCATCTCAAAACAACCAAGCAAACAAAGAAAAACAAAGAGCCCAGTGCAGAACATGTGCTTGGTGTGTGTGAGGCAAGGCTTTTTAGTTCCTGAACCAAAGACAAAAATTACTGCTAGAAGGGTGAGAATGGCTTCAGTTCTTCAGTGTGCAAGACAGAAGAGCGATAAGCATAAGTAGAGTCATGGTGGAAAATACAGCACAATGCCAATAATTTGAAGAGAATGATCTGAGACTTTGGGGAAAAGAAAATTCAGAGTGATATATCCCTCAGGATAAAAAAAAATATTCATTGAGCCCAGAAATTAGAGCATCGCTTTTATTACTATTAAACTCAATTTCCTACTGGTTTGTTACTGATATTTTAATTTTTTTATTTTATGGAAACATCAGCTAGATGGAGTTGGTGGAAATCTCACTTGACTTCAGTTATTGAAAATGTGCTAGAAGGGGGCTGGAGAGATGGCTCAGCAGTTAAGAGCGCGGACTGCTCTTCCAGTGGACTGGGTTCAATTCCCAGGACCCACATGGCAGCTTATAGCTGTCTGTAACTCCAGTTCAAGAGGATCCTACATCCTCACACAAACACACATGCAGGCAAAACACAAAAGTTTTTTTTTAAAAAAAAAATCTTAAAAATAGGAAAAAAAGCAAAGAAAATGTGTGAAGGCTGGATGTGGTGGCGCATGCCTGTGATCCAGTACTTGGGAGGCCAAGCAGAGGGACTTCTGTGGGTTCGAGGCCTGCCTGGTCTATATAGTGTGTTCCAGGACAGCCAGGCTATGTAGAGAGAGCCTTTCTCAAACAAAACAAAACAAAACAAAATGAAACGAAACAAGGCAGCAAAACAAGCAACAATAAAAAAGAGTGCTGGGTTTCACTTAAATGGATTCTTGATTGCAACATGGCGTGTAACCTGATCAGAAGCCTCCCTAAGCGTCTAGTTCTGAAGGGTACTGTGATCTGCTTGATAAACAGCTTTTTCTTTAAAAATAAAAAATGTGTTTTTCTTTTAGAAGAGCCAGTAAGGGTTTGAAAAGCGTAAGTGCTGAGGAGACAGCACCTTCAGTGCGCCTGCTGGCCTATGGTAAGTTAGAGCCTGTGGTGTCAGGAAGAAAAGGAATAGAAGTGCTGGAGAGATGGCTCAGCAGTTAAGAACACCTACTGCTCTTGCAGAGGACCTGAATTCAGTTCCCAGCACCCAGATGATGGCTCACAACCACCTGTAGCTCTACTTCTAGAGGAGCCAACACCTGCACAGCCTGCACATGGCACACATAAATTAATGCAGGCATGAGTGCACACACGCACACACACACACACACACACACACGATCCAGGTCTTCACAGTCTGGCTACAGTAAACCAAAGCCAGGGCCTTCAGCACATTACCCTCTTCTTCCTCTCCTTTGGTCATTGACTGTTACATCCTGTGCTTCCTTTCCTCCTCTCCTTTCTCACTTAGCCTTCCAGCTTTCTGAGGCTTCAGCAGCAGCAGGTGCACCCTGTTCCCTGCAGTGAAATAGTATTCCCCAGTCCTTGCAAATTAGATTTGAGCTGAACGCATAACAGGAAAAGGGCTTAATGGTGTTTTCCTTCCTCTTTAGTTTCTGGCTTGGGCTTTGGAATCATGAGTGGAGTGTTTTCCTTTGTGAACACCCTGTCTAACTCCTTGGGGCCAGGCACAGTGGGCATTCATGGTGATTCTCCTCAGTTCTTCCTTAATTCAGATGAGTTCATCTTTCTCTGCAAAGATGTAATAAAAAAGGACAAACTCTTTATTGATTTTCATTTACCAGCTACAAATTATGACACAATTATCACAAGTTTGATATATAGTTAGAAATAATTTAATTTCACTTTGTTTAAAAATAGAGGAGAGCCGGGCAGTGGTGGCGCACGCCTTTAATCCCAGCACTAGGGAGGCAGAGGCAGGTGGAACTCTGTGAGTTTGAGGCCAGCCTGGTCTACAAGAGTTAGATCCAGGACAGGAACCAAAAGCTACGGAGAAACCCTGTCTTGAAAATCAAAAAAAAAAAAAAAAAAAAAAGAGGAGAAATGTGTTTGTCGTTGTCTAGACCAACAGTAGTTATGTCATTGAAATACGTGAACTCACATGCCCATTTTAGCAATTAAATCAATGTTTACATCCAGACCAAACCTCATTAAGGAGCTTACCATCTTGTAGGGGAAACATGATTAAGAACTAAATATTGTTTCGATAGTTTTTTAATAGAATAAAAAAGTTATAATGAGAAATGACCAATTTAAAAAGCTGCCATAGTTTAGAGACATCATGTCCATCCCTGAACCCAGAGACAATCCTCCACCACTTTTAGTTTCTTTGTTAGTTCAAATCTTAGCCTCCCCTGTGGACACTGATGCTGTCAGCTTCTCAAGTGAATCCATCCTCTGTGAAGCCAGCAAGCTAGTCTTCCCTGTTTGAAAAGCCTTTGACTCTCTGAGGCCTACAGTATACAGTGCAGACCCTTTAACTCTGGCTGCGAGCTAAGGGAAAGTGTGTTAGTGGATCGTGCTTATTAACGTTCCCTCCAACATAGCAGATTGTCTTTGTGAATATTCCTAACTGGAACATTCTTGGCATAAATTTTAAATGTTAATAATTCCATTTTTGTAAAAAATGAAGTTTTAATGACTAATGTCTGTCAGAGTCCAGTAGAAACTAATATGACACCTTCTGAGTGGTGAATTTCCTTACAGTTTACATTGTTACAGGAGCTGTTTTCTTTCTATCCTCGTGTACTGCTGACTTTTGTCCTCTAGATGGTGCTAATTCCCTTCTGTAAACCAGGCTGTGTTCCTGGTCAGCTTAAATGAGTCCCTTGGAAGGGTAGATTTGTATCTAAAATGGTAATTAGAATAAGTAAGGAATATGAGGTAGTTAATTAGCATCTCTATCTATCTATGTCATTGTATTTCAATAATACACATATTGTATGTACACGAGTTTTTATGGTACAGACAGGCATAGTTTATGAGGTGCATATGCAAGTTAGTCTTTGTTATCTGTGGTTGTGGAGCAGGCCAGCAGTAAGTTAGACTCATTGCCATTTCTTTGAAATGCTTAGTTGAGAAGGAAGTATGAAATTGAGGTTCCAAGTTCAAGTCTTATCATTGATATAGTATTTGGGGACAAATCCTTTTGATTATTTAAATTCTAAATAATTATTAAAAATTTCTCCTTACCTTCTATCCATGATATATATAAAAACAAATATCCAACTGCACAAAATATTATATAAATATTACAGCGAGGAAGAGAAGTGTAAGGACACTTGTGGATAGTGCAGTCCTTTGCCTGTGTCCCCAGCTGTGATTAACTGACGATGAGACTATTGTTTATTTGTGTGCTGTAAGCAACAACTATAGCTGTCTTGGTTATGGTCATATCCCATCCATAGAGCCTTATGGAGTTCTCCATTACTGGAACAAATCTGATAAATATTGATTAAAAAATAGAACTCACTGTTTATAGTTATAGAGATTTACGTAAAGATAAATAATAGCTATGCTACCAAAGGAAGGGACTGAAGAGAAAGCTGTTCTAAATTCAGGAAGAGGACATCTCTCAGGCCTCCATTTCCGTATCTTTCAGTAAGGCCAGAGGTAATGACCAAAAGCCAGGCATGGTGGCGCACACCTGTAATCCCAGCACTGAGGAGGCAGAGGCAGGTGGATCTCGGTGAGTTTGAGGCCAGCCAGATCTACATAGAAAGTTCCAAGTGATACAGGGCTGCATAGTGAGGACTTATCTAACTTTAAAAAAAAAAAAGAGAGAGAGAGAGAGAGAGAGAGAGAGAAGGAGGAGAAACCCAGATTAGGGCCTATAAGAGTTAAATAAAATTAGCCAGGTTGTTTGTGGCCGAGGTGGTGACGGGAATACACACCTTTAATCTCAGCACAATAGAGGCAGGGGCAGGCAGAGCTCTGTGAGTTTGAGGCCAGCCTGGTATATAGAACTAGTTTCAGGACAGCTAGGGCTGTTACACAAAGAAATTCTGTATCAAAAGACAAATGAAGAAACAAAGAATTAAGTAAAATTAAGCACAGTATTATAAAATATAACAAGAGCTCTTAACCATGGGGCCATTTCTGTAGCCCCATGTTAGAATAAAAAAAAATTAGTGTTGCAGTCTCTGAAGGACGTCTAGGATTTTATGTATAGGACCATGAACTGAGAAAGGATTAGCAACGAAAATGGGGGACTCTACAGATGTTGTTAGCAGGTCTTCATTTCTGGTTGGAACTCAGTCCTTTTGTAATGAGGGATTCTCTTCTGTATGCTGTGAATATCAATAGTTAATAAATAAAGCTGCTTTGGGCCTATGGGAGCGCAGAATAGGGCAAGGTGGGAATTCCAAGCAGATAGAAGAGGAGAAAGTAAGTGGAGTCAGAGAGAAGCCATGTAGCTGCCAGAGGAGAAAGACACCTATGTGCTGGTACTGGTAAACCACGAGCCTCATGGTAAAATATAAAATAATGGAAATGGGTTAATTTAAGATATAAGAGTGAGCCAATAAGAAGTGTGAGCTAATAGGCCAAGCAGTGTTTTAATTAAGAGTTTGTGTGTGGTTATTTCAGGTCTGGGCGGCCAGTAAACAAACCAGTGGCCTCCGACTACACTTGTGTTAATAAGTGTCAAAGGGCATGCATGCAGTGTAACCATTTGTATGCGGTAGGATGGTTTAGATACTCAGGCCCAGTTTCTTACCAGTTGTAGATGGAATAAATGCTCTACAATGTTTGCCATAGTAAAACTTAGCTCATGGCCAGTGTTGGAATTTTGAAATAAAAGTCCCATTTCTCAGAGTCTCAAGACTAGGGCTGGCCAGCTGTCTGCTCACCAAGTCAGGAGGTGAGCAAAGTGAAAAGTTCAAGAAAGAGATCGATACTGTGCAATGGGGAGAAGATCCGTCATGGGGCCCAGTGACCCCAAAATCCATCTTGATCGCACTGACAAGAGCTTTAGGCTTGAAGAGAAGAAGAATTGAGGTGTGGGGGCAAAGGAGTGGGCAATGAAGCCATCAGTGAGTGGTCCTGGTTGGTCAGTGTCTCAGTTCTGGTCCTGCAGGGTGGTCTGAAGACATCTTATGGCTTGTAAGGGGTAGCAGGTTCTCGTGAGGTGATTGCTCCTGGCTCAGGACAGCATTAGAATTGCCCCAATCTGGGAAGTGTTCTCTCCAGCCCTGGAATCCAAGATGACTGCTTGTTTAGGATGGTGACTGGGGACACGCGAGTGCCTTCTGGGGCCTGCAGACTCTCCTTGAATGATTGTCATGCCTACTACAGTGGTAAACAGATACCCAGCAGTAAAAGCAACAGGCATGAAATGAAAGGCAGAGATGCCAGGCTATCGATCTGCTTTCAGTTACCTGAGTAAGAAGTGATTTTAACAGAAGCAGTTTTGGAATATCTGCTGTATGGTGCTATCCAGGCCAGCCAGAACGTAGGGATGTTCAGTCTTTCAGTAACATTTGAGTGATTTCTTGGATATTACAGCAGTAAAAGAGAAAACTGATGGTGGGTAGCTTCTATGAAACTGCTCCAAACATTGCAATAGCCTCAGTGCTTATAGTGCCTGGCCTGTATTGGTCACCGAGAAAATACTTGTTGGATTCTGAAAGAATGAAAGAAGAAAATCTGATAATAAAACAAAGTCAGAGGAAGAATAATCTGTACAAGAGAGAGGAATGGGTTTTAATCCATAGCCACGCGCCCAGAAATCTTGGATAAATGTGGTAACCATATGTTTTCCACTTTCCACCTGTCAGTATAACTAAGATCTACGGTATGATCTATGAGTCTGTAGAGCAGCGGCTCTCAACCTGTGGGTCACAACCCCTGTGTCAGTCAAACAACCCTTCACAGGGGTCACATAGCAGATTTTACATTATAATTCGTAGCAGTAGCAAAATTACAGCTATGAAGTAACAATGAAATAATCTTACAGTTGGGGTCACCACACATAAAGAACTGTACGAAAGGGTTGCAGCGGTAGGAGGCTGAGAGCCACTGCTGTAGAGTGTAGTGGACACTGTTTTGCTGAAAAGCTCTGCTCTTCCAGTGCTGTTCCTCCTTGCAATAGGTCTGTAAGATATTAGACATTTTAGAAGTAAAGGAAGTGTAAGCTCAGAGAGTTAAACAGCTTGACCAAATCCACACAGTGGGATTCTAATCCAGGGTTATCTGACTTCAAAGGTACACAACAAGAATATTCATACATGACTGTCACCATGCTCGGTAAATGTATATTGGGTGTAACCTGAATTGGAAGCCAGACATAGTGGTTCACACATGTAACTCCAGCACTTGAGAGACTGAGGTAGTAGGAATACCACGCGTTCAAAACCCCTGGTGTACAGAATAGGAGTCTCAACAACACATGTAATAAAACCACAGAGGAGAGCATGTGTGGGGATGCTTACTGAAGGAGTAATGCTGCATCTCTAAAAGCTTTTATTGCATTTTTGTGTCTGCGTGTGCGCACACAAACGTGTGTGCATGTTAGAGGACAACTAATGAAAATCGGTTCTTTCCTTCAACAATGTCTATCTGGGTATTTAACTTACATCATATGTTTGGCAGCAAGTACCATTACCTACTGAACCATCTTGTTGGCCCTAGGCTGTATCTTAAAGCGAGATTTGGGTGTGGTAGAATGGGGAGGGGTGAATATTCAGGTTAAAGGGACAATCTGTACATGTGTACATACACACACATACATACACACACACAGAGGGAAGAGGAGAGGAGCGGGGAAGGAAAAGGAGGAGAGGAGAAGAGAAAAATTCGAATTTTAAAGATAGTATCTCATATAGCCCAGGCTAGCCTCAAACTTAATATGTAGGTAAGGATGACCTTGAACTTCTGAGCCTCCTGCCTCTGTTAAACATCCAGGGTAGAGGTCAGGCAAAAGTTGGATGGAAAGGGGTAGCTTTGGGGAGGAGTTTGGTTGAGAAAACGTAGCTCAAAAGTTGTGGGTAAACAGAGAAGATGCTCACAGAGGCCCAGGACGCTCCATCCTTGAGATTAGACTAAAAAGGAGGAGTCAGCAAAGAAACACAAAGGGTAACTGAAAGTAGGAAATTAGGGCACCCAGAGAGCTGAGTGTCCTGGGAGCCAAGCACACTGAGGAGAGACATGGTATCTACCTGTCATTTTTTTTAAAATATTTATTTATTTATTATGTATACAATATTCTGTCTGTGTGTATGCCTACAGGCCAGAAGAGGGCACCAGACCTCATTACAGATGGTTGTGAGCCACCATGTGGTTGCTGGGAATTGAACTCAGGACCTTTGGAAGAGCAGTCAGTGCTCTTTACCGCTGAGCCATCTCTCCAGCTCTACCTGTCATTTTTTTAATGACATGCTTTTACTGCGTAGCCTTGGCTGGCCTCAAACTCACGGAGATCCATGTACTTCTGTCTCCCCAGTGCCTGGATTAAAGGCTTGCAGCACATCTGCTGCACCCAAAGCACTTCACCCACTGAGTCATAGCTTTAGTGCTCTAGTGTTTAACTGTTGTGAAGAATATGGCTCTAAGTGTTTGCACATATGTCCTTCAGCAAAGACGTGTGCACATTTCTCTTGGATACATGCCCAGAAGCACTCTGGCTGGGCTAGAGGAATCACCAAGTCAGCTGGTGGTATCACTCAGTTTTCAGCATGGTTATGGTGACTTAAACACTAACCATTTATTCATGAGCTTTAACTCCTCTATGTCCTTGCCAACACTTGTTATAACTTTCTTATCATTCCAGGAATATAGTAGACACACAGAAAACTTCGAACTTTTATTCCCTTGGTAATAAACACATCTTCATATGTCTGTTGTCAGTTGGAGAATTCTTTTCAAAGCTGTTGTTCAAATATTTTACCTACCTCCAACTGTCTTTAAATTTTAAGGAATTCTTTATATTTTCTTTAAAAGAATCTTCAGTCAGGTATATGTATATGAATGTTTGTCTTTGTTTTGTTTTTTTTTTAGATAGTCTCATTCTATAGCCCAAACTGGCTTGGAATTCGCTCTTTAGCTCTCGCCAGTCTCATTTATGGCAATCCTCCTGTCTCAGCTGCCACATCCAGCTTTTACATTGTTTTTGAAGGCTTTGTGTGTGTTGCTCTGGGGCTCCCACATGCACACAGCAAGTCTTTCATGAGTTGCATGCCCAGTCCCAGTTTTCATTTTATATTGTCTAATTAACTTGGTTTTATTATTTATTTTTATATTGTGATGAGTAAATAATCTAAATTTCAAGTTTTAAAAATTAGTTTCCTCATTTGTATGTTCTCATTTTTAATAGTAAAGTTACATTGTTTTTTTTGTGTGTGTGTGTTTGCTTAAAAGAGAAAACTGGCTCTAAAGAAAATAAACTGAAGAAAATGCAGAAGACTTCATCATTCTGAAATATAAATGAAAATTTTATGGAATTGTCTATAGGATTATTCTAGAAAAGAATCCATAAATTTCTCAACACCAGACACACCCACAGATGCCTCTAGAATGCAGCATTCTTCCTGTATGAGGTGCTGTCTGCAAAATGAACCCACTTCCCTGGCCAGAGCTGATAGGTCAAGTTCTATGCCATGTACAGGTTGAGTGGGGAAGAGAGGGAATACTTAGGGAATCTCAAAAACTTATTTTAAAATCATCTGGTAAATAACTGTATAGCACGAATTCTAATTGTTATTAAAAAAAAATCCAGAGTCAGATATTAGGGGGTGAAAGCAGAGAGCTCAGAGAAGCAGAGCGGCCGGTCACTAGAGAGACCTTTTACCCCTACTGATGTACAAACCAAAGGGGCTAGCCTGTCCTCAGACTGCACTGAGTTCCTGTCTCCTCCCGCCTTATATTCCTCTCTCTGCCCAGCCATATCACTCCTGTCTCCACCTCCCTAGTTCTGTGATTAAAGGCATGAGATACCAAGTGCTGGAATCACCTTTGTGTGAACTCTGTTTCTCTTTTAGACAGATTCAATGTTAGGTAGCCCAGGGTGGCCTTGAACTAACAGATCCCTCTGCCTCTGTCTCCTGAGTCTCAGGAATAAAGGTGTATGCCACCACTGCCTGGCCTCTAAAGGCTTAGTTCTGCACTCTGATATCCAGGCAAGCTTTATTTGTTAAAACACAAAATAAGACTACATAATTGCCATAGTCAGATTTTCTCTTTTTTTAGGAAAAAGCTGGGGCTAGATGGAAACCTAGGTTCTTTTTTTTTTTTTTGCCATCTTTACTCTTTTTTTTTATTTTTTTTTCCATTTTTTTTATTCTTTTTTAATTAAAATTTCCAACTGCTCCCCGTTTCCCATTTCCCTCCCCTCCTCCCACACATTGCCCCCTCCCCCACTCCCCTCCCCATCCCCACTCCTCTTCTCCTCCCCCCAGTCCATTCCCCCTCCCTCTCGATACTGAAGAGCAGTCCAAATTCCCTGCCCTTCAGGAAGACCAAGGTCCTCCCACTTCCATCCAGGCCCAGGAAGGTGAGCATCCAAACAGGCTAAGCTCCCACAAAGCCAGTTCATGTATTAGGATCGAAACCTAGTGCCATTGTCCTTGGCTTCTCATCAGCCTTCATTGTCCGCCATGTTCAGAGAGTCCAGTTTCAACCCATGCTTATTCAGTCCCAGTCCAGCTGGCCTTGAAGAGCTCCCAATAGATCAGTTCCACTGTCACAGTGGGTGGGTGCACCCCTCGTGGTCCTGATTTCCTTGCTCATGTTCTCCCTCCTTCTCCTCATTTGGACCTTAAGAGCTCAGACCATTGCTCCAATTTGGGTCTCTGTCTCTCTCTCGATCTATCGCCAGTTGAAAGTTCCTGTGCCATTCTCCTTGGCCTCTCGTCAGCTCTCATTGTCCGCCACATTCCGAGAGTCCGGTTTTATCCCATGTTTTTTCAGTAGCAGTCCAGCTGACCTTGGTGAGCTCCCAATAGATCGGCCCCACTGTCTCAGTGGTTGGGTGCACCCCTCATGGTCCTGACTTCCTTGTTCATGTTCTCTCTCCTTCTGCTCCTCATTATAACCTTGGGAGCTCAGTCTGGTGCTCCAGTGTGGGTCTCTGGCTCTATCTCCATCCATCGCTAGATGAAGGTTCTATGGCGATATGCAAGATATTCATCAGTATGATTATAGGATAGGTTCATTTCAGGTTCCCTATCCTCAGGTGCCCCAATGAACTAACTGGGGACATTGCCCTGGGCATCTGGTAGCCATTCCAAGTTCAAGTCTCTTGCCACCCCTTAGGTGGTTCCCTTACCTAAGGTATGAGTTTCCCTGCTCCCCTATCCAACCTTCCTTTATCCCCAATCACCCCGATTCCCCCAGTTCCCCTCATCCTCTCCTTCACACTTTTCTCTCCCCATCACCCCTCATCCCCATCCCACCCCACCCCCAAGATTCCAATTTTTTGCCCATCAGTCATGTCTATTTCCCATAGCTGGGAGGATATCTATATGTTTTTCCTTGGGTTTACCCTCTTGTTTAGCTTCTTTAGGATCACAAATTATAGACTCAGTGGCCCCTATCCATGGCTAGAAACCAATTATGAGTGAGTACATCCCATGTTCTTCTTTTTGGGTCTGGGTTACCTCACTAAGGATCGTATTTTCTATTTCCATCCATTTGCATGCAAAATTCGAGAAGTCATTGTTTTTTACCGCAGAGTAGTACTCTAATGTGTATATATTCCACACTTTCTTCATCCATTCTTCCATTGAAGGGCATCTAGGTTGCTTCCAGGTTCTGGCTATTACAAATAATGCTGCTATGAACATAGTTGGACAAATGCTTTTGTCATATGATAGGGCATCTCTTGGGTATATTCCCAAGAGTGGTATTGCTGGGTCCAGGGGTAGGTTGATCCCAATTTTTCTGAGAAACCGCCACACTGATTTCCAAAGTGGTTGCACAAGTTTGCAGTCCCACCAGCAATGGATGAGGGTACCCCTTTCTCCACAACCTCTCCAGCAAAGGCTATCCTTGGTGTTTTTGATTTTAGCCATTCTGACAGGTGTAAGATGATATCTCAAAGTTGTTTTGATTTGCATTTCTCTGATCGCTAAGGAGGTTGAGCATGACCTTAAGTATCTTTTGGCCATTTTAACTTCTTCTGTTGAGAATTCTCTGTTCAGTTCAGTGCCCCATTTTTTAATTGGGTTAATTATCCTTTTAAAGTCTAGTTTCTTGAGTTCTTTATATATTTTGGAGATCAGACCTTTGTCTGTTGCGGGGTTGGTTAAGATCTTCTCCCAGTCAGTAGGCTGCCTTTTTGTCTTAATGACAGTGTCCTTTGCTTTACAGAAGCTTCTCAGTTTCAGGAGGTCCCATTTATTCAATGTTGCCCTTAATGTCTGTGCTGCTGGGGTTATACATAGGAAGCGATCTCCAGTGCCCATATGTTGTAGGGTACTTCCCATTTTCTCTTCTATCAGGTTCAGTGTGTTCAGATTGATATTGAGGTCTTTGATCCATTTGGACTTGAGTTTTGTGCATGGTGATAGATATGGGTCTATTTTCATTCTTCTACAGGTTGACATCCCATTGTGCCAGCACCATTTGTTGAAGATGCTTTCTTTCTTCCATTGTATACTTTTAGCTCCTTTATCGAAAATCAGTTGTTCATAGGTTTGTGGGTTAAAATCCGGGTCTTCTATACGATTCCATTGGTCGACTTCTCTGTTTTTATGCCAGTACCACGCTGTTTTCATTACTGTAGCTCTGTAATAGAGTTTGAAGTCAGGGATGGTAATGCCTCCAGAAGTTCCTTTATTGTATAAGATTGTTTTGGCTATCCTGGGTTTTTTGTTTCTCCATATAAAGTTGATTATTGTCCTTTCAAGATCTGTGAAGAATTTTGATGGGATTTTAATGGGGATTGCATTGAATCTATAAATTGCCCTTGGTAGAATTGCCATTTTTACTATGTTGATTCTCCCAATCCAAGAGCAAGGGAGATCCTTCCATTTTCTGGTATCCTCTTCAATTTCTTTCTTCAATGCCTTAAAGTTTTTGTCAAATAGATCTTTCACTTCCTTGGTTAGAGTTACCCCAAGATATTTTATGCTGTTTGTGGCTATCGTGAAAGGTGATGATTCTCTTATTTCTCTCTCTGCTTCCAGATCCTTTGTGTATAAGAGGGCGACTGATTTTTTGGAGTTGATCTTGTATCCTGCCACATTACTAAAGGCGTTTATCAGCTGTAGGAGTTCTTTGGAGGAGTTTTTGGGGTCGCTCATGTACACTATCATATCATCTGCAAATAATGCAAGTTTAACTTCTTCCTTTCCAATTTGAATCCCCTTTATCCCCTTATGTTGTCTTATTGCTATTGCTAAAACTTCGAGAACTATATTGAAGAGGTATGGAGAGAGTGGACAGCCTTGGCGTGTTCCTGATTTTAGTGGGATGGCTTTAAGTTTCTCTCCATTTAATTTGATATTAGCTGTCGGCTTGCTGTATATAGCTTTAATTATATTTAGGTATGACCCTTGTATCCCTAATCTCTCCAAGACTTTTATCATAAAGGGATGTTGAATTTTGTCAAATGCTTTTTCAGCATCTAATGAAACGATCATATGGTTTTTTTCTTTCAGTTTATTTATATGATGGATTACATTGATAGATTTGCGTATGTTAAACCAGCCCTGCATCTCTGGTATGAAGCCTACTTGATCATAATGGATAATTTTTCTAATGTGTTCTTGGATTCGGTTTGCCAGAATTTTGTTGAGGATTTTTGCGTCGATGTTCATGAGTGAGATTGGCCTGTAATTCTCTTTCTTGGTTGGGTCTTTGTGTGGTTTTGGTATCAGAGTTACTGTAGCTTCATAAAAGGAATTTGGCAATGACTCTTCTGTTTCTATATTGTGAAATACATTAAGGAGAATAGGTATTAGGTCTTCTTGGAAGTTCTGGTAGAATTCCGCATTGAAACCATCTGGTCCTGGACTTTTTTTGGAAGGGAGGTTTTTGATAACAGCTTCTAATTCTTCACGACTAACAGGTCTATTTAGGTTGTTCACCTGGTCCTGGTTTAACTTTGGTAAATGGTATTTATCTAAAAAAAAGCGTCCATTTCTTTTTACATTTTCCAGTTTTGTGGCATACAGGCTTTTGTAGTAAGATCTAATGATTCTCTGAATTTCCTCTGTGTCTGTGGTTATGTCTCCCTTTTCATTTCTGATCTTATTAATTTGCAAATTCTCTCTCTGCCGTTTGATTAGTTTGGATAGGGGTTTATCAATCTTGTTGATTTTCTCCAGGAACCAGCTTTTTGATTCATTGATTCTTTCAATTGTTTTCTGTGTTTCTATTTTGTTGATTTCAGCCCTCAGTTTGATTATTTCCAGTCTTCTACCCCTTCTAGGTGAGTCTGCTTCTTTTTTTTCTAGAGCTTTCAGGTGGGCTGTTAAGTCTCCAATGTGTGCTTTCTCTGTTTTCTTTAAGTGGGCAGTTAGTGCTATGAACTTTCCTCTCAGAACTGCTTTCATAGTGTCCCATAGGTTTGAGTATGTTGTTTCTTTATTTTCATTGTCTTCAAGGAAGAGTTTAATTTCTTTCTTTATTTCTTCCTTAATCCAGGTATGGTTCAGTAGTTGACTATTCAGTTTCCATGAGTTTGTAGGCTTTCTGGGGGTAGCATTGTTGCTGAATTCTAGCTTTAATCCATGGTGATCTGATAAGATACAGGTGGTTATTAATATTTTTTTGTAACTGTGGATGTTTGCTTTGTTACCGAGTATGTGGTCGATTTTTGAGAAGGTTCCATGAGCTGCAGAGAAGAAGGTATATTCTTTCCTATTTGGGTGGAATATTCTATAGATGTCTGTTAAGTCCATTTGATTCATTACCTCCATTAATTCTCTTATTTCTCTGTTAGGTTTCTGTCTACTTGACCTGTCCATTGGTGAGAGAGGAGTATTAAAGTCTCCTACTATTAATGTGTGCGGTTTGATGGCTGCCTTGAGTTTTAACAATGTTTCTTTTACGTACGTGGGTGCTTTTATATTAGGGGCATAGATATTCAGGATTGAGACTTCATCCTGATGAATTGTTCCTGTTATGAGTAGAAAATGTCCCTCTCCATCTCTCCTGATTGATTTAAGTTTGAAGTCAACTTTGTTAGAAATTAGTATGGCCACCCCTGCTTGTTTCTTAGGTCCATTTATTTGATAAGCCTTATCCCAACCCTTTACTCTGAGTAGGTGCCTGTCTTTGTGGTTGAGGTGTGTTTCTTGTAAACAGCAGAATGTTGGATCCTGTTTTCGTATCCAATCTCTTAGTCTGTGCCTTTTTATAGGAGAGTTGAGTCCATTGACATTAAGTGATATTAATGACCAGTGGTTGTTAACTCCGGTCATTTTTTAAGTTGTAAATTTTGTGTGTTCCCCTTCTTTGTGTTGCGCTGGTGAAGGGTCTCTAGTTGTCTGAGATATTGTGGTCATTGTTGGACTCCTTGGTTAGTGATTTTCCTTCTATTACTTTCTGTAAGGCTGGATTTGTGGCTACGTATTGTTTAAATTTGTTTTTATCCTGGAAAATTTTGTTTTCTCCATTTATAGTGAACGAAAGCTTGGCTGGGTATAGTAGTCTGGGCTTGCATCCATGGTCTCTTAGTTTCTGCAGTACATCTATCCAGGACCTTCTGGCTTTCATGGTTTCCATAGAGAAGTCAGGTGTAAGTCTGATAGGTTTACCTTTATAAGTAACTTGGCCTTTTTCCTTTGCTGCTCTTAGTATTCTTTCTTTATTCTGTATGCTTTGTGTTTTGATTATTATATGGCGAGAGGATGTTTTTTTTTGATCCAGCCTATTCGGTGTTCTGTATGCTTCTTGAACCTTCATAGGTATATCTTTCTTTAGGTTGGGAAAGTTTTCTTCTATAATTTTATTAAATATATTTTCTGGACCGTTGAGCTGCGCTTCTTCTCCTTCTTCTATTCCTATTATTCTTAGGTTTGGTCTTTTTATTGTGTCCCATATTTCCTGAATGTTTTGTGATGAGAATTTGTTGGCCTTGCTGTTTTCTTTGATCAGCGTGTTTATTTTCTCTATGGTATCTTCAGAATCTGAGATTCTTTCTTCTATCTCTTGTATTCTGTTGGTTATGCTTGCTTCTGTAGTCTCTATTCGTTTACCTAGATTTCCCCTGTCCAGCTGGCCTTCTGTTTGTGTTTTCTTCTTTGCCTCCATTTCAGTTTTTAAGTCTTGAACTGTTTCCATTATCTGTTTGATTGTTTTTCCTTGGTTTCCTAGGGTATCATTCACTGATTTACTCAATTCTTCAAACTTTCTGTTATACTTCTCATCCATTTCTATAAGGGCATTTTTTACATGTTGTTTAAGGGCGTCAATCACTTTCATAAAGTCAATTTTATCTACTTCTTCATGATTAAGGTGTTCATGTCCACCTGTTGGGAGGTCGCTGGGTTCTGGTGGTTTCATATAGTTTTTCAGATTGTTAGGTGAATTCTTGCATTGGCGCCTGCCCATCTCTTTCTCCGAATGCTCCCCTCTGGATCTTCTTTTACCGGATCAGGTCTCCTTGCCTACTGATGTACCTTCCCAGTGATGGCTCTCTGCAGTGCTAGCTCTCCTGGTGTTCTAGTGATGTCTCTCCTTGCTTGTTGCAGGCAGGCCAGTGTAACAAAGGAAGTCTCGCCTGCCTACTTGCCCTGAGGATTTGCCCCCAGCGCCAGACAGACTGAGCTGGATGGTGTTATGTGCCCAAAGAGGAAAGGGGGCAGAAGGAAGAAGGGTTCTGGATGCAAGCTGGGTGGGACAAGAAGAGAGAGGCAGTATGCGGGGTATAGAGCCCCTGCAGGGAGCCCAGGGAGTATAGGGAGGGGGATGAGGAACTTCAGAGTTCCCTGTCCAGGGCTGCTTCCGCCGCCGCTGGTCACAAACTCACCGCACTGCTGTCTCTCCTGGTGCCGAGATCAGATCTCCGTGCAGGTTGGGTAGTTCGTAAACAAAGCGCCTACCTTGGTTGGTGCAGGCGGGCCAGTGAGACAAAGGAGGTCTCGCCTGCCTACTTGCCCTGAGGATTTGCCCCCAGCGCCAGACAGACTGAGCTGGATGGTGTTATGTGCCCAAAGAGGAAAGGGGACAGAGGGAAGAAGGGTTCTGGATGCAAGCTGGGTGGGACAAGAAGAGAGAGGCAGTATGGGGGGGTAGAGCCCCTGCAGGGAGCCCGGGGAGTATAGGGAGGGGGATGAGGAACTTCAGAGTTCCCTGTCCAGGGCTGCTTCCGCCGCCGCTGGTCACAAACTCACCGCCGGAAACCTAGGTTCTAACCTTAGCTCTGGTTCAGTAGAGGCAAAATCTGACTCCTAGGTTAAGACCACTCTATTTAGGCTGTAACCTTAATCCATCCTCCCTGCCCTGAGTACTTCCCTCCTTTGGGGTGCCACCATCATCTAGGTCCAGTCTGTCTCTCTCTACAGTCAGACACGTCTTACACAAAACTTGTTGATATGACTTTCCCTGCTCCTACAACATTTTCTGCTTGCATCACAACACCACACATCTCAAAGTATAGTCTCCATAAATTCTCTCTCCACTTTTTAAGAGAAATTGTTATTTGTATGTATGTATTTGTGTGTGTGTGTATGTGTGTGTAGTATGCACACACGTGCAGGTGTGTGTGCATGTTGTGGAAGTCAGAGGACAACTTGGTCTGTCCTTCCACCACGTGGTTCCAGAGAGTCAAATTGATATCATCCGGTTTGACAACAAGAACCTTTATCCGCTGAGCCATCTCACTGGTCCTGGTTCTTCTACTTTATCCCTCAGACTTCTAGTCCAGTCTGGCTTCTGCTCAAAGCACCCTTCCAAACCCTCACTTTTCCCAATCTAATGATATTGTTCTTTGTTCATCTTGGCAGTCTTTAAGATTATTTTATTTTAACTATGTGTATCTGTGTGAGTCAGTGTGTTGCGGGCTATTTGATCACACTGTGAACCCTGAGTTTGCATGTGGAATAATTAAATGAAATCAACCTTGGGCCAGGAAGCAGAGTTAGCAACTAGTTGACAGAAAATAATCATAGAGAGTCAGAGGGTGTCTGTAAGACAATAGAGAGATGCACAGGAAGGAGTACAGAGGGACTTTGTGTGGCATGGGCTTTATTTATTTATATTTATTTGGAGCAGAAGGACTCTCTCTTTCAGAGACACCTGCAAAGAGAGAAAGTCAGCTAACTGCTACTCAACCTCTCTGAGCTAACAGGATTTCACCCCCTCACACTTCCACCCAGCCAAAAAAGAAAGAAAGAAAGAAAGAAAGAAAGAAAGAAAGAAAGAAAGAAAGAAAGGAAGGAAGGAAGGAAGGAAGGAAGGAAGGAAGAAAGAAAGAAAGAAAGAAAGAAAGAAAGAAAGAAAGAAAGAAAGAAAGAAAGAAAGAAAGAAAGAAAACAGATCAGAGAAGCCAAGAAGCAAGCCAGTTGACACTTTTTGGCCATAGACCCAGCAAGAGACATGTCTCTTCACTGCTCCTGAAACCAAAAGGAAGTGCCAAACCTTGCCCTTTCTTTCCTATGTGTCTTCTCTATCAAAACTGCTCACTTCTCTATGACGAATTCCGGTCAGCTGGTTGCTAGTGCAGTCCCCTGATTCAAGGTAAACTTCATTTAACAGGCTCAGAGTGTCACAGCAATCAAAATTCCTGCAACATCAGTGTATGCACATATGCACATGTACATGGGGATGAAGAGAGGCCAGAGAGCGTCACTGGAATCCCCTGGAGCGGAGGCAGAGGCATCAGATCTGGAGCCAGAGGTACAGCTAGTTGTAAGCCGCCCTTCATGGGCGCTGGGAACCAACTCCAGTTCTCTGAAAAGAGCAGCAAGGGAGCCACCCCACTAGCTCAGCAGCCTTTAAAAATGCTCTTATTTTCTTCTTTTGTTTTCTGCTGCAACACACCGACCTGATTTTTCAGGGCTTCTTTGTTGGCTCTTAGCATCCACTACTGCTGTTATTGGATGCTTATCTAAGCCTAGACTTGAACAGTGGGAGTCCATTCATGTTGACAGAACTCTTTATTTTATATATATATATATGTACATAGAAAAGTGTGTAATATTTCTCCCCCTATGGACAACCAAGAGTTCACATCAATATCTCTAATTCTGAATCATCACCACACAGTTCATTTTTGTTCCCTGCCTTTCCATACTGGGTGCCTTGCTGTGACAGTGGCCCACCTGCTAACTATCAATTTTAATGCACTTATGCCACTAATCCCACTCTAAACAATAGCTTGCTGCCTTCTCTTCTGCAGGCACACCTGCCTGTTCCCTTTGCCTGAGCACTGTGGACGTGACAGAGGAAATGACAAACAGAGCAGGAAGGCAGGGTTGGGGAATTGTGCATGTGTGACTCAGGATTTCAGAGCGGACATGGAATGTGACTTGTTAGTACCTAAGGGTCTTAGACTGAGCTTTACAGAAAGAGAAGGAAAGAGGAACAAATAAGGAGAAAGAAAAAAGAAAGAAGGACTTAACAATGGGGGGGGGTAAAAATATGTTCTTAACAAATATACAAACAAGTTTATACTTTAAAATATCAAGCACTATATCCATAATCTGTACTAAACTATAGTCACTTTTTCTGAGGCAGGGTTTCTTTGTGTCCTGGAACTCGCTATGTAGACCAGGTTGGCCTCGAACTCAGAGAGATCCACTGGCCACTGCCTCCTGGGCTCTGGGATAAAAGGCGTGCGCCACCACAGCCTGGCACTGCATTAGTTCCTAAGCTTCCTTTAGCTTTATGGTGACATGTGGTTCTAAAATCATAAATCTTTACATTAATTGGCCAAGTCATTCTAAGTCTTAAAATCTTAAAATCTGCTACCCAGAGCCATGGTGACATCGAGGCCCAAGCTGTAGCTGGGTCCGTGGTCCTGCTGCTGGGTCTGTGTTGATGTCTGTTGTCTGTGTTAACACAGGGGCCCATGTGGACCTGCATGTTGAAGCCCAAGGGCCATGCTGAGACAGCCCCGCCCCTCGCTGGCCCCGCCCCTCGCTGGCCCCGCCCCTCACAGGAGAGCTGGTCCCAATGACCCCAGAACAGAAGAGCTGGCCTTTGCACTGGGGAAAGCTGGTCCCACCCCTCATCCACAGTTGTGGAGAAGCTGTCTCCACCCGTCACCTGAGGGGGGAGCAGCAGCCTGGACTGACCAAATCAGTTACCGCCCTGGACCCACCTCCAGGGCTTAGAGTTGGCCTGATTCAACGTTTACCCCATCTATGACCTGCTGGAGTGTGTGGAGGGTCTGACCCTACAGAACCATAGTGGCAGGACCTCCATGACTCCGGGCAACAGCAGGATATCCGGTAGGAGTTTCGCTGAGAGTCCAGTATTGGTGGTGTACCAGATGCCGGAGCCCTTGAACCAGACCAACAACTACTTACACAATGAACATTTGGAAGCAGAGCTGAGCGGACAAAGGGTCCCGTGTGTGACACACCGCAGCTCCCACCGCAGAGGTGATGGAGAGGCTGGAAAGATGGAGGAGCAAAGTGGTTTTTTCATTTGTTTTTGTTTGGCTTTTCGTTCTTGTTTTGTTTTGCATTTTTGTTTGTTTGAACTAATGTATTTTATTTTATCTTTATTCCTTTTTAAATTTTCTTTGGGGGTGGATGCTACAAGATAAAGGGTAGATATGGAGGAACTGGGGAATAAGTGGGGTTGGGGTGCATGGTGTGAAATTCTCAAAGAATAAATAAAAAACTATGTTCAATAAAAAAATAAATGTTGGAGTCTCTCAGGGCTCAGTTTTGGCATTACCTTTGCTTGTCTCTGCAGTAGCTCCTTGGGTAGCTGCACTGATGGAATAGCATTAATTACCATGTGTAGGCTATGCTTGTATTTTATAGCCTCTGTCTCTCTATGACTATCATGTTCAGAAATCCAAATAATTATTTGACTCTGCCATTTGAAATCTCATGACCTTACTCTTAAACCATGACATCTTGGGGTCTGATATGCACCATCATTGCAAGCTTGTTCCTGCCTCCGACTCCCAGTCTCTTTCAAGTCTCCATTTACCACAAGGTAGAAATATAGGAGTCAGTCTTGGCATCTGCCTCACCTTCAATCCATCAGCAAGCCCTGTGACTCTTCCTGTCCACTCGCCACCTCCACTACTACCTTCCTAAGTTACCATCCTATGCTCTCCTCACCCGGTGCAATCTCCTCCTAACTCATCTCCTCGAGTCACCAGAATCTCCTCTAATCCACTTTATGCAGTTTGAAAAATCAAAATCAGTCATTATTATCTCAACCCAAACCCTTCCCAAGCCCTTGCATTGCAGAGACTACCATTCACACAGCTGGCCCACAGGTTTCTCAGTAGCTCTACCTCACCTGCTCCTCCGTTCCTAACCTAGATCCATAGCGGCTCTAGCTTCACCTGTGTCCAGCTCTCTGCCCTCATCTTCGCTCCTCCACGGCCAGCCTCCACAGCGTGAGTTCATTCCTCCTGCTCGGTGTTACTTAGTAGTATATAAGTTTCATTATGGTGGAGACTTGTCTTCAGTAACTTCACTCACTGCACCTTTGGACACTCTGTCAGTCACACTTTGGTGCTGTGGATAGAACCCAGGGTCTTCATGCACAATAGGCTTGCATGGTACCACTGACCTGTGTTCCTCTTCGTGTTTTATAATGATTAAACTTTTGGAATCCATAGCAATTGTACAGCCAAAATGCTAACTCTATTTCCTCATGTTCCTTTGAACTAATGGTTCATCTTAAAGTAATCTAGATGTACCTGAGTTTGTTACAAGTTTTAGGGCCAATTCAATTAACACAGAAATGGCTATAAAGCAGGGCCAGGTGCTCCATGTGCTTTCTGTTCATTATCCCATTAGTTTCTGGATATCAGCTGTCTTCTGCGGTTGCGATTTGAGTCAAGCAAAGTGCAGGTTCACAGACCAGTGTCTGCTGTGCCTTCCTGAGGCTTTAACACGTGACAGTCAGCCCATATTTATGAGATGCTGTCCAGCTTTTGAAAGGTTCTGTGTTTTCCAGTATCTGTTTATTCCACAGGTTTTAAAGGCTTATGTTTTTAACCAGGCTGATTTATTTTTCCTTTGCAGACCTTCCTCAGTCCTCATTATGGAGTAAATCTGGTATCAGCATACATAATCATGGTGCTCATGGGCATCTGGGCATTTTTTGTTGCTGGGGGTAGCTGCCGAAGCCTGAGACTCTGCCTGCTCTGCCAAGACAAAGACTTTCTTCTTTACAGCCAGCGCTCCAGATAACCTCTGGCAGCCGGCACGCCAAACAGCAGCCTGTGTCTTTAGAGGAAGCACAACTGTGTCCTTTTCTAAAAAGACCCTTTGCTCCTGGCACTTGGAAGCAGCAGAACTGCCTGTGTGCTTTCATGCAGCAGCCTCTGGAAGAGCTGCTGTGTGGCCTGCAGCCTGCTGCACATTTGAGGCATCCTGAAAACAAAGACTGATGCTTCTGGACTTCCCCTCCAGATTTGATTGTCCTGAGTGTGCAGCGCAGTGAGAATCACAGATCCAATGGAAGTTCTGAGAATCCCCAAAGAGATTGAGGTTTGGTACTTAACTGTATCCTACGCTAACTTCTGCTGAGCAAGTAAATTTCTCAGTGTGGTACCCTGGGTAGCCCTGTGTTTTATGTACTGGCGTCACACAAGGCTGAAGGGCTGTTCTCTCTGTACACAGCTTTCATGTCCTTCACTAGAACCGTAGGCTGTGCCCTTAAATGCAGTAACCTACACTGACACTATTACTTAGCCAAGGCAAAGTCTGTATATTAAGTATTCAAGTTTTTTTTTTTCATTTTACATTTTTCTTCTTGTAGGATAAAATTATTCTTTTTAGTATAAATCCAGGCTCCTTAAGAGTGATGACATGCTGGCTTCCTTGGGGGAGTTTAAAATTGTTCCAAGTCAGTGAGCCTTCTCAGCTAAAAGCTGCTGCGTGTGCTGTCTGGAGCTGGGCTGGTCGAGGTAAAGCTCACTGTTCTTATCTCTGAGAAGCCAGACAGAGAGATAAATGATGTATCACTGGCAGAATGTCACTGGACCTTGTGAGAGCAGCTAAAAGCACAAAGTAGTGTGACGTTGACACCTTTCATTTGCTCCGGTGACACTAAACAGCACCATCACCCAAATGCGACAGGGAGAAATTGAGCTGCCAGATTTCAAGCTGGCATGTGACTTTTACTCTCCAGCAGGTTTGTCTCAGTTTTGGTTACAGTGAAACAGTTCCCTTTCTAAGAATACCCAGGGGCTTTGTTGGTCTTCTAAATAAGTCAGCTCACTTTCTTCTTACAATGAAATGCTACTGAATTGTGAGTGTACTAACTGGAAATTGTTCCCAATCCAAGTTTTTTTGGGACTTAGAAACTATGTCTTCCTGAAAGTGATGAACCCAGCTCACCCGTGCATCTCCTGAAAGAAACAGGAGCAGCAGTGAGAGGGCTTGGCAGTGACATGGAAGATGAGCCTGACAGCACTGTGCTGGCACCAAGAACCTGTGTGGTTTTTACCCCTGAACTAAACCTTAATTGGTTAAACATGTGAGTGTCTCAGTGCAGAGATGCGAGAGCAGTAAAGCTCCTAGGAAGACTACAGATCACTGAGGAACCCCTGTGGTTACCCCTAAAGGTTACTCCAGCACTGTCACCCCAGTGCTTCTGCGGGAGCTGGTGGGTTTGCAGCTTCATATAAGGCTTTCCCTGGACTAGAAAGGACAAGGATACAGAAACCAAACAGTGAACATCGCTGTGGAGAACCAAGGGCCAGGAGATGCCGAGAGAGCTGGAATGTGTTCCTACCGAACCATGGTATTTTCTTTTGTTTAAGTAAAAAATAATGTAGTTGATATTACTGCTGTCTTATAAGCCCTGTGTGTAGATATTCTGAGGCAGTGTGTGTTCATCTGAAGAATGGAGAACCTGAGAACTTTACTGCTAGTTCAAACTTGAACTCTAAGCAAGGACCAACACCATGATATGAGAAATGGGAAGATGGCTCAGTGCTTAAGAGCATGGAATATTCTTGCAAAGGACCCAAGTTCAGTGCCCAGCACCTACTTCGAACAGCTGCTTGTAACTCCGGCTCCTGCAGATCCGAGGAATCTGGCCTTCAGCTGCACCTGCATCCATAGCCTCACACAGACAGGAACTTAGCATATTTAACAACAGCAAAACCATCACACATGAGATGACATTTTACCCAGTGAAACTGTTGTCTTTGTGAGGAAATCATTGGCCAGTTGCCTGTGGTTGCCTGTGGGTGTTCTTACACTGTGTGTGTGGTGGTAGCTCAGGCACAGCTGTGTCAGACAGCCTGCCGTTCCTTCTCCAAGGCAGCCTCAAGGGAGGTGGAGTCTAAGCATGTGCGTGGAAATGATGTTCTTACTAATAACTGAAGAGGAGTGGGGCTTGGTGTTGTATGCAGTCCTTCAGACAGGTTTTCTCTGAAGAGAGGAAAGTGCACATAAGAGTGACCTTGGGATTGTGAGTATTGCTTTAGTGCTCCAGTAACAAGAGTCAGCAGCCACGTGAATTATAGGAATAGACATTTTTCTTCTCTAACACAAGCCACATTTCTCATCAGCTCATTTGAACTGGACGTGTGCGTCGTCACGGTCCGTTCCTCTGGCCTGCCTGCCTTGCAGTGCAGTGGCTGTGACCTCTTCAGAGCATCTCGGTGGAACGTGCTAAGGGAAGTGAGGATGCTATCTGCAGACTGCACAGAAAGTGGCTGCTGCTGTCTGTAAGCACGGTAGTGTGACAGAAGTTCTCCTACATCTGTTCTTGTTCTGTTACCTTCATCCCCATAGCCAAGCAGATGTTAGCAGGTGATGTGGGCGCAGAGTAACCGTGAAGCCTTGCTGGGGAGCATAGGCACGCAATACCCACCAAGCTGAAGGATACTATTTATTATTACAATGTTTATCTTTTAGGCTAATAATGGGCTTTACTTCAGTCTTCTTTAGTGTTTAGAGGAAATGTGTACCGTTTCTGTGCATCATACATTGGGTTTTTATGTTAATCTTTATCTCCTTCATTCTGAAGCAGCAGACCTGCCTCCCATGTCTGTAGTTTTCAAAGGACAGTAAAAAGATTGTACGCACTTCATTCTCTGCATCTCCTTTATTTAGAATAGAGCATCCTTCAGGATCTGTTACTATAGTTATTGCCTCATTTGAACCTCGGCTGTACATTCTGTTGCCTATTATCAATCAGTTATGAGACTCTTTAAAGTAAGGGCCATTTGCTTATCTAAAATTCACAAAGCTTGTCTCATATCTGTGTGTTCATAAACACTTTGGCGCTGAGATGTTCCTTGTGGCTTCTTAAACCAAGTAGAGAAAAATTATCAAAGATCTTGGAGTCTTTGAAAAATCTAAGAAATTGTCAAAGAGTAATTTTACAAAACATCACCCAGCAGTAGCTGAAGACCAGAGGCAGGTGAGAAAGAACATGATTTTAGATTCTCCTTGGTAGCTTTGGGTGGGTTCATCTTTTTATTTGCCTCCCCTTGGAGAGATAGGGCAGCTGAGAGCTCGTTGTGACCTTTATTCAGACAGGAGATTCAGGGAACTTGAGGACCAATCAAGACTCCATATGGTGGCAGCTGGCTATGTTTGAAAGGAGGCTGTTCCAGGTTCATACTGATCATGTTACTGGGTGACCCAGCCTCAGGGACAATGGCTCTGAGTTTCCAGCTTGTAATACAGGTGAAAAGGTACACATTCCTCAGGTGTCAGCCCAGAGTCAGCTACAGCTTCATTGGCCCTTTCTCAAGAAAGCTGTGAGTCTTGTTGGTTGTCATTTGTTTGACTTTAAGTTAGAGTGGAGATTTTCCAGTGACCAACCTCGACCTGTGAGAAACCTCTAGTAGAAAAATATAAAGATCTCCTTTTCATCTCATCAAAAATTTGAACTGAAGAACCACTCAGCTGACTTATGGTCCACATTTGAGCTGAACATTTGTATTCCACTCCACACACACTGACTTGTGAGTCCCAATGCGATACTTGTTATTTAAGTGTAAACCATGGTAAATCTTGTAAAACTATATTTTTATGTACTTGTGTAAAGTCAGAAATGGAGTTTATAGTGCTGTCTTCAGGTTTGCCATTCACACAGCAGTATTTAGACAGGTTTAAAGAATGGAAGAAGCAAGATAGTATAGAGATGTTTGTTATTGGAGAACTTGTAGTTAACCACATAGATTAAAACATCTAAGTTTTAGCCAGTCATGTAGCTCATACTTGTAATACCCATGCCTGGAAGGGTGAGTTAGGAAGAGCATAGTCATTCAAGGCCAGCCAGAGCTACAGTGAGACCCTGACTCAAAAGTATATAACGATTGTGTTAAAGGAAATTAGAACATATACTGCAAATTACGAGTAATACAAAAAGCTTGAATAGATGCCATTTCAGATTTGAGGAGAATGAAGGGCACTGGGCAGTTTCTATAGGCACAAAATAACAGGTGCTAGCTGAGAACTCTGGAGCAGGAACCAAAGTGGGGACTGGAAAGGGGAGGAGGAAGAATTGAGGGAGGGGAAGGAGGGAGGGAAAATCAGCGCTATGCTGGGAGCAAGAGCAAAGGCTGCCAAATGTTGCTGACTGATGAGTAAGAAGAGCAGGAGAACATGGTAGCGGGCAGGGGGTGAGACGCGCTGCTGCCCTCTATGAAAGCAGCTTTGCTGTGGAGATAAGGCTGACTGCGCCAACGGAGCGGGTTCTAGAGAATGGGAGGACTCGCCAGCCTCTGGGTACAGTATGGTAGCAGGGCGGGTCAGCCTGCGAGGATGTGGGAGCCGTGGAGGAGGCCTTTGTGTCATCATGGGGATGTAAGTGTGGTGGGAATGTATTATGATGGGAATGATTCAGCAGAAAGCAAAGAAAAAGATAATGTAGGAGAGAGGAAAACAGTTTCTCAAAGTCGCCAGGGAGTGAGCAGAGAGGGATATATTTAGCTTCAAAAGCTTGTTAGATAAATAGAGATGCTCAAAATCAGAAAACAGGAAAAGCTAAAGTTAAAGGAAGAAGAAAGTAAACAACATAGATAAGAACAAAAATAAACCAAAGAACAGCACCGAAACAGTGGAGAAAAAGAAGCATATATCTGGTTCTCTGCAATAAAATCAGTAACAGCAAAACCAGTTAGATTGATTCAGACAAAAGAAAAGTCACCAATGTCATAAATGAAACATCACCAGAGATCTTACATTAATAGATAAAAAGGAAATATGATGATCAGCCTAATGTCAATAAAATTAAATTCTCAGATGAGGGGCTGGAGAAATGGCTCTGCAGTTAAGAACAGTATACTGCTCTTCCAAGGGAACTGAGTTTTAGTTTCTAGCAACAGTGTCTGGCAGCTTTGGATCATTTGGAATGCCAACTTCAAAGGGTTCTTGCACCCCGACTTCCGTGGGTACCTTTGCTCACATGCCTATCCCCACATATAGGCATTTATACATGTGTGTAGTTAAAAATGATGATAGATTAAATGGACCAAGTCCTTTAAGAAACACTAATAAAACTTACTCAAGAAATAGAGAATTTGGGGGGTAGGAAGGCAGCTCAGTGGTTAAGAGCACTTGTTGATCTTACAAAGGACACAGAATCAGTTTCCAGCATCCATGTTGTGGTTCACAACTTTCTGTGACTTCAATTCCAGGGCTTCTAATACTCTCTTCTTTTTTCTGAGGGCACAGCATTCATGTGGTGCTTATATATGAAAGCAAACACTCATACATATTGAATAAAATAACATAATTTTGAAAAAAATGTAAGAATCTATATCTTTTCAGACTTGGCTTTTTTTCTTGACTCTTTATTTCCATGTGTGTTTGGTATGCATGCACGCACATGCATGCGTGCGTGTGTGTGCGTGATGGTATGCTTGTGGAGACTCATGCGCATGAATACTGAGGTTGATGTCATGATTCACCCTTGGTTCAGTTGTTCTCCCATCTTATTGACTGAGGCAGCATCTCTCAATCAAACTCAGCACTTGCTAACATGACTCCTCTCCATACCCAGCTTGCTCTGGGAATCCCGTCTACCCACTGAGGCTGGGATTATAAACAGGCCGCCACATCGACCTGGCACATACATGGGTTCTGCAAATCTGAACTCCTGTTCCCCCTCTTGCACAAGTGCACTAATCACCGAGCAGTAACCTCTCTCCTTGCCTCGTATCTGCTGAGAGCTAGAGATCACTTGGTAAGTAAAACAAGCCATTAGGGTGAGCTTCATGTTACACTGCATAGGATCAGACTACATTTGATGTTTGCTGGTCATTTGTACTGGAAACTTGGGGTTCTCTTGCTCTTCCATCCTCTTGGCCTTCCTTAAGAGCTTATTTAAGAGACTATCTGTGTCTCGCAGCTCATTCTGCTGTAATGCACTGTTGCATAACCGGAGTTCTACTGTTGCAGCAATAAGATGGGGATCATATCCTATAATCTTAAAATTAAGTATCAGCTTTTCAGTGAGGCTTATCCTGGACTTTCTCTTAGCTTTCTCCTTGGTGGAGGAGACAGGAAGAATCAAAGGGGAGAAAAGTTGGAGAAACCCCCTTTATCCACATAATACAAAGTTCTGATAAACATTTTTTTTTTCTGAAATCAGGAATGAGGAAGACACAAGTATCCACTCACTCTACTCTTACATGTTTCAGTAGCTGAAGTCAAAGAGCAGTAAAGGAAGAGAAAGAAAAGACAAGAAAGGAATAAATCTGGCATAAAAACAGGCGGGTGGATCAATGGAACTGAATTGAAGACCCGAATATCAACCCACACACCTGTGAACACCTGATTTTTGACAAGCAAAAAATATCAAATGGAAAAAGCATACTCAACAAATGGTGCTGGCACAACTGGATATCAACATGTAGAAGAATGAAAATAGACACATAACAAAACTCAAGTCCAAATGGATCAAAGACCTCAACATAAATCCAGCCACACTGAACCTCATAGAAGAGAAAGTAAGAAGTACGCTTGAACGCAATGGCACAGGAGACCACTTCCTAAATAAAATCCCAGTAGTACAGACACTGAGAGAAACAATTAATAAATAGGACCTCCTGAAACTGAGAAGTTTCTGTAAAGCAAAGGACATGGTCAACAAGACAAAATGACAGCCTACAGAATGGGAAAAGATCTTCACAAACCCCACATATGACAGAGGCCTGATCTTCAAAATATACAAAGAACTCAAGAAATTGGTCATCAAAAAAACAGATAACTACGGAGAAACCCTGTCTCGAAAAAAAAAAAAAAAAAAAAAAAAAACAGATAATCCAATAAAAAATGGGATACAGACCTGAACAGAGAACTCTCAACAGAGGAATCTAAAATGACTGAAGGACACTTAAGGAAATGCTCAACATCCTTAGCCATAAGAGAAATACAAATCAAAACAACTCTGAGATTGTATCTTACACCTGTAAGAATGGCCAAGATCAAAAACACTGATGACAACTTATGCTGGAGAGGATGCGGCCTAAAAGGAACACTCCTGCATTGCTCGTGGGAGTGCAAACTGGTACAGCCCCTTTGGATATCAGTATGGCGATTTCTCAGAAAATTAGGAAACAACCTTCCTCAAGACTCTGTAATACTATTTTGGGTATATACCCAAAGGGTGCTCAATCATATCACAAGGACATTTGTTAAACTATGTTCGTAGTAACATTGTCATAGCCAGTACCTGGAAACAACCTAAATACCCCTCGACTGAAGAATGGATAAGGAAAATGTGGTACACTTACACAATGGAGTACTACACAACAGAAAAAAATAATGACATCTTGAAATTTGCAGGCAAATGGATGGATCTAGAAAACATCATATTGAGTGAGGTAACCCAGACAATTATCATACGTACTCACTCATAAGTGGCTTTTAAACATAAAGCAAAGGAAAAACAACCTACAGTTCACAATCCCAGAGAACCTAGACAACAATGAGGACCCTAAGAGAGACAGACATGGATCTAATCTACATGGACAGTAGAAAAAGACAAGAACTCCTGAGTAATTGGGAGCATGGGGATCATGGGAGTGGGTAGAAGGGAAGGGGAGAGAAAAAGAGGGAAGAGTAAAAAAATATATAGCTCAATAAAAAATGTAAAAACTATTTTTTTAAAAAAAGAAAGGAATAAATCAAAATATCATGTACTTAAAGGGTTTAAGGGCTCTATCAGACGCCTTTTCAATCTGAAAACAATTTCAGTAAAGTCACATAATATAAAACCAACATACATAATCAGTTTTTCTATGTACCAATAATGAACATGCTGAAAAAGAAATCAGAAAAACAGTCTAAAATATTCCTAAACCTAACCAAGAGGATAAATAAGATCTACAATGAAAGCTTTAAAACACAGGGAGGGAGAGAGAGAGGGAGGGAAGGAGGGGAGAGAGAGAGACGGGGGGGGGCGAAGAAAGAAAGGAGAAAGAAAAAAGAAGGAAAGAATGAAGGAAGGAAGAGATAGAGAAAAGAAAGAAGAGAGAGACAGAGAAAAGAAAGAAGAGAGAGGGAGAGGGAGAAAGGAAAGAAGGAAGGAAAGAAAGAAGGGAAGGAAGGAAAGAAAAAAAGAAAGAAAGGAGAGAGAGAGAGAGAAAGAAAGAAAGAAAGAAAGAAAGAAAGAAAGAAAGAAAGAAAGAAAGAAAGAAAAGCAAGCTGATGGAGACAGTAGAGGGGAAGTCTACAATGTTCCCCAGTCAGGAAGTTATATTATGAAGCTAGGAATGGGAGCACAGAGCTATAATCCCAGCACTTTGGAGGCAGTGGCAAAAGGTCACTACAAGTTTGAGGCTAGCCTGGTCTGTCCATACAGCAAGTTCCAGTCATGGCTACAGAATAAAACACTTTTTAAAAAAGATATTATTGTAAAATGGCTATATTACTGAGAATGATCTATAAATTTAGTGATGTCAGCCAGGTGGTGGTGGCGCACGCCTTTAATCCCAGCACTCGGGAGGCAGAGGCAGGCAGATCTCTGGGAGTTCGAGGCCAGCCTGGTCTACAGAGCTAGTTCCAGGACAGGCTCCAAAGCTACAGAGAAACCCTGTCTTGGAAAACAAAAACAAAAACAAAAAAAATTAATGAAGTCATCATTACAATGCCAATTACATTCTTCACCAAATTAAAAAAAAAAAAACCTAAACTTCATATGGAAGCAAAACCCCAAATTGCTAAAGGAATCCTAAACAGAGAGCAATGTTGGGAGTTTCACAGTGCCTGGTTTCCAATTACACCACATATCCATAGTAACAGGAACAAACAAGAACAGACATATAGACAAATAGAACAGAAGAGTATTCCAGAGAGAAGTCGCAGAGCTATAGTCAGCTAAATTCTGACAAAGATGCTTTGAAAAATACATTGGAGAAAAAGCCAGCCTCTTTGAATAAAGCTGAGAAAACAATATTCACAATAAAATTAGAAGATCTCACCCTGCATAAAAATCAGTTCCAAATGAATCAAAGGCCTAGCCTCTCTTCTTGGATGCTCTCAACCACACCTCTGGGGCTTCCTTTATAGGGTTGTTCCTGAACTTTCACACCTCCATGTTTTTATTTGCTTTAGCTCCAACTTGGAAGTGCCTGATTTCAAGTCCTCAAGTGTCGTTTCCTGTGACGCCTTATTTGACACAATAAGGGGGTAATTTGCACACAATGAAATAATTTGTGCTTGAATGTATGTGCACATTGGCCCACGCACTCGTGTGTCCATCCTCTGCTGCCAAGACACAGCATCTCCTCTCCCTCAAGGGTTGCTCTTCTCCCTTTCAGGTCACCCCACACTGACACAATCAGTGGCTCTCGTTTCTATCATCAGATATAAATTCTGCTTGTTTTGGGCCATCAGGATGGCTCAATGGATAGAGGTGCTTGCCACACAAGCATGGTGGCCTGAGTTCAACCCGCAGCACCCATGTAAAAGGAGGAGAGAACTGACTCCCTCTGGCCTCCATGTGCCCACTGTGCAGTACATGCCCCTTCCCCGGATACGCACAAAGATATATATTTTTAATTTCCAAAGATATCTTGCTTATTTTTGAACTTTATATAACTAGAACAACATGAAGTATACTTCTGTCTCTGGCTTCTTTTGCCCAACAGTTTTCTGCGATTCATTTGTCTTTGCAAATATCAGTATTTACCACTTTTTATTGATGAATAGAATTCAGTTTCGTTCATGTGCCATTATTAGTTTAGCCATTCTTCTGTTGATGGACATCGCAGCATTATGTTCAGGTGATGCTGTCGTTAATGGCTTTTGTCTCCCTAAACGAGACTATGAGGTGGTTGATGTAGAAACCCTGTCTAAATCGTGCTAGGATCCCCATCATTTACTCTGCACTAAACAGACACTAGTTGCTCATCAAGTCTCTGACTTCAAATGAGATGGTCTAGGAGAAAGTCAGTTGCAAATGACTTTCATTGATAGGAAGGTTGTTACCTTCGTTTCACCTGTAGTTAAATGAGAGCGTTAAGCTCCTGAGCTGTGTTCGTTAATGCCTACATGACCCTCCATGGGAAGGATTCAAATGGGTCTGTGTGAGTCATAAGGAGAGACACTAAGCTGTGAACCCTGGTTTAATCAGATATGCTAACTGGTTGTTATATATGTCACTGAACAAGTCTTTGCTTCTCCAGGAGAAACCTGAAGATCATGCTGCTTCCCATAGTGGGAGTCCAAGGCAAGGGTGAGGCCAGCCCTGTCCAAACCTCTCCTACTTGGTGGCCAGGAGGAGCTAATGTATGGTTTGCCTAAAGTATGGTTTCCATTTCCCCCTTGTTTACTAAGCTATATAATTATAATAAGGCTTGCATTTAAAGTGTAAAATTTGAACATTCCTGACATATATGGAGAAACCAAGATAATGAACATACTCACCAGTTCAACCATTTCTCATATACTTTATATTATACTCGTATAGTCCTTACACATTCACACACAAACACACACACACGCACACACTGCTCCACCTTCTCAGGCAGCCATTGATCTGTTTCCTGTCACTATGTTTGTATTCTTTCAAATTCTCTCATATAAAATGGTATCTAAATATGGACTGAGAAGCACACACTCATACTATGTATATTTAGTCTTTTTGTCTAGACTTGCCTTAGAAAAAGAGAAAGTCCAATGAAAGTGGCCTTGGGAATTTGGTTCTACTGAAATAAATGGTAAAGATAATAACTGCTCTGGGAACTGAGCCAACTTCTCCACACAGCTATAGTTGGTGATACAGAATCAGACCATATGTAATGGAAGTCAGAATTTAATGCCACCAAGAAGGCTGGAGGCAGGAGGTTGTTGGCTTCCTGGAAATCATTTAGTGCCTTCAGGCTCTGGGATCACTGCTTGATTGAGATAAGGATGGTGAGTTGTATTATAAGAAAGTGATTCCAGACCAGCAAGATGGCTCTGTGAGGAAAAGTAGCTTCCGGGAAGCCTGAAGGCCTAAGCTAGACTCACAGGACCCACATAATGGAAGGAGAAAAAAGATTCCTGCAAGTTGTTCTCTGATCTCTGTGTGTGCCCCATGGCAGCTGCCTGGCAAGTTATTCTCTGATCTCTGTGTGTGCACACCACAGAGATGGAGATAGAAAGATAGATAGTAGATAGATAGATAGATAGATAGATAGATAGATAGATAGATAGATGATAGATAGATAGATAGATAGATAGATAGATAGATAGATAGATAGATAGAAATGAAATAAGATGCTTTCATGTGGCATGTGGAGGGGACCCCCGTTCTGAAGACAATGATGCTCTTTAGCTAGCTGGATACTTGTTTCCTACTTAAGAGATGGAGGCAGTGCTACACCTTTCCCTGGATGACTGCATCATGGAATAAAAGAACATTGAAACAGTTGGGGCTGTTTAAGGCACTACCAAATTGCTGGGTGACCTACACCAGGTGTGTCACCTGGTGACGAGTACTTTTATGGCGAATCATTCAGTACAGCAAAGGACTCTGGCCCTTATCTGTGCCAATTCATTATATAACGAAGGCGTGTAAGTGTGACAGGGTTCTCCCCCATGGCATCCAGCCTCACATCTCCCTGCAAGCTTGCAACAGCCATGCCTGAGTCATAAGAGCCACTGTGAGCCCCTGGCTGGGTGACCTTCAGAGTGGATAGCAGCTCAGTGTGACCAGACACAGATCTACTCTGCAGATGGTGACTAAGGATTGTGCCACTGTTTTTTGCAAATGGCCCAGAGGTGTCTATTCCTCCTGAGAGCGGGCCCTGTGGGATCTGTGACTCCCTGAAGGAGCACTCCTTTCTTCACATCCATAGTGCCTGACTCTTCAGCCTGGATGGCACCCAAAGCCAAGACATTCCTTGTAGGTGAAGGGCCGAACAACTTTAAGGAGATGGGAGGAGGGGAGAGGAAGGAGAGACCAGGTTCTACTGAGGATAATCAGGCACCAGCTACAGTGGGAGTTAGACGCTGGGACACCCTAGGGACAAGTCACTCCTCAGTGCCCAGGGTCAGGAAGGCTGCGAAGCTGCTGCTACTAAAGGAATAAGTAGGGGGAGGAAGTCTGGTGCCAACTTGTTCACCTTGGCTTGATTTTCCTCTTCCTCCTGTCTCCTTCCCTCTCCAGTGTCCTCTGTAATCTCTCCCATCTCCATTCTTCTAAGCCCAAATTGGTCCTCTAGACCTGCCCCTCCCTGTGTAGTAAAATATGGTGCACATGTAAAATACACAACAGATTTTTAGGATAGATGATAGTATAAACAAACTATCCCATTAAAGTGCTGATTACACACTGGAATGACACTGTCTCAGGTCCTTTAGATATATAAGATTATTAGACTGTCACTGGTTTCTTTACCCTTTTGTGTGGCATCTACAAAGTCTAAAATGTATGGCATTATATTTTATCTCTATTGGATGGTACTTTCATAATCCTTTGGTTTGGCATGCCTCCTTCTTCTCATCCATCTGTTCAAATCTACTTTTTTTTTTCTAAGATGGGGCCTCTTTATGTAGTCAAGGCTGGTGTTGAACTCTTGATCCTTCTTACATCAGTATCCTGCAAGTACTCAAGTATCCTGCGACTTTTTCTTCAAGGTCCAGCTTAGGTAGTTTTAGCTATATTTAGAGGAGGGAATGACCAGGCTGAGGGAAGAATTGAATGCTTTATGCCCCAGTAGCTCCTGCCTCCATGCTTTCCTGGCTTAACCCAGATGACCCTTGATTTATAAAATGAGGAGAAAGGCTGCAGACAGAGGATATACTCATTACCTGATTCAGGAAGTGTCTTCCTAGCTTCCTGCCTAGAGCAAGCCCAAAGCATGGGCATTTCAGGGAGCTCTGTGTCTTGCTCCCCACCTGTCTGCATCCCTGTAAATGCCTGTGACACCTGGAAGGATGTCAAGGCATAGAGATGGAGAATGATTTGGCTCTCAATAAAGCAATCATCAATACCCACGGTTTGTGGTGTTTCTAATCCAAAGCTGGGTCAGCTGCTGTGCCACCTCCCAGAGCATGTAATTCCTGGATAGTTCACTGTTAGAGTGAAAATTAGAGCTTCTCTAAATAGCTCACACAAACAATGATGGGACCTACTGCCACCTGCACGGCACCTCCTCTTTAGCAAAGGAGAATGTGAAGTCTGGATTTAGGCAAAAGGTTATTTGGAGGTGATAGCATGTTTTGCAAAAGGATCCAGACTAAGGAAATGGCAGCCAAAGAGGCCAACCACTGACTGCCTGCAGTATTCTCAGAGGAAGAAGAGGCACAGACCTGTGCCCCATAGTCATAGCCCTTTGGTTTGGGATACCTCCTCTTTTTCCATCCATTTGTTCAAATATAATATGAGTATGGGTACCCAAAAGCCCTCAGAGGGTGTCGAATAACCTGGAGCTGGAGTCACAGGTGACTGTGAGCCACTGGACATGAGTAGTAGGAACCAAACCTCAGTTCTCATCAAGTGCGCTTAACTACTTAGCCATCTCTCCCATTCCTGGCCTTGGCCTCCTGATGCTGCTGTCTCAGCCTCTCAATGGCCAGGAAAGCAAGCATCCTGTGACTTGCTCTTCATGGACCAGCTTATACCGTTTCCCTCCTAAGCCCTTCCCTAATTACTCTGGATTTCCCAGGCTTACATGATTAGCAGCTACATGACTCAGAGCTACATACACCATATATCTTTATGCCCCTCCATCCTGGGCGATTAAATCCATTTGTCTATTTTCCTTTGGCTGCAAAGGGAAAGACCATTTGTTCTAATTAGTTATTCATCACCAATAGAAATGCTTCATCCACTCTTACCTTTGGGGGAAAAATCAGTCTAATGTGAAAAACATTTTTATTATAATTTTTTATATTTTCAGTGTATGTATTCATTACAATCATTGGTACAATAAATATAGAAGTGCTAAACAAGCCATCATCACAGTGGCCTATGGGATGAGAGGCACAGGGACCCAGGGATACTATATCACCCCTGGTACTTTGTCAGGGCCAATCAGGAGGCCTTCAAAGATTATCGAGAGGAAGAGGAATAGAAATATGATTAAGACAGTCAGTGCAGCAATTTCTAGAATGTCTATTAAAGCCATGGGTACTAAAAAAGAACAGTGAGACTTGAATTCTCCTCAAGTTAGAGGCAGAGAAAAGACTGCAGAAACCAGTGCCCCCTCACGCCCCCAGTGCATGCCCCACCCCATGCCTTGTGTTGGTCTTCTTCACCTGCCCATGTGCCCAGCCCTGTGCCCACCCAGGCTCTCCTAGGCACCCACCTTACACCTCACACGACCGAGATAAGGAGTGTAAGGTAAGCTGCGCACACACCACAGCACTGGTCCCTCAGTGGCGGCCCCGTGTCCACAGAATGACGGGGAATATGAAGAAAGCTGCATCTTCAGGAGCTAAAGGTTGACGGCGCTGGTTCTCGGAGCACTCTTTCTGCCTCCCCGGCTTCGTTTCATCTCATCCATGAGGACTAAACGAGGACTGAGTGTCTGGGCCATGCTGAATGGGAAGAGGGGAGGAGAAATGCCACTGTTGTCGCCTCCTCGCGCATTTCCTTTCACGGCCAGTCTCCATGCCAGGCACGACGAGCTCGCTGCGTTCTCACACAAGCTGTTGGGGTATAGTTCTTTGGGACAGTCTTGCTGTCCTGGCGTGTTTTATGCTAGTTTCCGGCTGACAATTCTGGCCCACTAAATTGTGTTGCTGTCCTTGAGGGTTGTCCTTACTGTGGTGATACCATCAGGCACATCGGTTGCAAGGCTGTGTGTGTGGGGTGGGTATCCAGACTCCAAGGCTGTCGGAGATCTTGTGCGTATGTGCATACACTGCACACACAGCCAAGCCCCCGTCGGGTCACCTGTAACCTTGCCCAGCGAATTACGTTACAAAGACGCAGGGCTTGCCACCATGAAAAGTTGTAATGGTAGAAAAAGATTCTTTATCAAGTCAGAGGAAGGTGTAGAAGGAGAAAGATGTAAAAACAAAACAAAATAAACAAAAACCCTTGTACTTCAAGAGGACATTCCATGCTGTCAAAATGAGACGAAATGGGAGAACTTCCTGTGAACAGCAGGGAACTAGCAATTAGGGGCTGGAGGCTGAGGCTACGGTTGAGCACAGAGCCGACTGCGATCCACAGGGCTCTCACCTTTGTGGGAAGAACATGAGTAAGGAACTAAGTATTCCCAGACACGGTGTGACTGAGGGGGAAGAACAGGGAGAATCTTGGGAGCATTCTGTTGGTCTTAGTACCTAAATACCAGGACCTGGTTTGGCTCTGTGCAGATACCTTTCTGCTTTGATAGTATAAAAATACATTTTGACCAAACATCATTTTAGATTTCCCCCCAGCCAGGGGAGCAGACACTCCTGACACCGAGTCGATAGCAGGGATATCAGGAAAGGTAGAAGTGACATTAGGGCAAAGAGACAAAGTTGGACAGCTGTCTTGCTTCTGTCTGTTTCCCACGGGTTCAAAGCAGAGTAGATTATTCCATGAATCGCATCTACTCCAGGAGACAGAAAGCAGCTCACTTTCCAGCAATGGAGCGGAGTACAAAGCAAACCGTCCTCCTGAGCCTAAGCAGACAGTAGCTCAGCCTCAGTTTCTCTTACGTTGTATCTTGACTCCAGTTCTGACTCCAAAGCAAGACTCCTGGACAATGTACGCCTTTCCATTCCATCTGTTTCCCCTTTCTCTGACTCCCTTTATCTCCATTAAGAAATAGAAGTTGAGCCTTTATTTCTGTAAGATTTGGTCAATGTTCTAACCCAAAAGATAGGATTGTGGCAATGCCTTAGTATATTATAGTTTTTTTTTCTTTCTTATAATCTGATGATTCTTGTCTCAATTCTTCCCCATAGGCATTTGGTCAGGCTGGAGGGTCTGTCAGGGAAGTAGGAAATCCAAGGAAGACAGCCCCTCCCTGAGGGAGGAAGCTGAGTTTCAAAAGTATCACCTGAGCAAAGGGTACACGCTCTAGTCTGGAAGGTTAAAGAATAACTAGAATGTCCAGAGCACTGGAAATGTATCAAGATGAACCCAGGATGGAAGTGTTTTCCAAACCATAATAGCCCATCGGCAGGTTAGGTTTGTGACCCAGAATTCTAAATCTTTAGCCATCTTGTGCAGCTAGAGAAATCCACTGGAAGCTCCTGCCCCCTAGTTCAGTACATCCCACTCACAGGTCACCCTGGGGTGGCTTACAGCAGAACAGGTGAGACCCAGCCAGAAGCCTCACAAGTGTCTGGGGAAGGGGTTACAGTTGAGCTCGAGAGAACACCTTGAGGTATTTCAAGTGTCCAGAGAGCCAAAGTATGTAGTGTCCAAAGCAAGGTCCTTCCTTGGATGTCTGAGAGGGCCAGGGACCTCAGGCGTGGGCCTCAGTCTCCTTCTTGATGGCTGGTTTATAAATGACTCCCTTGTTGTCACCTTTTTTGCTACAGGAACAATAAGAACACAAGTCTTTGTTAGTCAAAAAGGAGAGAGGGAGGAGCCAGAGAGCAGTCTGGCTCAGGCATGGGATGAAGGAGGTCTAGAAGTCCAGAGTCCTCTCTGGGGACCTCATCCAGCTCTGTTGGTCTTGGGAGAGAACGGTGTCATACCAAGCAGTAACTAAGACAGAACCTTCTTGCTTTTGTTTGTGTACTAGACCTGCATTCTGAAGCAGGTCTCATTGTCAGCCCCACTTCAACTTGTGATGCCATAATTAGAAACCTTATTTTCCATACCAAGAAAAATAAAAATCTTAGGAAAAGCCAAGCATGGCAATAAAACTATGGACAAAGGCATTTATAGCTAATAGCAATGAAAGGTCAGGTTTTTCTTTTTGGATTCATAGAAGAAAAACCAGGTGGAAAGATCTCAGTCCAAAGACCCGTCTGAGGCCTCACAGCTGACTAGCCATGGCGTAAGGCGGGCAGAGTCACCTCCACACTGGAACACAGCAACCCTTAAATGACCAGTGTTTCACGCAAGGAGCTAGACACTGGTGTTTCCAGAGCAGTGATCCTAGGAGAGTGTGGGTTACACACAGGGGCTGCGCAAAGCTGCCTCCAGAGAGGCCAATCGTCACGAGTGTACACAAACCATACATCTAGAATGGGAATTCTTAATCCAAACCAACTCACCTCTTCTTCCTTCTGAAGAGCCAGATGGACACCGCCAGAACAATGGAGATGCCCAGAATGCCAGCCAGGGCCACTGAAAGGATGATACCTGGAGAGGAGGCAGGGAACACGGGTCACATTCCGCCCTTCTTCTCCTCTGATCCCATAGCACCTGAGTGTGAACGTATGTCTTCGCTACAGCTATCCTCAGAGCACTGTGATTTCCCCACCTCTGTTCCCAGATCCTGGCCTCTGGCTATGTGGGACTGACTGGCGGGAGCACTTAGAGGGACCCCAGCACATCACAGTGATTTTCCAGCGGGGTCCCCAACCTCGCACATGGATCATCTGAGGATCACGTTCACAATGTCGATTTTCCAAAAGGTCAGCCCTCAGAGAACTGGTTCCGACTATTGGACCTGGGACCCAGGAATCTGCATTTGATTTTCAAACATCTCCAGCTAATGCTGATGCTTGTGGTCTGTGAACCACACTTTGAGAAACCCTCGACTACGGAGTAAGATCTCAGTCTACTCTTGCTTGCTGGATGTGAGGTTTCTTGGGATGACTCTATCAGTGTTACTCCCAATTCACTGTAGTCCCAAACAACCAAGCCCGTGGTCAAGGTCCTGTGATCTGACCTTATTCTTACGGATGTCTTTAGGCAAGGCCCTCCAACCTTAACCAACAGAATATCGTAAATGGGATTTTTTTGCATACACATCACAAAGTGATTCGGGGTTTTCATTAGAGAAACATTTGATTGGCAGTTCATTTTTCAATTAGAAAGCAGCTTGAGTGACACCAGCAGCCAAAGCGACAGCAGAGAAGCAGAGAAGATGGGCTGAAAGTGTCACAGGCCCAGATCACACTGAAAATCATGGGGTCACCCAGCTGTAACATGCACACTCCAGAGGCCACATACCCAGACTCAGTCCTGTGTCGGTAAGGAGTCCTACTTAAAAGGGGGAGAAAAGATTGGAGGTTAATCTAGAGTCAGACCGAGATGGGTCTGACCAGTGCATAGTGGAAAACTCTTATTTTCGGTGGATTTTCCGGGTCTTGTTCAGGTTTGGGGATGGTCACCCTTGTCTTAGGTTGATGGGGTAGTGGAAATTCCCACCTAGGAATCCATACTGTTTCCTCTTTAATCCCTTGTTCTTTTACCATAGTCCCTTTCTTTGCTAGGGCGAGACTTCAGTTTTTTTGTCATAGTGGCCAAAGAAGCAAAGGGGATGGGTAAGAATCAGCCTACCTCGGCAGGCTGCTTCCTGTTTCTCTGATAGCTGCCTTCCTCAGTAAGGAAACTGCCACGCGCCTCCCCCTACTCCCCTCTACTCTAGTACCATGGTTGGGTTCTTTCTTTGCCATTTCTGCTCGGCCCTACTGGACAAACTCCTCTACTATCCCAATATATCTTCTCTGCTTCATGAGACTGGGGTATTATGACTTCCCCCAAGGAGTCTCTATTAGGAATCAGTGGGATGAGTTTAGAGTTCTGAGTGGGGCGCAGCCACCAAAGGTAAAATCCCAAAGCCTACTAGAGATCTCTAGGGGCATAGTCACCTGTGACTGTGTCTTTCTGAATAAACAGAGGACCCTAGTCATACATCCTCCCTGAGCAGCCCCTAGCCTGCCTCCTACAGGTTCTCACTACTCTGCATCTTCCTCTCAGCCAGTCCTCCATCTAAAGAAGTCTGTTTATATATACCCTCTTGTCCAGTGGTTTTCTGAAACTTCACAGTGTGTGTGTGTGTGTGTGTGTGTGTGTGTGCATGTGTGTATGCATGTCTCTCTGCCTGATTTGCTGTCTATTTATGGTGTTTGTTCTAACTCACACTAGAAGCCTGGGTGTGACAGGCTGTGGTAACCCAGTCTGACACACAGAGATAGCCTGGACCTGTAAAGCCCACCATAGGCACCAAGACTCCGGGCGACCCCTGGCCGAGTATGAGGTGCTAGCAGAGGGTAACAATTCACCCTTGGAGCTTCCATCATGCCAAGGCACAAGACCTGAGGCTGCAGGGTCAGGTTTGGCTCACCTGCCTTCTCCTGTCCTGTGGCCAGAGTCCGGCTGGTTCCCCAGGGCCCATAACACCTGAACCCGTTCTCTACTACCCTGCAATTTCACACCAAGCCTGCCAAGCCTCTGAGACAGGCCTGAACCTGAGTGGCCCCGGCTGTCATGAGATTAAGCTGAGTAAACATGAGGAGAGTGTCCCCCAGAACAGGTGGACTGTTCCTGTTCTAACTGGCCACCGCCAGTCGTTCCTAGTTCTTCAGTAACTGCCCTGGTCAGATTGCCTGGCCAGGCCTCCCTATAAACTGAACACAGGGAAGAGTGTGCGGCTCTAGATGTTCACAGGACAGGTTTTCACCCGGAGAATTTCACGCTCTACATCATATACTGTGCACTCCCCCAGCAGAGCACAACTTAGTACTTGAGTTTGCTGGCTTTTTTTTTTTAATGGAACCCAGAGACCTTGTTCATTTCTATCTTAAACAAGCTGACAGTTTCTTCTCTAGCCCTGTGATGAAACACACTTTTGTTCCTCAAGCTCCAGAAGTCCGTAGTGCTGATGCAGCCACATAAGACTCTTAGCTAGGTCGTCCAAGCTGGGCCATGTCTTTCACAGTCACCGTCAACATGCGAGAGCCACATGGGCGAAAACAGCCGAGCACACCCACCACATGTGCTGTGGTCTTGGGTTGCTAAGCAAAGCCCATAGAGAGCTAGGCCCTAGAATGACGCTTTTCTCCAGAGTGGCCCAGCTTGCTGGCTGCTCTGGTGGAAGAGTCTGGCTTTCCTTGCTTGCTCTGCAACATTTCAACAACAGCATAATTGGACCCAGCTCCCACCCAGGTTTTTTACTCCTGGGTGGACTCCTGTCAGGGACTAAATTGCCTCTCCTTGGAAACAATGATGTGAACCCAAACAACAATAAGACAAAGAAAGGTGCAGAGATTGGAATAAGTGAATTTCCAGCTAAGACTTTGATGTTGCAAAAAAACAAAGCAGCTAAGGTTCCAAGGAAAAAAAGCCCTGGCAAGGGAGTCACTGTAACGGTTCTACCTCCCCATGATGCGCAAGGCATGAAGATGTGGTTAGAATGCTACCATCCTACCCATTTCAGCAATACCAAACACAGTCTACAGAAAAAGACCTTGCTCGGTGGGTTTGAGGCCCACTGAAGATAGGGCCAAAGCATCTGCTAGCCAAATAGCCAGGGAGCTAGGAGAAATATCGATAATTTGAGAACTAGAGCCAGAAAAAGAAGACAAAGTATTTCTCAGCAGAGGCTCAGCCAGATGAGTCTAGTCTCTGGGCAACCAGAGTACAGGTATCCAAGATGGAGCAGGATGGAGAGGCTGGAGAACGTTATGTTCAGCTTAAAAAAGAAACTGGTTGTTTCCAAACAGGGACAATGACATAGAGCTACTAAAGAAGAACGATGAGACAAACGGGGAAAATGCAGACAGGCCTGTTCTCAGTGGTGGCCCATGACATCCAGCTGGTGAGAACCTAGCAGAAAAGACTCCTGAGATGGATAACTCAAGCTGAGAAGATGGGGGAGCGCTGCCTGCTCAGTGCCTCCAGAGAGCACTTGGGTACCAGCCAGGGTGGACAGAGATAGAGCGATATGACACACAAAAGGAAACTGAGCACAGGGACAGCCAGCAGCGTTGTCCAGGAAGGCAGGACACCTGTAGAAGGTCAGGAACTGCTTAACACAAAGGCCTTGCTACCTGGACAGGCCGGCTCAGGAGCTGCATCTTCCACTGCATCTGGCTGCACCGAGGATGCTGGTTAACTGCTTTGGAGGTGTTCTGAAGCCTCAAGCACAAACACAGACAAGTCCAGCCCGAAGAGCAAGCACTCATTCACACATCTTGGAGTACCTGGAACAACAGCCTAGTATTTTCTAGTTCTACTTTCAATTCTGTTTCATTGTGGGATACGATCTCTTATTTCAAAGTCCTGTCAAAGCATGAACTGTTCTCAAAGAACAACATGATATATAGGAATGATATATGCATGAGCCAGTCTTTCATGGTCTCCAGGAGAGTTTAGGTTTCCCTGGAGTTTAAATGATTAAGAACACGACATTGGCTTAGAATGGTAACATAAGCCACAGGGTTAAGTGGCTGCAGTACTAGTGTTTGCTTCAGATTGTACTTGCTTAGGAAAACGCTCTCGGTGACCAACCACACATTGCTGCTGTCTTTGGAAGGTATTTTTTAACCAGGCACTGCTTTTCATCAACCTTATACAATGCAACAAGGGAATGACTTCTATAAAGAAGCTGGCTGATAAAACTGTGATAGAAACTGAGGGCTTTGTCACCCCAGTGGCAAGCACACCTGCCACACTGCTCTGAGGCAGGTGCCATGCCAACTCTCGTTCTTTGCATTCAGTGGTCCAGGCTGCCAGGGCTGAGGTGGCGAAGGCTAATAGGATGGGGAGCTCATATCCCCGTGAGCTCGGAGCAATGAGAAGTGTGGTATCCATTGGCAGCTTGCTCTGGGCCTTTAAAACTCGGCTGCAAGCTCTAGTCTTGAATTTCCCTTACACGGGGTTTCATTTTCAGATTGTTGGCAAACTTAGAATGGAGCAAAGAAAGGCTTGAAATTTGACAATTGGCCAGGCATATGTGCAAACCATTCTAAAGGGAAGATGGTGGGGAGGAAAGGGAAAAGGAAACGTCCGTTATATTCTTTCGGCAAGCTTGTAACATGCACCGGGCATGGTGCCAGGAATAAAGAATGAATGAGACATGAGACACTGGCATCCTTTCCATAGGGATGTAAGTGTGCAGTGTATAACTCTTTCTCTCTCTCTCTCTCTCTCTCTCTCTCTCTCCCTCCCCCCATTTTACTGTATTATAATAAATAATTACTCAGTTATATGTCACATACTACAATAGAGATGAATAAGTCAGATGAAAGAGGTGGGTAAGCTCCCTCCAGGGTGGTAGGGAGGGCTTCTGCGAGAGTGTGATTAAAGTTGGGTCTTAAAAGAACTTTGAGAATGAGAGAGAGTCATTCCCGACAAAAAGACTAGTGATTAGTGCATGTGCCTTCCCTGTTTTAGGAGGCCCCGCACTTCGGGGGACTGAGGCTGAGGACAAGGATGAGGGCCACAGAGAGCTCACATGGGAGGACCAGTCAGGGGCCTCATCAGGAATGGGCCCAGCCTTATGCCTGGCCCCTTCCCCAGCTGTTGCTCCTGAACTCAGCCTGCCTGTGTCAGGAGCTTGACATCAGGAACTCAGGGGAGTGTTTGCTTGTTTGCCGGTTTGTTTTCCTGTCCCCACAGTGCACAGCTAGGGCCATGCTGGGGAAACGCGGTGTGCTGAGGGGACTGGAACTTCACTTCTTAGCACAGTGATGTTTGCTGCTGACAGTTCAGACCCCTGATCCAGGTCTAGGAATCTGAAGGTAGGAACTTCTCTGGTTTCTCATTGGATGCTCATTGATGATACTCTTCCGTCTAATAGCTTTATTTATAAATAGAAACTTGAAGAAACACAAGGTCAATAACCATGGAACATAAAGTTCTAGTCTCAAAAAAATTAATTAGCCATCTTAGCTGGGTAAAATTTCTCTCTTTTGCAAGTTTTTCTAAAGCTATGCAGGTCTCTCTGGGATAAGCAGGCTCAAGTTATATCACTCTGCAAATGGCCATTGGTTAGAGCCCTCCCCGTCTGCGTCCAGCAAGCTCAATAGTACAGCACACTCACGCATCTGAATGCCCCTCAGCCGGCTCTAGATCCATGGTGAGTGCATGCAGTTCCTCGGAGCAGCCCACTAAAGACATGATTATGGAAACGTTTTGGCCTCGTTGTGCCTCTCCAGTTTCCCTGCCCCTAACATACTTGAAAGGTGCTAGCCAATATTAGGTATTCAGGTTTGCTAGACCCTGGCCTTACTATCCACCACCATTTGGACTAGAGTTGGTGCCTTTGACTGGGAAGAAATTGTCTCACTTCTGGGCGCTGGCCTGTGCTCTTTCCAGCATTCTTGCTCAGGAAACCTGAGCTGGCTTCAGGTGAGTCTTCTCTCTAGCACCCCACCTTGAGGGCAGGCCCGAGCCTTCCTTGGAAAGAGTCCACTTTCCAGAGCTCCCTATAGGACCTGCAGCCTTCCATCTGGAGTAGGGATGTTAGGTCATCAAAATGGCCACCAGGTGAGAAAGCCTCGTACAGATGGAAGGGGACAAGGGCTTTCTCACTTGGTGGTTGACTTGACCAAGTCTCTCTCTTGCCACTTCTCATAGCCTTGCTCAATTATGAAGGATAGTTACTGAAGTTCTAAAGGGCTATGGGAACCAGGTTCCTCTTGAATTTGTTTGGAATCAGCATCACAAGACTCAGGTTTTCATGACATAATATAGTAAAGACTAGAGATGGCTCCGTGTCTGAGAAAACTAGTTGATTTTCCAGAGGAGTTGGGTTCGATTCCCAACACTCACAGTATTGAAAGTGGTGACTCACAACTGTCTGTAACTACAGTCCCATGGAGTCCAGCACCCTATTCTGATCTCCCAGGGCACCAGGCATGCACATGGTATACAGACATACATGCAGACAAAATACCTATATACATATAAAATAAAAATAAAATTTTAATTTAAAAAATAAAGATCAGCGCATGTGATATTCAACTTTAGAATCCTGTACTAAAGGGGAGAAAACCATTCCTAAGCCTACAAAGTCATTGACCATGCCCTGGGATAGTAGTTCTCAATGGGGCCATTTTGCTTCATCTCCCCTAAAGAACTGGGCAATGTCTAGAGATATTTTTTGAATGTCACAAGTGGGAACATGCTACCAGCATCTAATAGGTAAGGATAAGAAACATCTGTTAATGCTACAGGGCACAGGGAGGCTCCCACAATGAGAATTATCCTGCCCCGTGTGCCATTAGTGCCAGGGTGGATAAACCCCACTCTGGGGCTACTTTGTAGCTAAAATACAAATCCCTTACAGGAAGAAGGCACATTCTGTACATCTTTTGTAAGCATGTTCTAGGAAAATAGCAATTAAATGGTTCAATCCTATTTGTTTCAATTCAATTAAGTCTCAGAACACACACACACATGTACACACGTACATACGCGCGTGCACACATACAGTGCGCTCACCCTTGCATTTTCTCTCCTAGAGATTATCTCTACTTTGATTCCTTAGCTCTCATTAACTTCCAAAGGAAACTGCATAAAACAGACCCTAAATATAAGTGGGCTTCCATGGAAGAGGCTGCAAAGAACTGAACCCAAAACACTCAGGAGTCGTGTGGTCAGACAGACTCACGCTCCAAACCTGAAACTTCATGTTAGCCAGACCTGCTCCAGAGGGGCTGTGAGCTGCCCTTGTGGATTCAGGTACCTGTGGGCAGAGGGGGGTAGGAGCTGGAGCCTCCTAGGGGCTGCTTCTTCATCTTGCCTTGTTTGCTGCCTGTGTTTTAGGGTATGAGGAAAGGGAGTGCTTTGGCGAGGTTTCTATAATCAGTGTCTAAGTGAACAATTTTCCCTTGAACTGCTGCAGATTCTCCAAGGAGAAAGCTGAGCCTCGCCTCATGGAAGCAGCATCTCTGACCAAGCCATGCGGGAGGGGCTGTGGCAAAGCTACCTTTGGGTTTTGATCTTGATGTCCTAAGCCAGGGATTAGGCTTCAAGCTTCTGTCTAGAGCCTGCTCAATCTACTCCAGCCAGACTTGCAGGATCTACCAAAGCGCTCAGCTACAAAGCTGCCTGTATGGTCTGATCTACAAGCAGCTACTTAAGCCTGAGCCCATCTAAGAAGATGGCTAATTGGCGTCAGTGCCACAGTCCATCGGTATAAGTGGGGATTACTTTTAGTTGTCATAATCAAATTCCTGTACGGTTTCTTCTGATCCTTTGTAACTGCCCCCACACACTGACCCTGCAATGCAAAGTGAGCATCGACAGTGATTAGTATCCATTCTGAATCACAGCATGTTGGCACGGAAAGGATGTCAGAGCAGGTCTCCAGCCTGCCACCCTGTGGACAAGGAAGCCAAGGCCCAAGAAGGGTGTGCTTTGTCGACACCATGGAGCCAGGAGAACATGAAGCAGCAATGCCTTGAACCCAGGTCGCCTGACTCCAAGGAAAGTATCCATTACCCTCTTTCCAGGTACATACACAGACTAGCTCAGAGAGTGGCTCTTACAGCCCGTGGACCACAAGCAAAATTTTGCCTGATACATGTGGACTATGGTCCTCATCTCTCGGCCTTTAAATTTAAGAACTGAAGTAGTTCCACACAGAGTATGATGCCTCATGACTATAACTCCGACCTCTTGAGAGGCTAAAGGTGGGAGAACCATAAAGTCAAGGCCATCCTAGACCTACATAGTGGATTGTGAGGTAGCCTGAAATATAGGAGACCTTGTCTTGAAAACACTGAGAACTGAGAACAAAGGTTCAACTCTACATACTACATACTCCACCTAGAAGACTAGGGAAGGAGGATGCTGTGCCCATAATGGGGAGAGAATGAAAACATCCCAGGAACTCAAATCATTCACCAGAAAACAGGTGGGTTGTCCCTGTCTTACCCATTCTCAGGTCATAGGGAGGGCCAGCCTGTTCCCAGATTGTATTTCAGACTCAGAAACTGAAGAGAAGGGCAATGACCTTAACTGAGTGATACCTGGAGAGAACACAAGGCGCAAACCCTCGGGCCCGAGCATAACCCACAGAGACAGTCTACAGACACAATGCTGGCCATGTCGAGGGGTCAGTTCAGAAGGGCAGATCTCTAATGCCTTCTGGCTTCGAAACACAGTCTTCATTTGCTGGTGACTCAACAGGGCAGGTGACAAGCATAACCTCATATAGTAAAGGAACAGCAACAACAAAAAGCCTGAGATAAGATGAGGGGCATGGCTCCTCTAACAGGTGGGCTCATGTATATGTTTTAACATATGAACCCCCGACACATTTCAGCTATGTGTGACATATGGAAATGACAGGAGCATTTTTGTAGATCTGCACTGCTTCTGACCGTCTGAGATCCCCAGACTTGGCAAAGCACAGGAAGGTGTGGTGAGAAAGTTCCCTCGGAGGTGTGAAGATGGGTGCGGCTGGCAAGAGCTCTCCTCATCCCCATCACCACTAAGTGTGCCGATGGAGGCACCGAGCAAGCGGAACTTTCTCCTAGTCATCACAGTTATAGACGTAGAAGGAATAACGGGTTCTTCGCAGCTGGAATCCACCAAACTCTTCAGCTTTATCCAGCTTGGAATGTGTTTGCTGGTGCTTATGTAAGTTCCAAGATTAGACAAAAAAAAAAAAAAAAAAAAAAAAACTGAAACAGGGTGCTTTCTTACTAATGGGCCCTGCTACGTTAGACTTTGAGCAGATGTGGCCGCGAACATGGGTTATACCCTTGACCTTACAAAGAAGCGTGGATGCTTGTAGTATGTAATCACTTCCTTCAGCCTAGGGCAGGGCATATATAGCCCTTTATGCCTAGGGAGTCTAAGGTGGGAAGTTGAAGTCTCTCCTCGTGCAAAAGATTCCATGTGTCTTAGGATAAGGAATCATTCTTCAGAGCAGACAAGTCCCGGAGGACATCTTACCACCACTGGTGGGTGTAGGGATATAGCCCCACCCATTGGGGGCGTGTTCGCCTCGGGCTAATGTTTATTGATAAATCTGCCGGGGCGTGATCCCAGCAGCCCCTTTTCTCTGCTTTTCCTGTTCTCCGCGGAAACCTGTGGTCCTGTAAGTCTATTTCCCTATTAAAGCTGTATATATTTTTATAATCTGTCTACATTCGTTTACGTCGTCCAGGTGGGTGACGTAAGGGCTACCGTCCACATGCCTCAAAGTCCTGTGCTCCTCTGCAAGGACTTGAGGAAGCGAGAACACAGAAGGGAGACCACAGTAGCCCCCACACCAACGTTCCTAGATGTGTTCTGATTTCTTGGCAGTCAGGGTACTCTCAGTCAGTCTCCTGAGGGCACACTGCTACCTCCCCCTCCCGCAGCATCTTCCTCACCTTGTCGGAAGGAGATATACACCAGCCTCTCATCAAACTTCTGGACCTGCCGGAAGTTGTTGACCATTTCTCTGGGGGAAGGGTCGTCCATGTGTGTGAAATACAGAGCTGTCTCCAAAGCCAGCAGCTGAGGGGAAAAACGGAAACGGGTCTCATGAGCACAGGATGCTCGCTGGCCTGGCCTCCTGGGGAAAAGCCTCAGGAATCAGCTCATGAAGTGCTTGGCAGGAAGTATTTGAAAGCAGTGGGAAAGCCAGAGAAGATTGCTCCATCCTGAGGGTATCACTAGCTAGCTTTTGCTCAACTGGGCTGGGTCCTTCCTGCTGTCAAGATTCCCAATGACCACAGAATCTGCCCCCGAGGAAGGGAAAGCTCAAGAGAAGGACTCCTTAACCTCTCACCAAGACCACATTCCTTTCGTGATCTGAACTCTTAAAGGGGGCTGGGCTTGTTTTTTTTTTTTTTCTTTCTTTTTTTTTTTTATATAATCAAATCAGAATAAAAGACAGAGGGAGGAGGCCCCCTGGTGATCTGACTGCTGGCTCCCTGGCATTTGCAAACCCCCACGAAGATGATCCAACCTGTTTCCATGGCAGCTTCTGGGTTCGGCTGTGACTGCTTCCCCACACAGTTCACCTCTGATTCAGCTCATCCCCTCTCCTGTCCACCCACCAGATGCCATTTGCCAAGGTTTCTCCGTTCAGAAACTTGTAGTACAGAGCAGGAGTTTGACAGTGAGGGCTGGCTAGAGCGACCGGGGTGGGGTTTATCATTATTCCATTGGCCTTCTCTACACTTTTCTTCTTTGTGCCTTCAGGCTGTGGGGTATCAGGATGCGCAGTGACTCATCTCAGGAATCAGGTGATCCTGAGAACTTCTGACCCTGACTCCAACGTGAGTGGTTGCTAATGACACGGCTCCCTAACTTTCACTTCTGGATCGTGAGCTCTAAGACCTGTGACTCCCTCACCCCCGCGATCCCAGGGCCCATGTGTTATCCGGCTACGAACTTTACCCCACCAAAGAGCCAGAATCTCCCACCTGGACAGCAAATGCCACCCAGCCACTGAGGACTATGCTTGCAAACTCAGCTTTGCAGCTCTCTTTAAAGAACTGCAGGAGGTATGTCCATTTTCCCAGCTTGATGTTTAACTCCTCTTAGAGCTTAGTCTGTAATTTCTGCAGCAGTTCAGCGGCAGGTCACTGGAGAGGTTCTGAAGAGCGCTAATGAACTCAGAGGAAATCAAGTCATTGATTAGAACAGCTTGTGGCAGGGAACAAGGTGCTGTACAGTCTCTGGCTTGTTACCTGATCCTGGGAAATCTGCACAGGATTTCGGAAAACTGTCCAGAGCACAGTAGGGTAGCAAGGAGGTGTAGTCAGGGACCCTACATAACGGTAGTACTCATCAGGGCTCTCAGGCAGAAGTTCTTCAATGTTGAAGCCTGGGATGCGCACTTGTTGGCCTGGAGAGACATATTGGGAGTGAGGGTACCAGTCTACCTCCTGATAGGAGAGGCATAAGCATAGCAACCGAGCTTAAATACTCACATTCAGGCATACAGAGTATGCTCTTTCCTGGGCCACCTGGCCAGTGCCACACCACTGCCCAGTGACCTGCTGTTTTCAATGCCCCATCCCTTACGCCGTTGCTGTTCTTAAGGTGACACAGGTGCGACCACATCCTGTGTAACCGTGAATGAGAAGTAGCCAAGAACCCCTCACCTTTGTACTTAACATGTTGAAGATGACTGAAGATCTTGTCATATGACGGATTGATGGCGCCTATCTGCAACAGAGACCAGGAAAGGTGAGCTGGGGCAGAGTAAGACAGGCTCAGCCCACATCGACAGTGGCTTTCAGAGGGCTGGCTGGAGGCCTTCCCTGAGGATCTGACCCATCACCAAATGGTTGAGAGTTAGTATCGCGGTCTTGACCTTGGAATCAAATGATACCTAGTTTTCAACTGAAGACACCAGATTTGAGTACCCCAGGATGTGCTCCTGCTTGTTTGATATAAGCCCAAAGACTACATCAGTCCATTTAACCTGGAACTTAAGGGAGCTTTGAGTTCACAAAATAAGTAAGCAAGCACACTGGGAAATGGGGACACGTTGCCTCGCTGGGGGAAAGCAAGGCCAGCTGATCATTCCCCATCCCCGCTCCCAGTTTTTGAGATAAAATCTTGATATGTCTCAGCCTCCATCCTGCTAGGATTACAGACATACACCACCATACAGGCTCTATTCTTGCTTCCCAATATTAAATCATTCATTCCAGAACGGAGTTTGGATGCTAGGTGTTGAATCAGTGATGGGCACATCTGAGGGTGCAGCATAAGGATCTCTGTACCCCACAGGCCCTCCCAGCCGTGCGACCTCAGACCGTGCAACAGGACTGGAGACAGGAGCTCATATTTTCAATGTCACAAAAGCCATGTCTGTCTCAGCTGCCTAGATACAGAAAAGGCTTCCTCTGAGAAAAGAGAGAAGGAGCCTTCTGAGGAACGGCCCTGCTCTAGAGGCAATGCAAGGCCATCCAGGAGCAGCTCACTACCGACTGCTGTGCACAGCACACATGCCTGGTCCTGACACCATCTCTGCTACAGACTTCACATGAGAAACCCTTTGAACCGCATACCTCGATGAGAACCGCAAGGACAGCGAGGCCTTCTGACTTGTTGCTAGCGGCACTGAAGTCAGGGTACAGATCTGAGTTGTAATGGACGATATGAAGCTGCAATAGGAGAGAAGGGGCCCAGGAGGGGACAAGTGACTCACAGGAACCTTTGTTTCTGAGGAAGACTTGAATCCAACCAGAAAGATCGGTATCTATCTCTCCTCTCCTCCAAAAGAAACGATCCCTCACCCTTCACATCTGTCCCCAGTTTTCCCCTTTCCCTAGTCCTCTCCAACCTGTAAACCAGGACACATCCTGTCTAATTCATTGGCTTCCTAGAGTCTGATAAGGCACCTGAAAGTGGCAGAGGTATAATAGACATGAATGGATTGATGAATGAATGAATGAATGAATGAATGGATTTTTATATTAACCATGAGAAGATATTGGTACTTTGGAGCTCTTCTCCCTTCTCTCTCTCTCTCTCTCTCTCTCTCTCTCTCTCTCTCTCTCTCTCTCTCTCTCTTTTCCTCTCTCTCTCTCTCTAGAGTCTGGAGCCAAGTAGTCTGTAGTTTGACATCTTTGTACTTGCTCTGGAAGCAGTAGGGGTGGGGGCAGGAAACCAGCTGCCAGTTACAACTTCATCGTGATTGATAATGCACAAACCCCTTTATTCTTCGGGCAGACAGAATCACAGCATGGCTTTACCAGCTGCTTTCCCAGTCAGATTTTCAGAGCCTGTGAAACAAAGCGACATCCCACACATGTAGACTTTTATCTTCTCAAAATAAAATTCTGAGTGGTGGAGTTTTTAATCAGATCAGAAGTTAATTACTAAGGTAAAGAAGTTTTGAGAAATCCTAAATTTAGAAAGTGTACAAGGCACATATTATGACCCTTATTATTATAAATCCTGCTTAATCTGACTTTTAATCCTAAAGATAGTATCACCAGCAGTCTGAAAACTTTCTAGTGGATAGCTCTAAATGCAAAATGCATGCCTTCTATTCTGTGCCCTTGACTATTGCATGTGGAAATCTTTATCTTGATTTCTTTTTTCCTATTCATTTGTTATCTCTCTTTTTGGCATAAGGTCTATTTTTAATGTCATTACATAGCCCTTTTGTTGTTTTCCATTCCATTTTATTTTTTTATGTGTATGGATGTTTTGCCTGCGTGTGTATATCTGTGTACCATGTTCATGCCTGGCTCTGGAGGAAGTCAGAAGAGAGCACTGGTTAGAGTTACAGATGGTTGTAAAGTGTGAGGGAATAGGACCAGGGTCATTTGGGGGTGGTGGGGGAGAGTCTTACTTGTATAGCTTACGTCAGCCTTGGGCTTGAAAGCCCTAACTCAGCCTCTTGAGTGCTAGGGTTACAGGCTTGCACCACCACATCTGAATGTCGTGTTATTTCTTTTAAGTCATCTTCTGCTAAGGCTTCCTTAGGAGCCCTTGTTTCGCCATCTTTCCCCATGAACGATGGCCCACACCATCTTAGGATGGGAAGCAGAGTTGACATCTGTTTGTCTAAATTACCCTAGATCGCTATTGCTTGACCTTTGCCTACAGTCTGCTTCAGCTCTTACCATTTTCAGACTAATTTAAAAAGTAGGTTAAAAGCTAATCTAGGTCTATAGGCATTCCCTGGTGAGGGCTTCAGAAAGAATCTTCTGTAGTCCCCACCCAACAGAAACACTACTTCAAAGAGATTCTCTACGGAGAATTCTCTGACTAGGCTTGTCCTGATGCTTTTTCTCTCGTATTTGCAATTATGACCTTTTTTTTTTTTTACCAAGCTTGTCTAACGATTAGCTTAAGAGCAGAGGATACAATAATTAGCATTTTTTTAAGATTTTATTTTTATTTTAGCTAGACATGGTGGGCCATGCCTTCAATCCCAGCATTTCAAAGGCAGAAACAGGAGGGTTTTGGTGAGTTCAAGGCCAGCCTGGTCTACAGAGTAAGGTCCAGGCCAGTGAGGGCTACATAGCCAAAGGACCACATAGCAAAATTTTGTCTCAAATGTTAAAAAGATTTGTGTGTGTGCGTGCACACGTGCACATGTGAATACCGTATCTGAGGAGGCCAGAAGGCATCGGAACCACTGAAGGTAGAGTTATAAGCAGTTGTGAGCTCCCAAAATGGGTTCTGGAAACGAAACTCAGGTCCTTCGTAAGAGTAGTACGATGTCTTAATTGCTGAGCCATCTCTCTAGCACCCTGGAAATATTTTTAAATGTGTAAACTCTCCAAACCTACATCCTAGCTGCCACTTTATTCTCCCAGGGAGAAGCAGAAGCCTCAACATTGCAATTAGCTTGCAAGAAATTGCAGTTCCTGAGCTCCGGGGAAGGAAGGGTTTGCTCTGAAATCTGTGCGCCTCCAGTCCTACCATTCTATTGGGCCAGAATCACATCCCCCCCACACACTTGTAATAGACCTATAATTAGGTTGAGACGTTAAGCAGTTCAGCAGTTGTGAACAGAGGAGAGAATGGTTGTACCATTATTTAGCGTGGGGTCTGCTGGCTGACCATTTATCTCTTCCTATTTCCGTATATACAGTCAGAGCCACATCCCCAACTCAGAGCTTGGAGTGGAAGAATGCAAGACCCCTCACGATCCCAGCCCATCCCATGCCTGTGAGACAGCAAGAACATTCTGCCTCCCTTCTCTTTCCCTTTGATACTTTGGATTAGAATTTCAAGGCGACATGACACAGTGCTGTGCCCATCTCCCAAACCATTTTCAGAGAATCTCCACTCACAGCGATGTCCTGCACATCTTAGTGCCAGTCACCCCTTAATCTGTGGCAAACTATAAGAGCGGTCCTGAATAAGTGTTCTCATATTTCAAGTACAATTTATGACTAAGAAGACGAAGGAGGATGTGGGAAAGACATTTGTAAGCAGTATGATATATGAAGACTGAGAAGCATGGGGGAGCAATGAGCCTGGTATGATTAACAGCCAGACAAGTTGTGAGGTCTTCATGTGCACACAGCAGAGTATGTCTAGAAAAGGACCACATGCATCCACCAAGCCATCTGCAAGGCTGGCCTTCTCAACAGCATCCCACAGTAAAAGAAACAGGCAAACTCAGTATGCTCCAGCAAAGAAAGGGACAAAGACACCTGGCTAAATGCAGGGAGGTGAGACTTTGCTGTGCTGCCCACAAAGACTATGAAGGTAGCTCTATCCCAGTGACCACAAAGAGGGGACCAGCGCCAGGTACTCTCTACCAGACAGGCCATTCACTCACCTCGGCAGCGAAATGCTTCCCACTCACGGTGTGTTCAGAGCCACGGGGGTCGTTAGGGTTCCCCCAGTGCAGGTGCAGCTGCTCCGCCCTGTATTGGTAAGGCTGGAGGCCCTGAATATACATGTCCGAGTTCAGATTCAGTCTCACTGTGAAGAGTGGAGGAGCAGCCTTCAGAGCCCTGGCCAGCTGAACCCTGGCCAGACCAGCCCTGCTAGAAAGCAGGCAGGCAGGTAACCCCCTGCACGGGTACAAGTGGGTAGACCAGAGCAATATTGCCTGCGGGTCCAAGACCTGGCCTCCTTCCCCTAGTGCAACTCCAGTGGCCCCAGCACCTTCATGGACCCCCCTGGAAAGTATCAACCTACGCCGATGATGGTTGAATCTTTACTTATCCATGTATCAGGCTCCTGCCTGTGATAATAGAACCATCAGTGACGAACTTCCCAAGTTGGAAAATTATATTCCAATGACAATTGCTATTTCAGAAGCATTTACTATACAACAGACTGATGTGCCCCATCTCTTGTGTTCACCAAACAGACCAATGGGTCACTCTTCCAAATGACAATTCAAGGAAGTTAAACCTCTTATCCAGTCTGATGACTCATTAGTATCTGTGATGGCTAATCTTGGTTGTCAACTAAATTAATATCTGGAATCAACTATATCCTAAGCTGCTGGGCACTCTTCTGAAGATTTCCTTGGTTGGAAAGACTCACCCTAAACCTGGGCTCATGTGTGTGTGTGTGTCAAAGTCATGATTCAAGCCCAGTCTGTCTGACTCTAAACCCTGAGTGTCCACCCACTGAATTGCTGGTTTCACCCTGGCAGCTTAGTCAATGGACCAATGGGATCAGATCTATCCCTTCCCTCCCGCTTCCTCAAGAGATGAGATTCGGAAATGTGCTGCCAAGAAGCATCACTGGAGCCAGGACTTGCAGCACACAGCCCCATATACAAGGCAGTTGGCCGGGGAAGGCCCCACAGCCTCCTCCTAGCTCCTTCTCCTGAGTGCCTCCAGGGGGCCCCTCCCGGCAAGATACAAGAGTCAGACCAGGGAGTCAACAGGGCCTCAGATCTGCCTCTCAGGGTCTCTGAGATCTCCCCCTTACCAGAATGGCCATCATTGGTCAGGTTCAACAGCTTTTCAGCAGATGCATTGTAACCTTGGAACTGTAGGGGTGTGAGGCTGGCATCATACTGGAGGATGTCGCTATGCAGGTCTATCGGGGACTGTAGGAAGCCCCCACATGACGGGTACTTCTTGGACCAGTTCTTTTCCCCAGTAGCACCTAGAAGGAGAGATCCAATCTGAAGCTTAGTTTTCCACCAGGAATTTTCCATACTGTCTAGTCTCTGTTTATAAAATAACTCCTTTCTATTCCCTTGTCTTTCCATAGGCGACACACCATTCTGCATGAGGCAAGTATACGTACTGGTCCCTTGGCTTCAGATGTGGATGTAATCTGAGACTAGGGAGAGTCAGAAGAAATACTTGACCTCTTTGCTCATTGTAACGCTATGAGAGAGAAGAGTTGGCCCTAGTTTTAGAGGTAAGCTGTTCAAGACCTGGAGACACCAGCTTATAGAATCAGGCCCAGAAAACATCTCAGAACCATCTGCTGTTAAAGTCCTGTAGAGGTCGAGAGACTGGATTAGCCCAGGCCAGAAACTAGGGCCCCCACCCAACCTCCACTTTATTGCCTTGTTGACACAGTACATATCCTCCCTATATGAAGACTGGAGACATCCAGCAATTCACCCTCCGCTTGTTGAGCACCAATATATGCCACCTATTGACTCTAGGTCTTGATGTCACCAAGTTGGATACTCTAGGGACATGCAAGCAGGTATTCTTGTGGGGAAAACTTGATGAATCTGTCAAACTGTGTCAGGATGCACCATGGGTATCTGACTATCATCGCTCAAGTAGGTCTCTTAGGCTGGTAGGTTCACAGTGTGATGTTCCTGATGGGAAACCCTGGGGATACAGACTCCTGATACCCACATCTAGAGTGCAGGATGCAACCCGGAAACAATGCTTGGAAAATATTGAGTAATTATAGGCCTGGCATCACGAAGACAAGCACAGCAGGGTTTTAACGGAAAGGAAGCCTGGTGAGAATACAGTCTAATTATTGTGATAAAATTGACAGGTCCTCAGTGAAGAGAAACAGGCTCAGAGTGGAAACCATCCAGGGCTTACACTCCTTACTAAACACTGGCTAGCAGCCACTCCTCTGTGAATGAAAACAAGCATCCCATGTTCAGATAAACCAGTGGTTCTCAACCTGGGGGTTGGCGACCCCAGGGGTGGAACAACCCTTCCACAAGGGTCACCTAAGACCATCAGAAAACACAGATGCTTACATTACAATTCATAACAGTAGCAAAATTGCGGTTATGAAGTAGCAATGAAAATAATTTTGTGGTTGGAAGTCACCACGACATGAAGAATTATATTAAAGGGTCGCAGCATTAGGGAGCTTGAGAGCCAGTGAAAACTATGTTACTCCCACAGGGGAAAATCTTGAAAGAATATAGATCTGCCTTTAAAAGATTATCTTCCATGGTAATTAAAAGGATTTTCAGACTACTGGCAGACATTTTCCCTCTAATAGCTGAGACCTTGGGAGGCTATAAGGAGGAAACTGTGTAAATTGTGTCCTACATAGTCATTATTAGAAGTTAGAGCCACACTGGGTATTTGGGGGTGAGAGAAACAAGCATGTTAAACATAGAGTCAGTGTGGCCTAGGCTTCAGCAGAAAGCGAGGCGGGAACACGGAATGCCCAGGAAACACACCTGCACCACCACCTGTCCCCCTGTCTTGGTGAGTGGCCACAGCCAGGGCATGTTTCCCACCTTAGTGGAAATGGCAGGGTTGGATACCGTATTCTGGAAGGTCCCTCCTGGCTCCTGAGATCCAATATTTATAAAGATTACAGGACTAAGCAGCTTCACCCTCCGCACCAGGCAAGTTGGAACGACTCACGGAGGCTCGTTCATGCCAAGGCAGCTCTAGTGCGTGTGATAAAATGCCTGGTGGGAACCAGCTTCAAGAGCGAAGGTACAGGATGCTGGTGTCCCTGAGCAGCCTGGGGTGTAGACACCACCTCCCCAGTCCTGGCCTCTGTCCACAGGCAAGTTAGTCACTGGCACTAGTCACAGGCCCTCGTGGCATCAGGCTCTAAAGCCTTTCCCATCCCCCTGCTTCTTTTACCATCAGCAGCAGGATTTATTTTAGCAGTTTGGCCCTTCTAGAATCTATAACCTTGACATGGCCACAGGGAGAAGATGAAAGTGTTCTGTAGATGAAATACTGAGATGAAGCAATTTGTCCAAATTTAGACTTTGGCTTAACGCCAGAGTTACCTGGCTTGGATCATGAAGCTTTGGTGTCTTCTCTCCGGGTGTTTATCTGGGAGATTCTGTGCATTTGTTTCCTCCCCTCTCTCCTACATTCTCCTTGGAGGCGAGGAGTGTCTCCTTCATCCCATTTCCTACCATGCCTGGCACATGGCAGGTCCTCACACGCTTACTAATTCTCCCACCTGTTTCCTGCGTATTCTCTAAGGGTACTTGATTACCTGTTTGAAGTCCCCCGCATGCTTTTTTCCCTTTAAAAAAGAGTGGGAGCCAGTTATGGTGGAGCCTATCCAGAACCCAGTACTGCTTCCTACTCTACTCCCTCCCTCTACCCCTCCCCCTCTCCCTTCCTTCCTCTCTCGCTCTCTCTCTCTCTCTTCTTTCTTTCATGTCTGTGTCTATCTCTGTCTCTATCTCTCTGTCCCTGTCCCTGTCTCTGTCTCTGTGTGTGTACAGATGCATGCATACTCTTGGTTAGCTGGCCTGTGAGCTTCTGGGGAGATTAGATTCTCCTGCCTCTGCCCCCTATCTCAGGATAGGAATGCTGGGATTATAGATGTATGCCTCCGTATCTTGTTTTTTTGCATGGGTCCCAGCAATTGAATTTGGGATCCCAGGCTTTCACAGTCAACACATTTACCCACTGAGCCATCCTACTGATCCTCTGTAATCCTAGTACGTGTGTGTGGAGGCGAGGGGATCAAGAACTCAAGGCCAGCCTTGGCTACATAGTGAGTTTGAGGCCAGCTCGGTTACATGAGACCCTGCCTTTTAAAAACAGTTTAAAAATGAGATCATTTGTTCAGGTCCAGAATGTCTTTCCAAGTCCTCCTCTGCGAGGATTGGCTCTGGGCAGCTGCGGCCACTTGTTGGAAAGGAGACCTGCTCTCCATACTGCAAGTGCGGGATGCGGCCTGGTAAGCAGGGCTTCACAGAGTTCATAGACCCTCCACCACCACATCAGCACTCTTTCCCTTTGCACACCTGGGGACAGTGTCATACAGCCTCATGATGTCCTGACTCAGGAATCTAGAGAGGAAGACACATGACTAGGCACCCAGACAACCAATTTCAAACATGACAGTGGCAGATTCTTTGCCATTGTCCTCCAGCTTCTGTCTAGTCCAGGTGATCCCAGCCACAGTAGGCCTGGGAGGGTCACTGAAGGCTACAATTTCTCAAGTAAGTCTATCACAATCTCTCTCTCTCTCTCTCTCTCTCTCTCTCTCTCTCTCTCTCTCTCTCTCTCTCTCTCTCTCTCCTGAGACCTTGTACCTCTGATCCTCTGCCCACATCTCTCCATTGCTGGGATTACAGGCATGTACCACCACGCCTAGTTTAGGTGGTGCTATGTATCAATCATTCTACCAGCTGAGCTACCAACCCTGCTCCAGCTTTCAGACGCTTGCCAAGTGTTCTTTACCAGAGAGCCTGTGCTGGGAGCAAGTCTTACAAAGCAGCTCCTGTAAACACTTGCCTTTGCTCTGGGTTTCCTTGACACCTCTTCCATTGGTTGAACCCCCATGATTATGAAGGAGACCATGTACACCCCAAAGTGTGTTTTCCCAAGTAAAATCAAGACATTATTTCTTTCTAGTTCATGAATTTCCCTACTGGTGGCAAAAAGAAGTGGACAGATCTTTCTTTTAAAATATAAAGTTGATTAGCACATCACAGTTCAAAATGTCTCTCGTGACTTCTGACTGGGAATTGTCAGGCCCAGGGTACAGGACCCGCATTATCTGAGAACCAGATTATCTGTGTAGGGGAAATTTCAGCTGCATCCAACAGCAGAGGGAGATAAGCAAGGTGCACGCCACATCACCCAGCTGTGACAGCTTATGAGTTACAGCGGGTCCGTTTCATCTTCACCATCTGCCCGGATCACTCTGCAACAAGCCAGGTTTACTTCATCTGTACGTGTCTCAGTAGGCTTGCCTAAACCATGAGCCCTCAGAGCAAAAACTCAATACCACTGTCATCCCTGCAAAGCTAAGTTAGAATTTCATATTAACAAATTCGACCAGCATTCAGTTTTACAACTAGATCATAGTGTCTTTCTTTTTGAAAGAGGCAAAGTAGGAGTTTACTTAAGAAATGGTGCTAAGCTGGGCAGTGGTGATACACACTTGTAATCCCAGCACTCAGGAGGCAAAGGCAGGCAGATCTCTGAGTTTGAGACCAGCCTGGTCTACAGAGTGAGTTCCAGTATAGCCAGGGCTACACTGGATACACATTAGAGAAACTCTATCTCTAAAAAAAAGAAGGAGGAGGAGGAGGAGGAGGAGGAGGAGGAGGAAGAGGAAGAGGAAGAAGAAGAAGAAGAAGAAGAAGAAGAAGAAGAAGAAGAAGAAGAAGAAGAAGAAGAAGAAGAAGAAGAAGAAGGAAAAGAAAGGGAGGAAGAAAGGAGTGGAGAAAGGAAGAAAGAGAAAGGATGCTAACAGATGTGTTGGTGTTAGGGGACAGAAGGGCAGTCAGGAAAAGGCAGCATAGACACAAGGCAGAATTCTAGAGGACCTCTTATTTATTGTCTTAGCATTAGCCCCAGATACAGCATCGGTGACTTCAGAAGTTACACTGTTCATAAGGCTTCTAAGAGATGTTCTTCTTCCTTTTAGTAAATGTGGTCACTGGGTGGCTTCTAAAAGAACTGGGTATTACAGGCTCATAGGATTAAACCCATAGGTCACAAAGGACAACAGAGTCTTTACTAGATCTCAGTTACAAAGAAATCCAGGCATGTTTTCACTATAAGCAGGGTTCATGCTCCTGTCATGAGATTCTCAGAAAACTCCAGCTGGGGAAGAGGTCAGGTTAAATCCAAAGGTCATGAGCTGCAGGGAAAGAGCTTGATGCCCAAGCCTGATGACCTCAGTTCGATTCCTGGAACCCATGTAAAGATGGACGCAGAGAGCAGACTCTACAGGATTGTGTGTGTGTGTGTGTGTATCATACGGCACATGGTAATTTTTTAAATCCAAAAGTCATTTTTGCTTAGGCTTATGCATAATTTATTGCCCTTTTAATATTTTTATTGTGCATGTATATGCAGCTGGGCACATGGGTATATAAACATGTGCATGCCTCCAAGTTCATGCAGAACTAGAGATCACCTTGTGGGAGTCAGTTCTCTCCTCCCAGCGCGTGGGTCCCCAGGATCACACTCTGGGCAGTAAGTGACTTTGCCCACTGAGCCATCTCCCAAGTCTTTTGCTGTTGTTTTTAGCATTCTTTTATTATCATTATTGATATTAATATTATCTGCAGTACTGGTGATAGACTCTATGGCCACATGCCTGCCAGGAAAGCTCACTACCACTTTCTTCCAGCCCTCCCCTCTGCTGTTTGAACATTCTTATCTACAGTATCTCCATGGAAAAGAGAATTCTGTCTCTATGTGGGTCATACTCACAGAGAATTTTAGCTATGTTAAAATTCTTGGCTCTCAGCAGGAGAGGTTTCAGTCAGTCTCCAGAGTGAGGGTCCCCTTTCCCTTCTTTTGTCCTCTCAGCTTCCCCCATCTCTCGATCCAGGTTCAATTTTCCCCTCTTGAGATTTTCACCCCTCAATTTTACGAGTTGATGGTGACCTAAGATTTCAGTTTTTGAAACTTCCTCACTATTGAGCTGCTAGATCCTGCTTCTCCAGCATCTAAGGTCTAGACTTGCCTTCCCTGAAGGAGAGGACATGGGAAAGCCTCAGCTTGGAATCTGTCTCAGATGGGCCCCGAGGGAAGATGGCAATGGCCCTAGGGACGCAGACTTATACTGCAGCCTGACCCCTTGCAAAGACATTTGCTCAGGTGAAACAGCGATGCCCAACTGTGCAGATGAAAGTAATTTCAGTCTGAGTCAGTATGAAGCAAAGTTCAAACTGACAGAGAAACAGTTTTAACAGAGATCAAAGTGTGGACCTCAGGAGGAGAGAGGGCACGTAAAAAAAAGACATATGCATACAAGACATGCTGCAGCCTTCTGGAGAGACAGCTACCAGCTGACAAGTTGTTAATCATTTTCATTTTGTTTTGTTTGTAAAATTTAGTATTCAGTAAGGGCCACACGTTGCAACAGTCAACGCGCTGGGTCCAGGTCACGGTTTGATGGCACCGTGCAGTATCAGACAACACCTGGACCTCACTCCTGCCACACTCAAAATCTCAGCCAGATGAACCCTGCTGGCTCTCTGCCCTCAGCTGGTCAAGTCACAACTTTCCGTACCACCTCACCATCTCAGGCTAGACCCTTACCACGCCACCCTGCAAGAGCCCTCCACAGGCTGCCCTGTCTCTACCTTCCCAGTCCGCAGTGCCAGGCTTCCTCTCTTGCTTTGGTCAAGGATAATCCCATAATCCTGCTGTAACCAGATTGCTCTAGTGTGCTCTAAAGGCAGCCTTGCTTCTGTGGCCTGGTCGTTCCAAACGTGCTCTCCTCATCCCCCTCCCAGGAAGACAAAGCAGAAACTAGCCATTTTCCACATTTTAAAAATAGCTCAGACTGTCCCTGCTTGTCCAGCACCGCACTTTTCTTTCTCCTCTACCAAACCTTCCTTCCCTGATCTCTTCCGCCATCTGCATGGAGGTATATTCAGGCCTCCCCACTGAAGAACAGAACAAACCTTCTTGTAACCACTGTTCTAGTCTCATCCCTTTTTGACTGAATTTTTTAAATGAATTTAAGAGCCCATCTTTATCCATGGTTTGTAGTCACCAGTGTGTGTTCACAGGGAATGGCCTTCAGAGATCAGCAGAGGTCTTTGGAAAGAGCAGGAGTCTGGGGATAGCCTCAGGCAACTCAGGTGCAGAAAGAGTTGAGTCACTGCCCTTGTAGGAACCTCCAGCTGGCTGAGAAGTTCAGCCTTAACGAAGCAGACACTGGCTTTGGTAAGATTTGAACTGGGCTTTGAGAAATAGATGAGCTTCAGAAAGGCACAGATTTTCAACATAGGACATCTGGGAAGTGTGTGGGCACAGCATGTTTAGAAACTAGAAAAGCAGACCTGACAGACATCAGAAGCGGGAGAGGGTCCAGCCTGGAAGACCAGAATTCATCCTGGGTTGAAGAAGGCACTCAGTGGGGGTTTGCTGAATGCTGCAGACTGAACACAGCAGCCTGTCTGAAAATGACACCCAGACAATGAAAACCCCAATCAGAGATCCTGAGAGTCTGCAGGCTGCAAAAACGATGGATGTCTTGAAGAGGAGGATGAGCTTTGGGAAGACAGCCATCTGAATGGCTGGCCTTCTGAGAGGGACGCAGCCTGAGCAAGCCAGCCATCCTAAAAACAAGGACGTGATTTCTAACCCTGTACTCATCTCTGGTTCTTTTGTTTTTAATATACACTGTATCTTTGCTTTCTTGTCCTTTGGTTTCATTTGTTTTTTTGTTTGTTTTTTGTTTTGTTTTTTTGAGACAGGGTCTTACCATGCAACCTTGACTGGCCTAAAACTCAATACATAAATACCAAGCTTGCCTCAAACTTGGGGCAGGCCTCCAGTCTCTGACTCTCAACTGCTGGGATCAGAGGCATGCACAACCACATTCAACTCATTATGCATCTTATTTTGATTTTGATTACAGAAAAATTTCTAAGCATTAACAAAAGTAAGACACATAGTACGGGCTGGAGCTGAAGCAGGACAGGAAATGGTTTGCCTCGATCCTCAGCACTGCAGAGCTCCGGGAATAAAGAAGTTGTCTGTTATCTCAGCACTCAGAGGTAAAACTAGAGTTCAAGGCCAGCCTAGGTCACGTGAGGCCCTGTTTAAAGACAGAGAAAGAATGCAGCATAAAGACCACTTTGTACTGTCTTTTCACGACCTCAGTAGTTTGAGCTATCCCCAGGTTCCTTCATTTCCTCCCCCAACTATGGAAGAAAATCTGCCAGTGCTGGCTAGTTTTTTGGCAACTTGACACAAGCTACAGTCATTTGGGAAGAGGGAACTTCAAGAGGAAATGCCCCCACCAGATTGGCCTATGGGTAAGTCTGGAGGGCATTTTCTTGATTAATGATTGATGTGGGAAGGCCTGGCTCACTGTGGGCAGTGCCACCCATGATCTTCCTAATTTGTATAAAAAAAGCAGGCAGAGTCAGCCCTAGGAAGCAAGCCAGTCAGTGACTTTTCATGGCACCTTCAGTTCCTGCCTTTAGGTTTCTGTCTTGAGTTCTGGCTCTGACTTCCCTCAGTGATGGAGTGTGATCTGAGACTTGTAAGCTGAGAATAACCCTTTCCTCCCCAAGTGCTTTCTGGTCATGGTGTTTATCAGAGCAATAGAAACTCTGACCAAGACATGCTGATATTTATGTATCTTTAAAGATAAGGGTTCTTTAAACCATATGCTCATTTCATATGTAACACCTGTTTATAATTCATTACTATCATTAACTATCCAGTGACTTTTCAAATTTCCCTGGTCACCTCATAAAGTGATCTTAAGAGTTTGTAGCCCCGGTGCTCAGAAGACATTCGCACACACAGCATGAGATACATTACTGCTCTGGGCGAAGAATTTATGCAAGTGATTGAAGGATAATTTTATAGCCTGTTTGCAGACATGATGTCTGGGTAAAAAAAAAATATATGGGTCAAGTAATTTCTTAGGTTTATGTTCCTGATACATCCACATTATAGCACTTAACATAATAATAAAAGCATGACGCACGTAATTACCCTTAAGGCTTGTTTACAGTTTCTCACTGACAACCCTGTGTGCTCAAGATTAATAACGATTTTATGTTATTTTTAAGTATGTGTGTATACGTGTGTGTGCAGGTGTGTGCATATGAGTGCAGTGCCCATGGAGGCCAGAGGAATAAGCTGGATCCCCTGAAACTGGAGCTTCAGGCAGTTGTGAGCTACTTGTCATGGGTGCTGGGATCAAACTCAGGTCTCTGGCAAGGGCTCTCAATCACTGATCCATCTCTCCAGCCCCGCAGTTTTAAAGAAAATATATATTATTTTATTTGTGATTTGACAGGATTTTATGAAGTTGGACTGACAACAATAATAAAAAGTAAAGATATATTCATGGTCTCGTCTCTGATTTTGAGGTTGGCTTTTGGGGCTTTTTCCTAAAAATTGGTTGTTCAGTCTTGCCAACTACCCTGACTTTTGGTCACACTCTCTGAGGTCAGTGCTTTGGGTGTCTGCATGGATGCTTAAGGCCTTGTCTCTTCAGACTGGCTACAAAAACACATCAGATCCCAGCACTTGGGAGGCAGAGGCAGGCGGATCTCTGTGAGTTCGAGGCCAGCCTGGTCTACAAAGGAAGTTCCAGGACAGGCTCCAAAGCTACAGAGAAACCCTGTCTCAAAAAAAAAAAAAAAAAAAAAAAAAAAAAAAAAAAAAAAAAAAAAAAAAAAACACATCAGAACTGTTTGGCTATGATGCAAAGTTGACATTCTAGATGTTGGTGAGACTTTTTGCCAACTACCAGCGATATTTTCCATACAATGAAATTTGTAGGTTTTGGTTAGTCTCTCAAAGGCTCCCAGTTTGTTGTATTCAGGGATCTAGGGGAAGCAAATGCACGGCTAGTCCTAGCACATACATGTGCATGGGAATGACCAGCGATTGTAAAGCACCCATGAGTGCACACTTAACTATACAGGATGCAGTCACAATAAAACTGTGAGGGCTGGGGTGAGAGTTCACACGGGTGCTGTAGGATTCCTACTGCCAGTAGCCTTTAAGTTACCCGCCCACTTGGGTGTGGCCTCTTATACTATTTATGCCTTTTTAAAACACACATCAGCTCTCTTTTCCAGCTGCAGGATTCAATTGCTGTTCTCCCTTCCAGCAGAGAATTGTGTTTTGTGAGTCTACCCCTAAATAAATGACCCTCTATTATTCTCAGTTCTGAGCTGGTGTGGGATTTCTTTTAAGGGTCCTTCTTCATATAGTAAAGTACTTGTCACGCAAGCATGAGGGCATGAGTTTGATCCTCGGCACCCACGTAAAAAACAACGTGTGCATGCACTTGTAATCATAGCTGGAGAGGCGGACAGGAGGCTCTCTGGGCCACACTGGCCAACTAGTCTAGCTAAAGACTGAGAAGCCCTGGGTCCTACTGAGAAACCATGCATCAAAAATAAGGTGGTCAACTCCCAAGGAACAGCACCCGAGGTTGACCTCTGGCCTCCACACCCATGCATGTGCGCACGCGCGCACACATACACACACACACACACACACACACACACACACACACATCTGAGTAGCTATATATTGAATAAAGGAGAAAAAAATCTCTAATTAATTTCCTTCGTGGACTGCTATTTAATTTTGAAGTTATTCGTTTCTTTAAAAGGTGCCTTCAGTGTGCCAGGCATTAGACCCGGTGTTGAATATGACCGATGACGAAGCAGATCTACTTTCTGTCCTTGTTCAGTAACATTTCAGGGATCGAGGCCATCACAAATAAATGACCCCGACACCAGTCAAATGGCACAGTCTGCAGTTGGTGCTTCGGAGGAACCGAACCAGGGCCCTGATGGAGGAAAGGGGAAACCACTGCTGGGCAGTGGTGCAGGCAGACTTCCCGGAGGAGGAGCCATCCATGTCGAAGCTTAAAGAATGAGATGAAATGGCCCATGAACAAAGCTGGGGAGCAGTCTTCCAGATGAAGAGCCTGGGGCGCCTATGCCAAAGCCGATAGCTGGGGTCAGGTGCACAGGAGGCATGCACTCAGAGAGAACTGGGGTCCATTGGGCTTCTCGCCCAGGAATAAACCACTTTCTGTTGAGGCTGAGCAGGGATCATTCATCACCTACTCATTTATGAACCTCTACGTGTTAAAGAGATCTTCCTCTCAGGGGGCTGGTACCCACCTCTCTCTGGAGAGGTCATCCATCAGTCCTGATCCTGTGGCTGGAACCACAGAAAATGCAGCTAAGCCCCAGAATCCCATTCAGGAGGGAAGGAGAACAGTCCGTTTCCTCTAAAACCAACTCAGAACCACAGATTTCTAGGATATTCTTTGAATATAGAACTACATTTTAAGACATATTTAAAGTACACTTTATTCCTGCAGTTCACTGGGAAGTTATTTTTTTAAAAAATATATATGGTTTCTCACAATGAACCTAAGCACACCTGGCTGGACTTGGCCTACCCCTGGCCTGCCCTTCTCTATTAAGTGGCCAGACACAGCAGAAAGTCAAGAACCATCCAGAAGAAAGGAAGATGCCAGGACCACAGGTTAATCATTGATGGCTGAGGTCTCCTGGTTGTGTTATTTACTAATAGAGGTCAAGGAATCACACCGCATGGAAACTTTCCCTTTGTTAATGTTATAGATGAATCAGACCTCAGCTAGAACAGGGGAAAGACTAGAGGGCTAGGGCGACTCTTAGGGCACTTGAAGGGGCCGCTCCAAAGGCCACTCTGTCCCCTGGGTTTTACCTTATAGACTAATCAAAGTAGACAGAGTTCTCTAATGGTGCCTAAGTCATCCTTTGTATCCAGATTTTATCTTTATTGTATCTGTTTTAATTTGAGTCAATTTAAGAGGCAAAATCAGCTTAGACCTTGTAAAGTCTAACCTAGGTCACTCTGCCAACATTTCTGTATCTGCCGTGGTGGGAGGGAACGATGGTGCAGGTAGGGAGGATGAGGCGGGTTTGTCAATCAACTCTGCTAGCCAATGCAAACCTTCTCTTTCTCCTGCCCTTCCATACCCTCCTACCCTCCCCACCACACCCTGCCTATAATCCTCCAATATTGCTGGAATAAGGGACAAAAGGGCTCCATAATTATTCACACTCTGACGTCAAGGTTTTTGTTGGGTCCTTTTTGGAAGAAAGCCTTTTATAGCGAGGAGGGTGGGGTTTCCAAGATGTCAAAGGTAAATTATCTATTTGCTTTTGCTCCTCCTTCTCAGCCACCCTCTTGGCAGGCCCTCAGGACCTGCTGTCTTCTCTGCTTGTCACAGAGAAGCCACAGTTCCCTCCTGGACTGCTACCTGCTACTCTCTCACCTTGCCTTTTTATCCCAATGGGCTGAACTTCTTGGCAGCTCCCCAGAATATCTGCCTGCTCACACTCTAAGGCAGATCAAAATACTTCCTTGCTCTGTGCTGTGCGGGGCCCTTTGCGCTCTTCACCCCTGCAGCAACTACACTGAGCAAAAGAGGGCTTGGTCTTTCTACACCAGTGGTCCAGTGGTACTTAAAGTCTCCCAGAGAAACAGCATCACTCCCATCTCCCTAGAGCTCCTTCAAGATATATACTCTAGCTGGGAATGTAGCTCGGTTAGAGGATATATCTTGAAGACAGAGCACTGGCCTAGCAAGAAAAAGCCCCCGATTCCATCCCCAGCACCAAATGAAGTGTAGAGATGCACATGAGAAATTCTACCTCTCGTGAGGTAGAGACAAGGGAATCTGAAGTTCAAGGTCACCTTTGGCTAAAAATCAAGGAAACAAGAAAAGCAATCAAACAATGAAGGCTCTTAGACCCCATCCTAGACCTACTGAACCAGATCATGTGGGTGGACACGGGGCATGTTACTGAATATCACCTCTCCAAGTGATCCCAATGCCTGCCAAGGACTAAGAAAACAGTGCGCTAGATGGAAGCTTGCTTTGTGTGTGTGTGTGTTTCCTGCTAAAGAGCCTGGATATCCTGAAGTATGCAAGAAATAGTTCTTGAATTAAAAAGACTACAGAGACGACAAACTGGCACAGCAGGTGTTAACGTGGCAGTAGCCACCCTGAGAATGAAAACAAGCAGCTGCCTGTGCAAGCTGCACGCACGACGTTCTTGCTGGTCTTCTTTGACTCATGGACGAGGGAACTGCACTAGGTGTGAAACTGCTGAGTCCACAGCAGACTGTGGCCACCGGCCTGGCTAGACAGCAACGTTATTCATAAAGCCAAATAGTGGAAATAGCCCATATCTCTCAACAGAAGGATGAATAAGCAAAACCGGTGCACAGACAGCCAATGGACTCTAACCCAGCCATAAAGGGCCCATCTTATTCCAAGAACTTCACCCGCAGGGTGCCTGAGGGTTGAGTAGGCCACTGTGTTTTCACAAGAGCCATCATGAAGGCAAACACACAACAGAGGCTCCGAGACTTTTACCCAAAGGGTGAAGAATGTGCTCTCTGTTTCACAGGGTCCAGGCTCAGAAGAGTGGTTACCACACTTGTTACAACACAGACCACTGAGGCTTTCTGAAACTCCGTGTTTCTGAAGCTGTAGTTTAGAGATGGATCCGTAAACTCTGCATGTCTCATACATCCCCCTGAAGTACTGCTGTTGCTGGGCTGGGCTCCACGTTTTCAAACCACTGGCCTAAGCATTTACCAACCTTTGCAGCACATAGGAATTTCTGTGAGCTTCTAATCTTGCCTGGCCCTGGCTGTGAGGTTTTGCTACCCCAGGAGCCTGATGTTCAGCTAAAGTTGAGAGGAGCTGGTGGAGACCCTCATTTGATCAAAGGCTGTGTGGTTGGAACCACAGCTGTGTTTTTCTCTCTTGTCAAGGCAGGGTTACAGTTCTGTTTTATAACAACAACCAAGAAAATTTTTTAGCCAAGGCTATGTCTCAGGCTAGCCTCAATTCTTGTGTAGTTTAGGATGACCTTGAACTTCTGGATTCAGAGTCCATAGTGCTCACTGTCATATTATAGAATCCCTTAACTTTGAACATCTGGTGATCCTGCCTCTCCCTCCTGAGTCCTGGATTATAGATATGTACAACCACATTAACTTTTATGTGGTGCTGGGTCCGAACCCAGCACTTCATGCATGCTAGGCAAGCACTCTACCAACCTGATCCGCAACCCTAGTCCCCTTTATAAACCTTTTTTAAAAATTTACATTCATAAAGGTGGAAGGGGAGTGGGGGAAAACATACAGCATATTCCTATCCAAACTATTAAAATGAGAAGGATTTAATAAAAAAAAATAGCATGTACTTATTTGTGGAGGGATCTGAATATAACTTGCAAGAATCAGATTCTTGCCTACCATCACACTGGTCCCAGGAATTGAACTTGGGTGGTCAGCCTTGGTGGCAAGCACCTTTATCTGCTGACCCATCTCACCACCCCCTCAGTCCCATTTTGTAACTATCCTTCTTTCGTGCGACATAATAGACGAGGAATAAAACACAGTGTGTGGGAAACTATCAACTCTATTTAGTTCTAGAATATTTTCATCACCCCCAAAAGACACCCAAAACCAGTCAATGGTTACTACCCATTCTCCTCCTTCCAGGCCCTGTCAGCCACTAATCCACCTTCTCTATGGAGTTGCCTGCTCTATTTTCTATAAAGGCAGTCACATGGTATGTGATCTCAGAGTGGCTTCTTTCCTTTAGCATCATTCTCAAGGTTGTCTTTGTAGCATGGAGTCACTCTCCATTCCTTTCCACAGCTGAGTGCTGTGCCACTCTGCGTATATACTACAAGTTCTCATCCGTTCACAGGGTTGATCTTATTCTAATTTGAGCATTTGATTCTAGTTAAATTGCTTTTGCTCTTTCGTGTAAAGCAGTTGTTGGCAGCTGTAAAAGATCGTGGTTTCTCCCTTTCAGGTTTCAGCAAACAAGCTATGAATGAACCTGGGAAGCAGTAGGAAAAGGCTGGGGGTCAAGAAGGCCGTAATTCATAACACGCTCCTGGGTAGAAAGAGAAGACTTTAAATATCAGGAGGTACAAGCGGATATAACAATGCTCCTGGCACAGAAAGGACACCGTGGGAGAGTAAACACTGTGGGTGGGGTGGCCTCCCTGGCAAGCGGCTTCCCTGGCAGACAGATTTGCAAATGTCACAGGTGCTTCTCCGCCACGGTGCAGCTGCTCGCCTGCTGGCTGTCAGGTGTTCTCTGCAGTGGTGCAGCTGCTCGCCTGCTGTCAGGTGTTCTCTGCAGCGGTGCAGCTGCTTGCCTGCTGTCAGGTGTTTCCCTGCAGCGTTGCAGCTGCTCGCCTGCTGTCAGGTGTTTCCCTGCAGCGTTGCAGCTGCTCGCCTGCTGTCTGTCAGGTGTTCCCTGCAGTGGTGCAGCTGCTCGCCTGCTGTCAGGTGTTCTCTGCAGCGGTGCAGCTGCTCGCCTGCTGTCAGGTGTTCTCTGCAGCGGTGCAGCTGCTCACCTGCTGTCAGGTGTTTCTCTGCAGCATTGCAGCTGCTCACCTGCCGTCAGGCACACTGCTGTCCCTCACTCCTCCACATCCACCTTCTCAGGGCTCATCTCTTACACAGGAGAGGCTGGGGGACGGGGCCAGGACTTGATGGCATTTGCAGGAAAAGTGGAATGTCTAAACTGAATGTTACTCTGGACTGGTGACCAGCTGTGGATCTTTTATGTCTGTCCACTGGATAAGAACCACCCCTTCCTGGTCTGGCTTCTCTCTGCTCTGAATATCTTACAAGAGCTGCCTGCCTGCTCACTTCTGCATCTTCCCCTCCAATTCAGACCTTGGCTGCTCACTCTTCTCAAGTCCATGTCCACAGAGCACTGGATCCAAATACTCATTCTTCTGCCCTCTTTTTCTCCACAGCAGACTTCACCCCTGCTGTGCTCTGTCTTGCCTGGGCCACTTTTCTTTTCCCTCCCTCCTTTTTCTTTTCTTTCCCTTTTCATGTTATAAGAGGCGATCTTACTGTGTGGCCCAGCCTGGCTTCGAATTCCTCATCCTCTGGCCTCTGCCGCTCAAGTGCTGAGATTACAGACGTGCATTATTCCAAGCAGCCCCGCAGCCCCAGCTGTCTTTCAAACTTCTCCTTACTGTTTCCAGGACACGGCTTTGTCTACACTGTCACCTTAAATCTCTCGCTCTTCTGAATCTCTGTGACGTTGTGGCTGTGCACCTCACCTTTCATAGCCCAGCCATCTCTCTAGCCCAAGGCTGCCTGTCTCTCAATGTGAACAGTTTGGTGGCTTTTTCCTTGGCTTTTCTTGTTAGACATGCCTCTGGGATGATCTATCCCTTCTTAGGTCATAGGGTTCTCAGGGATCAAACTTAGGTTGTCAGGCTTGGTGGCAAGTACCTTTAGTCTCTTGCTGCAATATCTGTTTTCATGCCTGCTTCCCCTTAACCATCAATCCACTTTGGGTAAGTCTGTGGCCCTGATCCCACCTATATACCACCAAATGATAAGCCCACAGAGCAAATGGGTAATAACTGGGGGGGGGGGGATAAATGAGCCAGTGGACAAGCAAGGATCCAAAAACTCCCTCTGAAGTGGAGCTGGATATGAAAAATGAAGAAGCTGACAAACTGGCACGGGGGGTTGGATTTATAAGCATGTTCACATCCTAGGGCGGCCTTCTTGGCATTGTGGAAGGCAGCATTTTGAAAACCCTTCTGGGCTAGGGAGATGCTCAGTCAGTAAAGAACTTGGTGTTTGTCACGCAAGCATGAGGACCTGAGTTCAGATCCCTAAGGCCAATGTAAATGTCAGGCTCAGGGATGCATAGCCATAGCCCAGCGCCAAGGTGGAACCGAGAACAAGCTCCCTGAACTCCCTGGCCAGCCGGTCTAGCAAATCTGTGAGCTCCAGGTTCAGTAAGAGGCTGTCTCAAAAAAAAAAAAAAAAAAAAAAAGAAAGTTATAGAGAAAAACACCCTGCCGGGCGGTGGTGGCATACACCTTTAATCCCAGCACTCGGGAGGCAGAGGCAGGTGGATCTCTGTGAGTTCGAGACCAGCCTGGTCTACAGAGCTAGTTCCAGGACAGGCTCCAAAGCCACAGAGAAAACCTGTCTCGAAAAAAAAAACAAAACAAAAAAAAAACAAACAAAAACACCCGATGTTGGCCTCTGAGTGCACATATACCACAACAGAGAGAGAGAGAGACGGAGAAACCCTTCTCTTGGTCATCTGAAGCTGTAGCTCATGTTAGAGTGCTTGCCTAGCATACACAAGGCCTTGGTTCCAATTCCCTGGCCAGGAGAAGGGAAGAGGAAGGAAAGGGAGAGGGGGAGAGGCCTCTTAGCAACACAAGGGTCAGTAGCTACCCAGGTTCCCAGGCCATGTGCAGGCAACACTGGCTGCAGAGTGGAGCTGAGCCCCCAGCATTCTACTGAATGAAGCAGCAGGACAGCCGGATGTGTGCACAGCGCCTCTGTGCCCTTGCACAGAACCCCGCTTTTCTAAATATGAACTTATTTCGTGCTAGGCCCAGGTCTTGTTGCCTCACCTGCTGTGTTACTGGAGACTAAGCCTAGGGATTTGCAGCTGAAGCAATCTGCCCCTTGGGGAACATTTGGCAATGTGTAGAGACATTGTTAGCGACCACAAGTAGGGGCATGCTGTCAGCATCTACTGGACAGAGGCCAGGCCTGCAGGGAAATATCCTGCAAGGCACAGGACCACTCACTCCATGACAGAAATATCCCACCACAAAGCTCAGTCATGCATAAGGTCAGAAGCTCTGGACTAGAGGATTGTCCTTGTCCCACCAGGACACAGGGAAAGAGGGACGAGATAACATCCACAGAGAACATTTTCTTGAATGGAGCGGATGCTCTCACTGTCAGTCATTATGGGCAGAAACGTAGAGTGGGGGGCCTGGCCTCAGAGATGAGAGGATGTAGTCACGGGAGGCAAGGCTGATGCCTATAACAGGATGGCACAGTCCCCTGCCATCTGAAAAAGCAGGACTTGGTGGTTACCCTCGGGGAACACGGACAAGACGTGTTCTGGATTTTTCCTCCACACCTTTTCTCTGAGAGAGCGAGAGAGATTTAGAGAGGCTGAGATCATGTATATGCATGCCGAGATTTAGAGAGGCTGAGATCATGTATGTGAATGCCAAGGTTTGAGTAAGATTATCAGAAGACAATTGGCAGAAATAAGTTTTCTACTTCCACCAGGTGTTTCCTGAGAATTGAACTCAGGCTAGCAGTTTGGCAGTGCCTTTCCCCACGGAGCCACCTTGCCAGCACCAAATTTTCAATTATCTTTCTCTATTTTTCCTGGTAGTAAGAATTAAACTCAGGACCTTGTACATGCTAGACACGCATCTGACCTCGGAACTATGTCCCCAGTTTACTTTCTATCTTTTGAGACAGTCTCTTGTAGTCCAGGCTAGCCTCAAACTTGATATTCAAACCAAGGGACTTTGAATTCCTTCTTTTACCTCCCAAGTACTGGAATTAGCAGTTCTGGAGATGAACCCCAGGGCTTTGTGCATGTTAGGCAAGAAATGTATTAACTGAGCTACATCCTCAACCCCTAAATTCCCTTTGAAGACAGACTGCCTTGTGTCATTCTAGACCAGCAGTTCTCAACTTGGGGTTCAAATGACCCTTTCATAGGGGTTGCATATCAGATATTTATATTACAATTCACAGCGGTAGCAAAATTACAGTTATGATGTAGCCATAAAAACAATTTTATAGTGGGAGAGGGGTCACTACAACATGAGGAACTGTATTAAAGGGTCACAGCATTAGGAAGGTTGAGAACCACTGCTCTGCAATCACAAATAACTTTTTTTAACTCCAAAACCTAGTGGGTTTAAAGTTCTTTCTACAAAGTCATGATTCACCGAGCGTTGACTATGTCCTGAGCAACTTCCTGAGAAGGCATTGACTAACTTTTCCTACAAAAAGCTAGATCAGAAGATTTTCCAGCCTCACGGGTTTTACTGTCTCTGTCACAATCCAGTTATGCTGTCGTGGCACAAAAGCAGCCCCAGGGAACACACAGGCAAAAGACCAAGACCACACTCTTGTGCAACTGAATTCAAAAGAACAGTGGAGGGCAGGCCCGCAGTTCTGGGTTATTTCTATCTGTGTAGCTACCCTATAACCTAGGTACTTTGCTCTCATTTAGTGGATAAGGTAACTGAGCTCAGAAAGATAGAATAACATGGTGAGCGGTCTAGTTTTATGCCAGCTTGACACAAGCTAGGGTCATCTGAGAGGAGGGAGCCTCAATTAAGAAAATGCCGCCATAGGATTCAGCTGCAAGGCATTTTCTTAATTAACGATTGATGGGCAAGGTCCCAGCCCATTGTAGATAGAGCCACCCTGGGCTGGTGGTCCTGGGTTCTAGAAGAAAGAAGACTAAGTCATGAGGAACAAGCTGGTAAGCAGCACTCCTCCATGGCCTCTGCATCAGCTCTGGCCTCCAGGTTCCGGCCCTTCCTGTCTGGCTTCCTTCAGTGATCAGCAGTGATGTGGAAGTGTAAGCTCCTTTCCCCCTCAACTTGCTTTTTGGTAATGGTGTTTCATCACAGCAATAGAAACCCTAAGACATATGGCTACCCATATAGCCAGTGACCAGTAAGGCTGAGCTGGGAACTGTGGCAAGACTTGTACTCCCCTCTAGCAACCTCTCAGCACAGTCTGGGCGGTCATCGGAGGTGACTGGGAGATAAAGCCTGGGGGACAGGTGAGAGCTGATGGGACAAACGGCAATGGAGGTGGTTGTGAAATCATAAAGCACCCCCGTAAGCAGTCCCTGGGGAGCCCAGAAATGAGAAAAAGTGGGGATTGTATATAAGACATCAGTGTGGCCTGGGGTATATAGGTATATATAGTATATAGGAGTAGATAAGACATCAGTGTGGCCTGGAGTATATAAGTATATATAGTATATAGGATGTAGATAAGACATCAGTGTGGCCTGGGTGCAGCTAGGTTGATAACGTGCTTGCTTGGCTCACAGCAAGTTCTGTGTTCAGTCCCCACCACCACAGGAAACCAGGGGTAGTGGCTTACACTTGTTATCTCAGACTTGGGAAGTCAAGACAGTGGGGTCAGGAGGTCAAGGTCATCCTTGACCACCTAGTATGTTAAAGGCCACCTGGACAACTACTTGAGACCCTGCCTCAAACAAACAAACAAACAAAAAGACAACTTTCTGCCATTCCCCAGAGTGGAGTGTGAGCGAAGTTGTGAGGTTCGAATGACCTCTGAATGCGGATTCAATGCTTAGTTGTTTTCATAATGAAGAAGTCCTTTCTGATAGCTTACTTCTAGAACTATTGAGTATGTATGTGCATGCGTGCGTGCGTGCATGCGTGTGTGTGTTTATGTGTAACTACACCCTCCATTTTCCCTTTATGGGAAAAGAATTGGTGTTTTGACACTTCTCACACTTGATAATGTGCATTCATAGGCTCCCTTCAACAGTCTTTCCCAAAGGTGTGAAGTGCCGTGGGGAATGAAAGGCTTTGAAACCATCTACCAAAGCTGCGACTCACAGCTGTGAGTTCGTGGGCGCCTGTCTTCGATTCTCAGAGCATCAGTGACAGAATTCAGGAGTAAGAGTTGCCCCACAGTGTGTCATTTCAGAACAGTCTAAAGAAGGTACACTATATGAATGCAGCTCAGGTCTTTCAGGAGAATCTCAGTTCTTCCCCCTTCAAGAGTTAGGGGCAGGTTCCAACCTTTCACAGTCGGCTCTCCCTTTTACTTCACCCCAAACACATCTGGGGCTCCTTGTGTGTCTTGTTTCATGTCTAGTGCATAGCAGCATTGTGTCTCGTTCCATACTAAAGTCTCCTTTGAAACCCAACCATCCTAGATCAAATGCATGTTCTCATGGCATCTTCTGAATCATAGAGCTGCATCCACAGATGAATGTTTCCTGAGGGCCTCCCCTGAGCCCTGGATCCCACAAGATCCTGGATGCTGGGCAGCCCGCATGGAGAGGGAAGATATCTCCTTCAGCACATGGTCACACGCCCTCTGAGTAACTCTCCTCCTGGACACACATGGCCCCTTACTGACCCATGACCACTCAAAGGCCCTAGAGCACTGCCTTGTGTACAGCAAGATCCAGATCAAAAGTTGTCCTTGGGGGGAAAGGTCTCCATCACTGGTCACTGAGTTCATGAAGCAAGGACCTGTGCTTCCTGAGGCAGTTAGGGGTAAAGACTGTGCTTAAACCCTGTGGCTCTCAAGTCTTTACTAGATATCCATTTAGAAATAGGGACGTTCCCTGACTCTTCCTGGCTGCTGGGCCCATTCCACCAACAGGTCTATCAAAAGTGGAGACTCCCAGGGAATTGCCAGCAGAGGAATGACTGTAAGATGGAGCCCGGCAATGATAAGTGAAGTCCCAGACATGCAGCTGAGTAACGAACTGGGAGGCTATGGAGACTGTTGGAGATGAAGGTGACAGGAGAGGGGTAGAACTAAGAGTAGAGATCATGTGTGAACATGGGCGGGCACGCCGAGGCTCTCATCTCCCCATCTCTGCACCCAGCTCTTCTCACGCCTGAAGGACCTGCTCCTCCATCCCGATAGAGGCCAGCAGGCCAGTGCGTCACGGGTCTGCTCCTTCACGCAAGTGCATCCTGCACTCCGCTCTCATCCCAGCCCCTGCACTCCTACCGACCACTGCAGTCTGAAGGCCTCAGAAAAGGATTGTTTTGATTTGGTTCTCTTTTTAGTTTTTCGAGACAGAGTTTCTCTGTGTAACAGTACTGGCTGTCCTGGATTTGCTTTGTAGATCAGAAGGGGGCAGTGATTCAGGATTGCTCCTAGAGGAAGCTGCATTTCCGCCTCGGATTTTGAGAGTGGCGGTGGGGACTCGGAGGTGCTGGTTTCTCCTCTGAGCAGTCACACCAACTTGATCCACGTTTCCCTTGAGCATGTCACAGCGAGCTGTGCCAAATGTTTGTTTACATCAACAGGTATTCGTCCATTGTGTTTTCCTCAACCACCAAGCTTTTCAACCCGCCGAGGGGAAGAAAAGCGAATTGATTTAGCGGGATGTGTTCCTGACAAGTCTACACGGTCTACTTTTTTTTTTTTCTCAAGCCCTGCATTTCCTCTATGGCATGATGTGTCATGTAAGAGCACAATCCCTGGAGAAGTGATGCAGGTGAGAGTCAGGAGACCCGGGTCTGGATGGGCAAGGCCCCTCTGCTCCACTTAGCCCACTCGCCAACTGTTTTCTTGTTTGTAAATGGGGGTGCAGTTTGGATGGCTGCATCTGCACTCCCTCTTCCCCATCCAACCAGGCAATAGTGACCACCAGGGCCTACGTGAATACTCAGGGAAGCGGAGCTGAGGATGGCGCTCACCCCCAGGCAGGCTGCACTGTTAGCTGTCCATGGATCTGGAGAAAGCATTTCAGCAGGTCCGTGTTGCCATTCCCTTGGTCCAGAACCCACCCTCCTTTCCTCACATCCCTCTGGTCCCTGCCCAGTATTTTCCACCCAATCCATTCTTCATCCCACAGCCAAGATGGTCCTTCTCAACGTTTCCCACGATTCTTCTGCCTAGAACATTCTAGTAGCAGCTTCCTGCAGCCTTCCTAGCTGGCTGAGGGCTCCTCAGACTCTAGCCTCACTTCAGGCTCCTTCTCTCTTCATTGAAGTCCTGTGTCGTTTCCAAACTATACAGCCTCCTAGCTGACCATCATATAGGCTGTCCCTTTGTCCCCGATTTCATGATCTTTAGGACTCAGCTCATGCTGCCTCAATGAACTTGCCCTAATCCAGTGTTCTTAACCTGTGGGTTGTGACCCCTTAGAGGGTCAAACGACCCTTTCCCAGGGGTCACATATCAGATATCCTCCATATCAGTTAGTTACCTTGTGATTACAACAGTAGCAAAATTACAATGATGAAGTAGCAACAAAATAATTCTATAGCTGGGGGTCAGCACAGTGTGAGGAACTGTATTAAAGGGTCGCACCTTTAGGAAGGTTGAGAACCACTGCTCTAATCCTTTCCTTAAGACTCTAGGTGGGAGCTTTCTGCTCTGTGTTTTAAGAACCTGTACCTTGCTGACTCTCCAGATTATGCCCATTCCCATAACAGCGCTCAGCCCCGATGCCTGTCTGTTTCCTCCCCACACCCCGGTGTTTGGCATACTAGTCACTCAGTAAACATTTGTGCTGTGAAGTAAACCGATTCTCTCCGGTGTATTGAAGCCTATATGTAGTCTTTGACTAATAGATCGTGGCCAGCTCATTAATGTATTAATTTTTAAAAAGTCAAACATTAATTGACTAGGGACATGGCTCAGTTGCTCTGTGCTTGCCCATCATGCACAGAGTCCTAGGTTCAATCCCCAACACTGCATAAAACCAGGTGTGGTGGCACACGCCTGCAACCCCAGTGCTTGGGCGGTGGAAGCAGAAAGGTCAGAAATTCAAGGTTATTTTCAGTTATAGAGTCTGAGGCCAGCCTGGGATACATTAGTCCCTGCCCCAAAAAATAAATAAATAAAAATAGACATTTATTCAAGTTGAAACTACAAACTGTCTCTGATCTTCCTGGTAACCAAAGCCAAGGAGGGAAACTGGCTCACATGACTGCCTCAGACCTGCTACAAAACAGCTTTGTCACACAGCCTTGAATGTCACCTCTTTTTGTTATGTGTTTCTCATGCAGTTTCCAAAGAGGGGCGACTCAGAAAGAGCACCAGGCCTCATTAGCTAACGTCACCCTTGGGTACAATAAGCAAAGTCTGCTCTCATCATGACCGAGGCACCTCTGCTGGACCATGTGCCGTGAACGGAGCGACAGGCCTGTCTGGTGTGGAATCTGCACGTGTCCCTCTGAGAACTGCACGGGTCTTCCCTGTTCCACCCAGAGGTCCTGCAGCTGACTGAACCACACATAAATGATTGCATAAGGTATTGTAAAAGGTAAGGCAGGCTAAACAGAACCATCTGACTTAGATTTATACCAGTTCTGAGTCAACCTTTATAGACACAAGGACGTGGCAGCCAAGATTTGTTCCTTCCTGGTTGGCATAAGTCAAATGACAGGCAGGGACTCAGAAAGCTTGCTCTGTAAAGGGACACTTTTGTAAACCTAAAAGACACATCAATTACATTGCTAAAAGTACTTTCCGTACCCAGCACTACCTGAGCGTGTGAGCTGTGAACTGATGAACACTCAGTACAGCTATATTCAGAATCGAACGGCCCCTTCCAGGGCACCGTGAGCAGAGTGTGTACAAGCCATGGTCTTTCCCATTCTCCGGCCTTCCTTGTTTTCACTACTCACTGGAATTTATCATTTCTGCCTCTTCCTCCATGTTCCTAGCATCCAGAACTCTGTTTCTCTGTGAAGATTTGTGAAACAACTACCATATTTTCATGGTTCTAGAAGTCATTGATGACAAAATCCATGCCCAAAAGATCAATGGGTTGTGCATGCCTCTAATCCCAGAACTCAGCAAGTTGAGGCAGTAGAATCACGAGCTTCAGATAACAGTGAGACTCTTGTCTCAAAAAGATCTATCTTGGGAGACTGTAGAGATGGCTCAAACAGTTAAGAGCACTGGCTGCTCTTCCAAAGGACCCGGGTTCAATTCCCTGCACCCACATGGCAGTTCACAACCATCTATAAGTCCAGCTCCAGCATATCCGACACCCTCATACAGACATGCATGCAGGCAAAACCCCAATGTACATTATATAAATAAATCTTTAAAAGAGAATTTATCTTAGTTTAAGAAATGCTAAAATGTGGGGAACCAATGAAATAGGGTCTGTGGCCATGCCAGGTGCACTTGCTAAATCCTCATCCCATGGTGCTGCCCTGGGAAAGTCTGCCTGGGACTTCAGGGCTCCTTCACTGCAGGGCTGCCTGGCAGGGGGAAGTTAGAAAATGGTCAGGAAAGAGGGCTCTTCTCCCTCGCAGACTGTGGGTTTCCCTAAAGCATTCTGTGCCCCATTTTCTTCCTTGCTACTGAGGTTTGGATTTGATGTGTCCTCCGAAGGCTCATGTATTGAAGGTCTGTCCCCCCAGTGGGTGGTACTGTGGAGAGGTGAGCATCTCACCAGAACAATAACCCCATGAATTGAGGGATCCATCGGTGTGTTCATGGCTTAACGAGCTCTCAGTGGGAAGACTGATTGGAGAAAGACTAGTGAAGGTCTGAGAAGGCCATATGTGATGCTCCCTGGCAGCAAGGAGGGGAGCCGCCTGCCCCAACACACCGTCTCTACTGTGATAACATGACGTCATGCCTCACTCAGGCCCAGAGGAATGAAGACAGCTCCTGGAAGCTGTGAAACCAGGAGGGAAAACACTTTGCTCCAGTAGTGTTTGCCTCACCAGGTGTGGTGGTATATGCCCTTAATCTTGGTACATGGGAGGCAGAGGCGAGGGGATCCCTGTGAGTCCAAGACCAGTGTGGTTGACACAGCAAGTTCAGTGCCAACCAGAACTACGCAGTGAGATCTTTTCTGTAAAAAAGTGTTTTTCTTAGTCATTGTCACAGTGACACACTCATAGGAACCAGACCTATTAGTGCCTGCCTGGAACTGAGACACACACACACATGCACACAGACACACACAGAAAGACAGACACAGACATACAACAGTTTTGATTCAGTCCTTTGCCAAGTTAAGGCTCTCTTTTAGTCAAGTTCATAGGAAACCATGCAAGGCTCTTCTCTAGCTATGAAGATTCTGCATGGATCTAGGCATATGCAGCTCAGAGCCCCATCAGCCCTAGATCAAGTTCATTTTCATTCTTAGGCTCAGGCACCCAAGTTGGACTTGCTTTCTGGAAAATTGGTGCTTGGCTGAAGTGACCTTTGATGTGCAACCAGATACATGGTATCTAGGTGCCAAGAAAGCACCGGATAAGATCCACCTTCACCCTGGTCTGAAGGACAAAGCCAGAAAGAACATTCTGGGAGGAGAGGTTCTTATATGTTTTTGTCTAATTCTTCTCTTCTCGAAAAAATATCCTTTGTTCAATCAGAATACAAGGTATCTACTGACTATTAAAAAAACACAGTTCAGAGAGAGAGAGAAAGAGGGGGGGAGGAAGAGGGAGGGAGGGAGAGAGAGAAAGAGAGAACACACCGGGCGCTCTGGTGTTATCAGGTATTAGAATAGACAAGGACATGGCTTTCAGGTTTAAGCCAATTTCTTTCCGTTATCTTATTTGATCTTCACCACAACCCTGCGAAGCCCAGGGTACTTCTCAAATCTGAGTACACACCAGACTCATACAAAGGGTTTCTAAAATGATAGCTGAACCTACCCAGCAGAGTTCCTGATTTAGTGGGGTAGGCCTGGGGCAGGGCCAAGAACCTGCATATCTAATGGTCACATTAATGCTGATGATATTGGCTCAAGGACCATGTTTTGCGACACGCTGAGTTAGCTCCTATCACTCCCGGTGCTACAGCGAAGGAACTGAGGCACAGAGCACCCAAATTACTTTCCTGCACCAGCCAGCCAGAAAGTGACCCAGTGGATACGTCGAAGGTCTGCCAGCTTCTGGAATCTCCAGACTTCTACACCCCAGTTTTCTGCCAAACAACCCACTCAGTCATCACACCCAACTGGAGGGATGAATACTGCCATCTCTGTCCTCTCTACGGCCAGCGGTAGTCATTAAGGTGCAGGAATTTGGGGAGAAGCAGACCAAAAGCCTCCAGGATACACTCAAGCCCCAATTCTGCAACCCGGGAAAGATGAGGCTCATTGCGAGTGGGCAGACCACACCACATCCCAACAGACCCTGCATGCCACGGCTTTAATTAGCAGTAACTGGGACTGGAGCCCAGATTTAATAAACGAGAGCAGGTCAGACTGCTGGTCTCTAGAAAATCCCCCAATACAGGGACAAGGTTAGGTTCTCCAATCGAAAAACATGCCTGGCCTTTTCCAGCTCTCCAAAGAGTACTTTGGGTCTCTTCTACACGCTTAGGTTGGCAGCTGCGGGACACGGGAGAAAGACATGTACCCCCTTAATTAAATCTGCCTTGTAATTGTGCGTGCCCCCAGCTGCCATTTTCGGCCCTTCCTTTGGCATCTTCAGGCCTGCTCTTATTACTCATTTTGAGGGTAGGCCTGCTTTAGGGTAAAAAGAAAAGTTTGCTTTCAAGACTGCTTTCCTGTGTTCCATTTCTGGGTCTTAAAGGCTAAGAAGGGCTTAGAGAGAGTGTGCAGGGCCCCAGGGCACATGCGTTGGCAGGAGCTTTGTATGCCAGCAGAGGCAGGCAGAGGGCAGGTGGAGGCAGGGCCTGAAGGACGTGAAGGATGTGAACACGATGTCTGCTGCTATGGAGGATCCCAGCCTGATTGCCAAAGGGAATTCTCTATGTGGGTTCGTGTTCATGTGTGTGCAAGATGAGCGTGCACACATGTGTGCACATGGATGTAAAAGCTAGGGTCAGTCCCAGTGGTTCCTCTTTAGACTCTGTTAAGTTTGTTTTTTGAGTCTCTCGATGGGACCTGGGGTTAAGCAGCTGGACTAGGCTAGCTGTCCAGTAAGCCCCAGGGATCTGCCTGTCTCTGTCTTCCCAGCACTTGGATTACAAATGTCGCCACTCCCAGCTAGGGATGGAACTCAGGTCTTCATGTTCGCATGGTAAGCACTTGACTAAATGAGCCATCTCCCCTGCCTAAGGAGAAAACCCTTTAGTACAAAGATTCCATTGTGTGCAGGAGGAACGGAGGCATGGAGAAAGAAAGCGGTATTGGAAACGCATGCCAGTGCCTGGGACACACCATATCTTCCCCAAGCCAACTGTCCAAGCGATCACTGAGCTGAGCAGGAAGGCTTGTGTTCTACTGCAGCCCACTATGGCCCCCAACACAGTCAAGCCCCATTGATCCCAAATCCCACACGTCAAGATGGAGAGACAAGAAGCACAGAGGCTCTATGGGGTGATGACTTGGAGAGAAGTGGAATTCTCCAGGGGAGGCCTTGGTGTCCACATACCCCAACATTATGGTGTCTTTAAGTGTCATCTTATTTGCCCAAATCGCTTTCCAAAATAGCCTAAATCTGTAGACAACGCACCAAGGTCTGGTACCACCAGATGTCAACACCGTGACCATTCTGTGCTCTTGGCTCATTTCCAGCACTGACATTCCTTTTGGTTGCTCCATTGTTTCAAAACACACTGGATGTGTGTGTGTGTGCGTGTGTGTGTGTGTGTGCGTGTGTGTATGCGTGTGCATACCTGTACATGTGCCATGGTGCATATATAGAAATCAGAAGACCACTTGCAGGAGTTGGTTCTCTTGTTCCACCATGTGGATCCCACCTGAGCAAACTCAGAGATGGTCAGGCTTAGCTGTAGACACCTTCGCCTGCTGAGCCATCTCGCTGGCCCACAATGGGATTTTTGTTGTTTTCTTGACATAAGACTATTAAAACCTGACTATCTGGGGAAAACGACTCTACCAGCTCGCTGGAAATTTTCACTCCTTGCATTGAACCTAAGGTCCAATACAAGCAAGTGCATGCATCATAAGCCAACAGATTGGCAAATTTTTATAAACCAAACACAGTACCCAGGTCAAGGAACTGAATACACCCAGCTACCCCTGATATCACTTCCCAGTCACCTCACCACTTCAGAACACCCCCTCTTCTGACTTTCAGCCTCAGAGATGCTTTCCTGGGCTGGAGTTTGTCCTCTGCTCACATGACAGCCTAACTTGCAAGTCAGTACTCAGCAGTTGAGCAGGTCAGGTGCTTGCTCAGCTCTACAGGGCTGGTGGGTAGGGGGGCAGGCTCTAGCACCTTTCCTCTCTCATAACTGAGCCTCAAAATTCTAAAGCCAGCCCAGGAACAGGGCAGGACTTGGTCCATCTTGGCTGGAAGATGGTCCCGTGTCTTGGAGATCCACCATGAGGTCAGCCATGAGGCTGAGCGCCAGGGACAGGAGGCGAATTCTTTTTCCACATACTTCTACAAGTTCCACCATGTGCAGTAGTCAACCCGAAGCCTGGAGCGAGGTGATTCAGTGTAGCTATGTGCTCGGTTCTAGACCCTGGGAAGTCAGCTCACAGTGCTGGCTGGGCCTGCCCTGTTCAGTTCAACCCTTACTGATGGGAAACCACTTCCCTCCAGCACCAATGCTGGGCCTACTCTCTACCCATGTGCTTCTGGGCACAGGTGCCAACTGCCAGCTGCAGCCTGGACCTGCTGCCTCCTGAGCTATCCTCCTTCTGTCCTTTGCGTTCATGCCCTCTGAGGGATGACTGTGCACCACTACTGGAAACCATGTTTGGGCTGGGTTTGTAGCCCAGTTGGTAAAGTACATGCACAAAGGCCCACATTTAATCCCCAGTGCCACATAAATTGGACATAGTGGCACAGGCCTGCAATCTCACCTCTCCGGGGACAGAGGCAAGAGGATCAGAATTCAAACTCATCCTTGGCCACATAATGAGGTCATAAGCCATCCTGGGCTAACAAGAGACCCTGTCTCAAAGCAACAAAAACAAAAGCCAAGGCTGGGTTTATCAGGGTTCTTGGCCATGTGTTATCAGATTTTGCTTTTGTCCTCATCACAGAGCCACTCTGACTGCACAGTGCAGCAGGCAGAGAGGGCTGTCCAGGGATAGCGATCAGGAAGAGCAGTCCTGGGCCAGGCCTCATGGCTACGCAAAGAAGCCCTTTCTGGAACAAGGCTGTTGGCCACTGCAAGTGATGTGACTGCTCCCGCCTCACTCAGCCTGAAGCTGGGGGACTGCGGCAGAGGTGCAGGGAGCCTTGCAGAGACTTGACTTGTGTTTCCACTGTGTTTGAAATGCTAGCAGAATTGGTGGGGGAAGTCAGCACTAACTCTTGGCCAAGAAGACTCCTGAGAAATGTCTGCACAGGGTCCTTTAGTGGTATGCATGAGACTCTCTCAGGCCTAGAGTTTCTCAGTGGGCAATGCTCATCTAGATTCTAGAAGTCTTGAGAGTTAGATCCTCAGCACATCACAGAGAGAGAGAGAGAGAGAGAGAGAGAGAGAGAGAGAGAGAGAGAGAGAGAGACACCTTTTGGGGAATGTTTTTAAAAATGCAGGTTTCTCAGGTCCCTCCTTACATAAGGCTGAAACCCAGAAACTTGCATTTTCAGAGGGAACCCCAGAAGATTCTAATGTAGTTGATACCAAGATGTAGTCTAAGGAACACTGGTCTAGATAACTCCACCCTCAGGGTTGCAGATGGAGCAGGTGATGCCCAGAGAGCCCAAATGGCTTACTGAGAAACACAGAATCCAAGTACCTATCTTCTATTGTGCTGCACACACACACACACACACACACACACGCACACACACACACATGAGTGCACGCGCGCGCGCACACACACACGCACGCACACACACACACACTTCTGTCTGATGGGCCCTGCAGCCAAGCTCTGTATACTCTTTCTTTGGTGGATTCTCACCCTGCCCTTTGTAAGGTAGGATGTGAAGACAGGGAACAGAACAGAGTTTCCACAAAGACCCAGCACTTTCCTGTATCCCTTCCATCTGCCCAGTGCCTTCTCCTAACACCCAGATCTGCTCCCTGTCCTGCCCCACTGCACGCAGAACAAGCTGGAATATCCTGACCTCTCCTGGACTCTTTCTGACCTGCAAAGCCATGACTCTTCTAGAACCCTGTCTCCACGAACTTCCTTCAAATCTCAGCTTGCTCAGCCTGCCCTCTGTCCATGGGGTGCCCTTGGCACCTGGGCCGATGGTACATCTGCCACCTTCCCCAATCCTCCCATTCTTTTAAGGCCTAGATAGAAGCCTGCCTGGTTCCTTCAGGAAGTCTCTGGAACTTCCCAGCTCTGGCTCTCTCCTCTGACAATCAGCACTGGACCATTCATTAGCAATCTGCTGTTACTACCTATTATGTTCTGCTTTGAATTATGAACTTTAGTAATTCCAAGCTAGAGCGCTCAGCATACCCTTCTAATTACCCAGCTACCTAGTAACGTTCCTCGCACATAATAAGCACATAAAAGGACGTTAGTAACAGTGGAGCTATGCAGTGCTGTGGTGGGGAGCAGAGTGCTTGCAGCCTGGGCCTGGGAGAACGTGCCTTTTGATTCAGTGACTTCCTGGGCTCCCAGGAGTGTCCAGGCTAATCTTTGCACATGAAGGTCAGACTTCTCTGCAGTATGCGTCTTCTCTCATAATCAATATCCCTGACTGTCACTGCCCAGAGCTGTTGCATTTCCTGGCTTTAACGTTAGCAGAACACCTCTGCTTTCTTCACCTCCCAGGGCCAGTAAGGTCACTTCTATGCTGTATCGTGTGCAGTGTCCATAACCCTGTCCCTATCAAAATATCATGAACATTCCTGCACTCGCCAGAGGGCCAACCAAGTGCCCTGCCTTCCAGTTCTCACTCCAGCCAGTGGCGACATTGCCTGTTCACTGCAACAATGTAGCCCCAGCAACTGTCTTGCAGGCTAGCCAGGCTGACTAACACATTCTTGACCCAGGCCCACAGAAACCCTGGACCATATTTAACGTTAGTCAAGCCTCCTCTTCACTCAGGACTGCCCATCATCTCTGCATCCGTGGCTTGCTGACAACATGGCCACAAGAAGTTAATTTCAGATCCACTGACAGCTTAAGTTCTAGGGCCTGAGCCAAACTTTCCAAAAGGAGCCCTTTCTTCTTTGTTTGTTGTAGGAAAGACATCTAGAGAGGAGGAAGGGTTCTCTCCTGCCAGGGCCCCTGCAACGGGAGGTCTGGGAGAAATTCTTACTGGAATTTGGAAATCTCAGTGCTGAGTCTCACAGTTCAAGCGCCCCCTGGAGCAGGCTTTCTGCTTGGGGAGAATACACAACGTAACTCTCATGAGGAGCCACTCTCTGATGATGCAGCTTCCCCCAAGCACCCCATGCTCCCAACAACCTCTACCAAGCCTCTAATTTAATTATGGTTATCGCCTAATAAATATATTTAAAATCTCTACTTACCAACATAGGTCCACTTGGATCCTGTAAAGAACAGAGGGAAACGAGTAAGTACAATACAGTGGAGCTGACAGAGCCAGGAAGACCCTGCATGTTTAGTTTTCAAGTGGGCGAGACTGAGAAGGAAGCCAGTGTCCTGTCCCCAAATACAAACTTCTGACGTGGAGCCAGAACCATGACTCCTCAGAGCTGTGCTCCACACAGAGCTGTGCTCCACACAGAGCTGTGCTCCACACAGAGCTGTGCTCCACACAGAGCTCAGGATGGGGAGTTTGTAGGGGTGTTTGTGGACTCAGCAGGGGGCATCTGGAATAGATGCCACCCCAGACAGCTTAGAAAAGTCAAACATTATTAACCGGGCAGGGAATTCCATTCCATGTGAATTGAAACCCAGAAGCAATTGAAGTATTCATTCAGTGAAAGAATTCTCTCCCACTGTCCCTGCCCTCTTCCAGTAGACACCTTGTCTGTGGGGTGATGGTGGGTCAGACACCCATGCATTCTCCCGCCTCCCCTACTAGACACACTATTTAACGTCTTGGTTTTTTCCACTCAAAAACATATTGTGGAGAACTTCTCACATCAGTATCCAGAAAGCAGAAAACTACCTGCGAATGGAAGATGCCCCCCCCCCTACCACCAAGAGAGCTGCCATCCTCATCTGAGCTGTACTGCTGGCAGTGCCAGGAATGTGGGGGAGAAATTCTGCCAGGAACATAACCCAAGCCACCCACCACCTCCCAGCCCTCTCACCCCTCACACGGGTCTTTCATTCCCCCATCCAGTGACATTTTTAAACAGTTGTTGCAGGACTCTGCCCCTGTCACCCAGCCTGCCCACTTCCACCTTCCTTGTGAAAGAAGACTGGTACCCCAAGCTGAGATGCATCTCTCTATACACTAGGGGAGACACATCCAGCTAGGGAACAGTGCAAGTCCTGGGCACCTCTCTTGGCATATCTGAGTGTCTGTGGTTGGGAGAAGCAGCTGGGAGACTAAGAACTGGCCTCACCTTTGTCTCTCAATAAAATGTAGTGTCAAGGACCTGACCACTCCCCATGAGCAACAATTTCCTACTCAAGCCAATGGTGGTTTCTAAAAGCTGAAAGAGAACCTTGCTTTTTCTTTCTTTCTTTTCAATGTTGATTTTTATCTCCTTTTGCCTCATTGCTGCTATTATTGCCTTGTCTGGTGTCTTTGCCTCCATGTTAATTTTATTTTTAATTTTCAGAGTTAATTGATGATTTTGATCAAATGAGGCATCTATACATAGTTTAGAGTCAGATGGCTCTACAAGGCCTTTTAGCAAATGTCAGCCCACTAAAAGTCACTAGTCATTTATTTGCTTCCTAGGACAACCGTTTTGGATTCTTTTAAGTAATTCTTTGAGTTTCTCCATACCTTTAGAAAACATGTTTATATTGTCCCCTTTGGGCTTTGTAGAATCAAGCATTCTTTATTGGCATCTGACCATGAAAGAGAAGAGTTTCATTTTTGCAGGTGATGTAAGTGACCTGTCTCGGACCATGTGTCTACTAAGAGTCTCCACGTGCCATGTTCCTGTGAATTTCAGTAGCTTCTTAGGGGGGTCAAACTCCCCCATTTCCTTTCCAAAAATGGCTGGGTTTGGGCAGCTCAGTAGTGCCTGTTGGAACCTGCAAACCCAGCTGGCACTGGGCAGGGAGATGCCCCGAGGAATGGGTATTTAGCAAAGTCCAGACCAGGTAGGTGTTCAGGGTCCTGCCCTACCTGCTTTCTGCCTTGAGTGCCAGCAGCTTCCAAGGGCTATGGCACTGCATCCAGACAGTGTGAGCCTGTCCCATGCTCTACCTTCAGGTAACTGAAATGGCCCTCAGCCATAGAAACAAAAAGCTCTTCACTGTCCCCAGAAGACCTTCAGCTCTACCTTATGCTCCGCCCACCCCTGGACCGAGGGCTTTTCTTGGGCAGTGATTTGTGCCAACTGTGAGGAATTTCAGTCCCCCAAGGACCAGGCAGAGCACACTTTGACCCTCTTACTCAGCTAACTCTCCAGTCCCAACCTGGTGGTAACTGACCTTCTGAACACCCCAGTAAGTTTTGTTTGACTTCTCCCCTGAGGCGGTTAAGAAGCAGACCAGATGAATAGCAGAACAAAATCTTAGAACCTAGAGGCAGGTAAGACTGCTCAGTGTACCATGGAAGTGGGGTTTCACTGCAAGCTCCCCCAAGGCAGTTTGGAGAATGAGGAGGGAAGGGCGCAACAAGGAGGAGAATAAGGAGTAACTGCCCCAAGATCAATAGACAGCTCTCCTCTCCTTTGGGGGAGGTGCTCAGTACTAAGAAGATTTCTGGTGAACTTCAGTCTCTTTGGATTTCTGGAGAGTTAGCAGTTAGTCAAAGCTGGCCATTTTCAAAACTGATCCCCATTTTCGGAGATTTCTCCCACCTCCTGCCTCTTCCTGACTGAATGGAAGTAGGTGACAGTAGGCAGAGCTTGCCAGCCAGTAGATGAAGATCCAGCAAAGGAGTGGTTTGTTGCCCACAGGTCCAGCCTTCCCCACAGGTACAGTGACCTCCCAGGAGGTGGAGGACCGAGAGGAGAGCTCTGATCCTACTGGGCAGGACCGATGCTCTCTCCCTGCTTCCTACCGGTGGATGGGGGTGGGGTTCAGCCATTAGGGTCACTCTTGGTCCTTTCTATAAATGTTGCAACCCAGGATCTGGACACCCAAAGTATCTCCACAATGTGGAGATTGTCATTAGCAGGACCTAGTCACCGACCTCTCCCTGAGAAAAGCAGCTGAGAGAGAGGCAGGCTAAAGCTTGCTTTCCCTGTCTTGTTCCAAAGGAGTTAATTAACCAGGCTTTGGACACGAGCCCACAGCTCAGGTTCCTCTTCCCACCTCAGCCGGACACCCCACGCAGCACCCTCAGCACCCTTGCCCTCTGGAGTTCAGCACCTTTTTACAATTAGAAATAGGGGGTGCACGTGCACACACGTGTAGGTTCCGGGTAATGGAGTCCTAGGGGAAAGACAGTGACTAAGGATGGGCTGCTACCTTGTCCCTTTAACATAGAGGTGGAGTCTGTTGGTTAACTGCCTCTGAGGGTTCTGAAGAGCAGCCTGACTCCCGCTTCTTGCGGATCGCACCACTCAGGAAGCCAGTCATTTCTCAGCGCTCTGCAGGTGGTTCCGGGATTCTGCCTAGCAAGTTTCCAAGCCCCATCTCCAAAGCTAGTGGCGCTCAGAAAAAAAGGCAAACGAGTAATGCCAACAGTGCACAAAACACCATAAAAAAGGCAACGTGTCTCCAACCTCAGTAGACCGTGCATCCTATACGAAAAGTGGGCATTTCTTCCCTGAAAATGTGCTACCCACACAGCTCCTTCCCTGCTCCTTCGTTAGTGATTTTATCTTGCAAGAGCCTGGCAGGAGATCCTTCTGCCCAGGCATGGTTGAGTGTCTGACTGTGCGCGACTCTTAAAAAAAAAGAAAAGAAAAAAGAAACTTTACCGTTGAGTGGGGCAGAGCTGGAAGGCTGTTCCTTTAGGATCACGAGAAAGAGGACGGCCGCTGCGCGCAGGTTGCAGTGGGGCATCTTTGCCGGGCGACTCAAAGCTGCCACTCGCTCTGGGGCTGCCAGGCGCTTGGAGCTGACTGGGGCGCACCAGCACCGCGTGCGTGCAACCTGGAACCACGCCGCGCTCGCAGTGTAGGCTGCTGGCTGCCCCCAAGCTGCTTTTTAAGCCGCAACTCAACCCCAAACATGATGTCATCAACAGGAGGGCGGGAGCAAGACGCCCAGCCTACCGGAGGGCTGGAGTCCCCGGTCCAAGGTGAATTGCAATCCTGACTTAAGTGGTCCACAGTGGCCGGCCTGCGTGGCCGTTCCTCTGGACACCTGGGGAGCCAGATCTCCCAGAGAGCTGTGGGAAGTCAGAGAACCAAGTGTCACTTCACTGGATGTGGCCGTGGTCTGTCACTGACCTTACTTGAAAGTCTCCATAGGATGCCGTTTGAGCCAAGTCCTCCTTCAGGGACCGAATGCTTCTGCCTGGTCTGGACAGGGGTTAGCTAAGTAGCTGTGAATTGCACAGCACATCCAGAGTAAACTCCTTTCAATGAAACCACATTGTTTCCTGTGAACAGGAAAATGGTATAATGGGATTTCACACGAATGAGCAGCTTTACTCAGCGATTAGAATTTCTCCTGGGAAGAGGCTTGCTCCTTGTGCAAATCCACGTTTTATCTGTCCATCCTCAGTAGGAAGCTGGGGAAAAGGTGCCCTCCCTGGAGTAGTCATGAAAGAAAAGGACTTGCATCATTACTTAGTGTCTAAAAGCATCAGAGACCGGTCTAGGCGTTCGTGTCTCAGTCTAGATCAGTGGCCAAGCTCTTTCCAGTGCAGTAGTAACCACCTGTTGCTACTTCTCTGCACTTTTCTCGTATATTTGCCTGCTTTGCAATATGCACACTTGTGCTACATGACAGCATGTGGCTCTGATCGCCTTCATGTTTAGCCCATGTCTAGCTAGGTCTTATCGAGCAGCTGCCCTGTTGTCCCCCACCCTTCCTATATCTTCGGTTTGTTATTTCTGCTTCCCTGGGTCTTCCAGTGTCTTTGTAACACTCCAGTTACCTTTCCTGGATACCTTTCCCCTAGTAACTCTGACCCCTCTACTGCCTATACACATGGCTCAGTATATAATCCCCCAAGTTTGTAACCCGGTCCATCCCTCTCCAGTCTCTGTTGCTACTCAGCCTACACAGACTCAAGCTGGCCTTGGTAACCAATGAAGCCACTTGTTCACCCAGAACTTGGAGGAGCTAAGCAGCTGAGAGCCACCAGGAAGCAGGCACTACCTGCATTTCAAGAGGTGTTACTGTTCTGTCCCTAACAGCTCAGCTATTGTATGGGCAATAAAGGGCTTGAAATCTCTTCAAGGAAGTTGTTACAATGACAATTGTGTCACAAGCATTTCTAGACCACGGTAAGCTTAAGGGTGACTCTTCTCCATGATAAAGAGCCTTGAGTGAGCTCTGGAGTGGCCTAGGCAGTATTATTAGAAGCTGAAATGGCCGAGGGAGCTGAAGAATGAGGGAGACCCCTGCAGGTTCAGAAATGCACATTCCGGGGCCCAGTGAAACCATGACTATTCCCAGGCAAACGAGCAAGCCCACACACCTGCCCCAGGCACGGACATGCCAGGTGTTTTTTCGGAATGTCTGAAAATGTTCAGTTGAGCTCCTCCTGAAACATTCACTTTGAAAGGACCCCCAAAGTTGGAGAGGCACGAGAAAAGGGTGAATGTAAAAAACAAGATGACCCGAACATAGACAGGTGTCACAGAGAGAAAGTTTGTGGTGCTTATTGCACGTCTCTACCAGAAATCTGGCTAATTGGTAAAGAATGGTTAACAGAAGAGAACCAAGATTATAAGCTGAAGCTAGCTGTGGTGGGTTATCTCTGAAGTCTTGGCATGAGAGAGGCTGAGGCAGGAGGATCTCTGAGCTATGTGGTGAAACTCTGTGTTAAGGAAAAAAAGGGGGGAGGATAATATGGGAGGGGTAATGAGGAGGAGATGGCTCACAGGGTAAAGTTGATTGGAAAACCTAACCTGAGTTCATCCTTAGAGTCCCACAGTGGAAGGAGAGAACTGCCTCCTTTAAGTTGTTTGTGTGCCAAGCAAGCTTGTCTCTTAGCCCTACAAAATAATAATAATAATAATATCTTTAAAAAGAAAGGGCCAGGTGTAATGGCACATGCCCTTAATCCCAGCACACATGAAGCAGAGGTAAGTAGATCTCTATGAGTTCAAAACAAAACTGGTCTACAAAATAAGCTTCAGGCCAGCCAAGGCTATATACTGAGACCTTGTCTCAAAAGAAAGAGGTGAAGAGAATTTCCATAAGGACTTAGAGTCAATTTGATGGGGGTGGGGAAATATTTTCAAAGGATCAGAAGTGGGGAAAGCAGATTGAAATGGGTGGAGTGACCAAACTTCAAAAGCAAGTGGAGCTGAGCAATGCGCTCTCAACCAGTTTGCATCCCCAATCCTTGGTATCTTTTCCCTGTTTGCTAGAACTTTGTAGCTATGCAAGTAAGGACCAGCTTTGGCATCTTTAGATGGGCTGTTGTCTGCCAATGGAAGCCTATCCCTCACTGATTCAGAGTAGGGTTTCTGTGAACAGAATGTGGTAACTGGCCTTCAAACGGATCCAGGGAGCAGACCCAAGGGCCAGAATGGAGAGTGACAGGCAAGGGAGAGAGAAGGAGAAAGCACCCACCAGCTGTCCAGAAGTCTGTGTCACCCACTTCATGCCATGGTCCTGTCTGTAAAAGAAGTAAGCCCTGCCCCCTGGTTGCCTAACAGAACCCATATATATGGCTAGAAGGAGGAACAAGACAGAGAAAACATTTCTGTCGTTTAATTCATTAATTCAGTGAAAACATTTTATCCATTCATTCATTCATTTTCTATGTGGCTGAAATGCTGCCTGGCAAGGCCTTGTTCTTGGAGGGCACACAAGCAGAAAGCAAATGATCACGTGACTGAGATAGGTTTGTAATTGGAGTGGTGCCGTGGAAGGTAGGTGTCTAACCCAGAAGGCCTCATTCTGTCCTAGGGTACTGACAGGAGACATCATCAGTGTGAAATCAGATTCCATGACTTCATGAATCCTCCGAAATAATGGCTATTGCCAGGCTTCTCTTCCCAACACAGCTGCCATTGTGCATTTGCCTGTTCCATAAGCCGTCACAGGGAATGGCCAGCTATTGAGAACTCCATTTCTTCTATTAAAATTATACATTGGCTCCAGGGGAGGAGGGTCTTGGATGGTCCTGGAGCTGGAGCTGTGCCATGTGGGTGCTGGGCACAGAATCCAGTCCTCTTTCTGAGCAGCACATGATTTTAACCACTGAACTTTCTCTCCCGCCCCAAGAATTTCATTTCTTATGGTAGGGATAAGCTCCATAAATAGTGTCACTTAGCTGGGAGGATTCGCCATTGTACAGAGCCAAAGAAAAAAGCACACGGAGGAAAATGGTTTGCTGATTGTCTGCTGGTCATGTGACAGTGTGGCATTCCATTCTGCAAACCTCCTGTGGGGTAGCGTTAGGCTTTAGGAATCCGAGGCTTGGAGAAGCTCCATCCTTTCTTGGCACAGATTCACAATGCTTCTGAAAAGGCAAAAACTATATTCTCAACCCAAATAATTCTATCTCCAAGACCAGGACAGGCTTCTTCCGTGGCTACCCTACCAAGGCTTCAGATGGGGTTGTTTTATTTTTTGATTCCTCTGAGATGTGGATTCTCTAATTTTCTAGATATCATCGTTCTGTATTCGCTGATCAGAGGCAAGGTGTGCCAATTCCAGCAATCCAGTCTCATCAGGGGACATGACTGTGTCCTCCTCTCCAAGCCCCAGATGGCAGAGATGGAGATGGGGTGTCCCCCTGATCAGCACAGCATCTGAGGAAATGTGTTAGAAGGAACTCGAGACCTCGGAGCTCTGATTCCACAGCTCTCCAATGAAGAACATGAGTCCTTCTGCACAGCTCCTTGTTCCATGAATGAGTTGTGCTCTGACCAGGGAAAGGGGTGGGGGCAGAGGAGGGAGAATCAGAAGAGGGAGAGGGCAGTGGGATCAGGGAGAGAAGAAGGAAAAGGCTAGGTCTCCTTTAACTAGGCAGGAGCTGAAGCAACTTCTGTGTCAAAATTCATGCAGACTCACCGATCTGGATGCAAAAATACAGTGAGCTTTATAGCTTCGTTCACACCGTGCAGCGGTGGCATGACTTTGTAACCTCTGCGCGAACTGCAGCTACTCAGCTCAGTTTCAGGCAGGATCAATAAGAGGACAGTGTGACCTAGGGAAAACAGTGCCAAACTCCTGGCTCTGCCAGGAACTAGCACTGGAACCCTCATGAGCCTCCTGCCCTGCTGTGCCTCTGTTTTCTGATCTCTTAGCTGGAATAGGAATGTCTAATTCCATACAGGTTTAAGACCATATGTGAAAGTGCTTTGAAGAAAACAAACTCTCTCTCTCTCTCTCTCCTCTCTCTCTCTTTCTTCTCTCTCTCTGTCTCTCTCTGTCTCTCTTTCTCTCTCTGTCTCTGTCTCTGTCTCTCTGTCTCTCTCTCTCTCTCTCACACACACACACACACACACACACACACACTACTCCTAAGAGTGAACTTGAAATAAAAGAAAGCTGGTAGAATCTCAACTTTATTTTTCCAATCTAAGAAAAATGAAACTGGGTTTCAATGTGGGAATTCTCACCCCATTCCTGCCTCCGGTTACCATGGAATTGTTGGTCCAGTTACTTGTCCACAGAATCCTTCAGCTGTTGAATGTGGACAGAATACTACTCTTGTTGAATGTGGAATGACGGTTGTTAATCAGGGTCTTTATAAAATGCTGTGCATAATAATTTAAAAGCTATAAAGTTCACAATTCTACATACAAAATAATTCATTATTCTAGAAGAAAAAACCTTGATGTAGTATTTCTTTCTAAGTATCTAAAAAAAAAACCAAGGTCAGCTGGCATGAAGATAGCTTGTTTGGGAAATATAACTTTTAACAATCGGAATTTGGGTTTCTTGCAGCCCCCTCTGCCTACACACCTGCTGGCTGCACCCACTCTCCTCTGACCTCAGGAGTCTCTGAACCTGTTCATGGACTCCACCCAAAGCATGTCTTCCCTTCATGGTGACAGCTTGCCCTCCAGCAAGCATGTAAGAGTACACAGAGCAAACAGTCCTAGCCTCAAATGTGACAACTTCCTAGCCGCACAGACAGAAATGCCCAGGGGAGACAGCTCGCATCTCAGTGGTGTTCACCATCCTGCACGACCTTGGGCAAGAAATCTCCATCTGGGGTCAGGTTGAAGGGGTGGGGACAGGATGCCTGTAATCCCAGTACTCGGGAGGCTGAGGTGGGAAGAGCACAGGTTGGCCGCTAGCCTGGGCTTCACAGATAAACTCGATTTCAAAAATTCAAAATGATGGCAAGGCCCATAGTCACTATACCTCACAAGGTCAGAGAGGAAGTAATGTAATAAACGAGGCATATCTAAGTGTAGTACAGGCGCACATTTAACACTGCCTAATTGTAGCTCTCTTAGAAGAGCCTTGCGTGTCTGAAGGAGGAAGAAGCCAGCCCTTTTGTTTCATAATTCCAAACTTGGTATGGGCAACCTCACCAACTTTATAGGTCCTCGGGGACGAATAGGCACTAGTTTTCCATATGCAGCTTTCCCCATAGCTCCATACATTGGCGCCTCCAAAAATATAGCTGATGTCATCACAAAACCAGTCTTTCTACTGAAGTAAGATGCCTTCTAAGCCAGTAGACTCAACCACTGTACCACAGGGAATGTGAGAGGGGGACCTTTGGACTTGGGAGATAGTTCTGAACCCAGAGCTGTCACATACTCTAAGAAAGGCTGGAGATCACTACATGCTGTCTACAACTTCAGGAGTTTGTGATATAGCCCCTCACTTCGGGTGCTTCCAAAGAAAACTGGCAAGCAACCCCCAGCTGCCTGCATGTCAGTGTGCATCCATCTGTACCAGGTGGAAATAAGAGGAATAGGCATGGGATTTTTCTACTTCCCCTCCAGCTGGAGTTGACATGTGGAGCTGGGCCACCTTACGTAGGCTCTAAGGCCTCACAGTGCTCAGGGCTGGGAGTCTGGGGCAGCGGTTTATATGGTTGGCTTTGAGACACAGATAGGCGAAGGTCCGTACAGTGAGCTTCTCCCTGGACCTTTCAAATTGCTCACTAACCAGTATCCAGCCTTGCCTAGCATCCAATTTCCTCCCAGACCCTGAGAAAGGCTAAAGATTTAGCTGGGGGGCTGGAGAGATGGCTCAGCGGTTAAGAGCACTGGCTGTTCTTCCAGAGGTCCGGAGTTCAATCCCCAGCAACCACATGGTGGCTCACAACCATCTGTAATGAGATCTGGTGCCCTCTTCTGGCCTGCAGATGCACATGCAGACAGAACGCTGTATACATAATAAATGAATAAATAATTTAAAAAAAAAAAAAAAGATTTAGCTGGTTAGCTGGCCAACCCGTTTGGTAGGACATCACAGTTCCTTCACGTGAGATGGCCTGACCAGCGAATTAAGAACCTCCCAAGGAGAGAGGACTTATCAAGACCACCGAGATGGTTAGATATATCACGGAGTAACTGCCTGAAGATTTGAGGATTCCGTGGCAGTAATTGAATAACTAAAACTGAATTACTGGCTGAGAATCATGGCACAAGTCTGTACTCCTCATACACGGGAGGTAGAGGCAGGAAAATCAGACGTTCAAAGCAAATGTTGGCTACACAGAGAGTTTGAGACCAATCTGGGCTCCAGGAGCTCCAGCCTCAAAGACAAACAACAAATAACTGAATTACTAATGACTACACTGTTTTTAACAGTGAAATGCAAAACTTGGTTCAGATATTATACATTTTTTACTGTCCAGGATTTTGAATAGTAGAAATAATGGTAGCTATAGTTAGAATTCTTTTAAAAATGTTAAAAGAACCAGAAATTTTGAGTCCTACAAACTTGGACTCTGTCTGCAAGTTCTATTTCCTCTGGGGGCTGGGATGACTTAAGTCACACTCTCTTTATGATAGGAACCGTGACATTTAATCCCAGTGAAAATGCATAAGGATTCTCTTACAATACTAAAAAGCAAAGACCACCATAAACCCTAGTCATAAAGTTAACTGACCCCTGCAACCAGAGAGTTGCTAGTGGGGGCATCAGGCATGCTTTGGGAACAAGACTGCCTAGACCCATTGCACCTCTGAAAACCAAACTAAACCAAATGAACGCAGCTCCAACACAGAATAAATAATCAGTTAGACATAGTGAAGTATGACAATCCCAACATAATAGCTTGTTGTTGTTTTCTTGTTGCTGCTTGTTTGTGAAACAGTCTTGCTATGCAGCCCAGACTTGCCTTGAGAGCATTGTCGTCCTGGTTCCTGAGTGTTAGATCACAGGTGTGCACCATTGTCCCAGGCTCATAACAGTCCTATGTGCCCAGCTGCCCCTAAAAGGCAAATGGTAGAGGAAGAGGGCAGAGAAGAGCTGTGGAAGGGACAGTCCTTATTTGCAGCAGGTGCAGGGAAATGAAAGCTAATTCCAGAGTTGTCCACTGGAGGGGAGCGGTGAGCAGCACCCTGATGGGCAAAGTGTCTCGGTAAGAGGCAGAAAACAGAGCTGTGTATGCTCAACTCCAACAATGAAACAAAGTTATTTAGCTGTCATCTTTTAGAAAAGAAAAAAAAAACCAATAATCCATCCTACTTATCAATCATTCTTCCTTTTTCTGCATCTTGTTCTCTTTATTGTCCATATCAACACAAAAACTTGTCTGGTAATCTTGAAGCAAATATATCATCTTACATGTATTACATTGCCACAAGAACTAACACTGGGGACTGGAGACATGGTTCAGCAGCAGCAGCTAAGAGCATTTACTGCTCTTGAAAAGTGCCCAATTTGGTTCACAGCAACCACGTGACTGCTCATAACTGCCTATAGCTCCAGCTACAGGGATCTGTCTTAGGGTTCCTAGTGCTGTGAAGAGACACCACGACCAGGGCAGCTCTTATAAAGGAAAATATTTAATTGGGGTGACAAGTTACAGTTCAGAGGTTCAGTCCATTCTCATCATGGCAGAAAACATAGTGGCATGCAGCAGACACGGTGCTGGCTACATCTTTATTAGAAGGAAACAGGAAGGGGTCTCAGTGTCGCACTGAGGGATGTTTGAGCAAAAGAGACCCCAAAGCCTGCCCCCACAGTGATACCCTTTCTCCAAAAAGGCCATACGTACTCCAACAATGCCACACCTCCTAACAGTGCTACTCCTTATGAGTTTATGGGCCAATTACATTCAAACTACCACAAGTTCCAATGCCTTCATGTGGCCTGTGAGGGCACTGTATGCATATGAAACACATACATCCATACAGCCAAACATTTGTACACATAAAATAAAAACAAGCCTCACTTGGTAGACAAGGGCAGGTGAATGTCTGTTAGTAGCTAGGCTGATATACATAGCAAAATCCAGGCCAACAGGGTTACTGTAATGAGACCTAAAATAAAATCTTTAAAAAAAAATAACCTTTTCTCAGAATATAGCCTAACATATATATCATATGTGTGTGTATATATATATTTATATATTCTGATATAGACATGTTCTGTGTATGTTTATATGTACACATTTGTTTTGTAGGGTTACCTTTTACATTGGATTCTTTAATTTGTCTGAAGTTAATGTTTATTTATAGTATTGTTAGGTATCAAATATAATTTTTCCATGTAGTGAGCCAGTTTCCCTACACTATCTATGAAACAGCCTATCCTTTATTGATTTGCTTGCTACACGTAACGTGTACCAGTACACGTGGGAGCACACACATACACACATACATACCTTTTGAGCACCTTCTTAAATGCCTCTGTCCCGGAGTTCTAATATGTAGCTCTGCTAGTCAGGGTCACTATTGCTACAATGAAACACTATGACTGAAATCAATTAGGGAAAGAATGCTTTGTTTGACTTAAGCTTCTACATCCCTGCTCATCGTTGAAGGAAGTCAGGGCAGGCACTCAGGAACTCATGGAGGCAGGAGCTGATGCAGAGGCAGTGGAGAGAGGGGCTGCTTACTGGCTTGCTCACCAAGACTTGCTCAGTCTGCTTTCTTATAAAACCCACCACCAGCCCAGGGTAGCACCACCCACAGTTGGCTAGACTTTCCCACATCAGTTACTACTTAAGAAAATGCTCTACAGGCTTGCCTACAGCCGGATAATACAAAGGCATTTTCTCAGTTGGGGTTCCTGCCTTTTGATGTCTTTAGTTTGTGTCAAGTTGACATAAAACTAGCCAGCACAGTAACATTGAGATAACCTGAGGTGAATGTTTCCGCTTTGCTATTTTTTTATTAGTCCATCATAATGGACTAATAAAGCTGGGTATGTTGACGTGGGCCTTTATTCCCACACTCGGGAGGCAGAAGCAGACATATCTGTGTGAGTTTGAGGCCAGCCTGGTCTACAGAGTGAGTTCCAGGACAACCAGAGGTACATAGTAAGATGCTGTCTCAAGAGAGAGAGAAAAAAAAAAACTAATGAATTGTGAGTCTTGTTTTGTTGTTGTTTGGTTGGTTTGGTTTGATTTTCTAAGTTTTAACTTTTATTCCCTCAAATAGTTGTATTGTGAATATCTTGAAATTACTTTGAATTTTCAAATTAATTTGAGAACTGATCACTTTTTATTAAATAGCTTTGCCCACAAACATGGCATATCTCTTTGCTTATTCAGTTTTATGTCCTTTACTAATCTACAGTTTTCTCCAAAAAATTATCTTGTATCTTAAAATTTTAGTGCATTTATTTACTCTATTATTAATGTATGTGGTAGGATAAGGAATGCGGATGCCTCAGCACCCCATGGAGGTCAGAAGACAACTTGTAGAAATTGGTTCTCTCCTTCTACCACGTCCTGAAAGGGATTGAACGCAGGTCTTCAAGCTTGGCAGCAAGTGCAGTTACCTGCTGAGCCATCTTTCCAGTCCTGTCCTGGGATTTTTAATTAAGTTTATTTTAGGTTCTTTGTGGTTCTGTTGCTCATGTAAAAGTTGTTTCATTTTCTGTTATACATTTTTTAGATAAAGAAGAATATGACTGATTTCCCCCCATTTTAGTTAAACTATAATTACATTACTTGCCCTCTTCCTTTCCCTCCCTCCAACCCCTCCCATACTCCCCTTCTCAAATTGACAGCCTCTTTTTTTCGACTATTATTGTTTTACACACACACGGATGGATGGATAGACAAATATATAAACACGGTATGCTGAGTCTATTTCCGGTGTCTGATAGTGATTTTGGAGCTGGCCACTTTGTATTGGATATGCCTAGAAGAAGTTAATATCCCTTCTCTCTGCAGCCGTCATATGCCTGTAGTTTTCTCTCGGTACTGAACCCCATGAGATTCCCATGAGATCCCCCCTGTTCTACATTAGCATGTCTATTGATGACATCATTGGTCGGGTCTTGTTGATGCAGCCATTTCTAAGAGAAGCAATCTCGCAGTGAACTTCCTGGTATTCTGGCTCTTGACAGTCTTTCCACCCTCTGTTCCACGGTGTTCCCTGAGCCATACATAGACCTAGGAGCTGTGCTACAAATCTGTCCATTGGGGCTGGGCTTCCCCATTCATTGATCTTTGCAATGCATCTGGTTGTGGTTTTCTTCGACTGTGCCCATTTGCTGTAGAGAGAAGCGTCTTTGGTGATGGTTAACAGAATGCTACTGCTTTGCGTGAGCAGATCTGTTCCTGACATCCTTGTTGAACATGAATAATCCAACGTTTACCTGTTTCTTCTGTGATCTGTGGCGAGCTGGAGTGTCTATTAACTTATCAAAGCTGATGATGGATGTCACATTCAAAGAGATTATCAGAGCATCTGTAAAATAAGAACACTTTGTCATTCCCTCTTAAATTCATATACCTGCTGCCTCTTTTTCTTCTTTTATAACTTTGCCCAGGGCCTCTGGTGCTACACTAGGTAGGAGCAGTTTCCACCTCTATAATAGGCCTGAGTTCACAAGACCTGGGTGGTAGACACCAGCTGTGCACGTGACCCTCTTTCTCTTTACATGTTTACATGCTCCATACATGTTAGACCTTCCCAGAAAAGGATGGAGCTGGCTAATCACAGGAGAAAGAAGTTGTAAGTAGGCATAAATCCATCCCTGGGCTAACCCCGGCTTCAGGGAGACCGTGGGCTCATAAAACTGGTGCTTCCTTCACATTCAGTAACAGGCAAACAGGGGTGAGAACACACACCGTACCTCCCGAATCACTCTTACCTGATGAGGGTCTTCAGCTGCCATGGCAACAGCTATTTAGCCTGGGCAGCAGTGAGCAGTATTTTCAGTAATGTATCTGAGGAGGCTGACACACGGGTGCAATTATTAAATGTTAGCAGGTAGCCAGACATCCCTGGGCCTCTAGTCTTGAGGGTCTCTCTTAGTGTGCGGACATCACTGGGCCTCTAGTCTTGAGTATCTCTCTTAGTGTGCACACATCCCTGGGCCTCTAGTCTTGAGTATGTCTCTTGGTATGTCTTTTTATACACAGCCCCATCTAATGGACCTATTTATAAGTGAAAACTGTGAAGCCAAGAGGCATGTCTTTTGAAATTCTTACCCTTCATTTTCTTCCCCTTTGTGTATCGCGGGGTGGAGACATGCATGTGTCAGGCATGCATATGATGCCCAGAAGTCAACTTTCCAGAGTTGTTTATCTCCTTCCACCATGTGGGTCCTGAGTGTCAGGTCCTCAGGCTTGGTGGCAAGTGCCTTATCCACTAAGTCATCTCGCCAGGCCACAAGAAGAAATTAATGTATTTTGTATATTAACACTTGCCCCCTTCTTGTTGTTCTTCTGTGCCCTGAGACACCATGGTGAGGCCACTATGTGAAGCTTACCAGACGATGAGATGCCCCTTGCTCAGGAACGCCTTCTCAACTGTCTTCACAACCATCCAGCAGTGCCCAGGTACAGGGGTGAGGCCAGCTGAACAGGGATATGCCTCTCCAGCCTAGACTGGAGCTGTTCAGTGACCCACAAAATCAAGACAAATGACAAGTGCTTGTTACTTGAAGTCGCTGAGCTTCAGGGTGAGACCTAACTAATTTATACCCCCTCCCCCAGGAAAGCCTAGCCAAGTCCTGACTCTAGGATCCTGGTTCCCAAGTTTATGCAGTTACTGCCAGCTACCCCTTTTCAAAAGTTGAGACCTGCATAATTTAAGAATACTGTTTTGGATCTTAGGTCTGACCAAGCAACACTTTGAATCTTTCAAGGGCAAAGATGTCAACAAGAATTCCTGGAAAGAAGCTGTGTAGCAAAGACTGACGGACTGATTAGGACTGCAATGCTGTGGCCAGGTTGAAATGTTGTGGGTTCAGAAGCTAATTACCTTATCTCAGCCTGACTAGCCATTCTTGCCAGAGGTAACATCCTATCGCTAATAGAAACAACAACAAAACCCTTTGGGAGTCCATTAATTTAGCAACCCCCTAGTTTCTACCAACTCAAAAGCAAAGACTGTCACCAGATAGTGTCTAAGGGCTGTAGGGGAGCTTCCCCCATCTTGCTGTAACCCTCTCTCCAAAGTTACCACCAAAGTATTTTTAAATTGACTTATTTACGACTTTCTTTGTTCTGCTACCGTGAAACTTCAGGAAACTGCTTCCAAGTTGGGAACATGGAACCTGGGGTAACCTCCCTCCATGTTTCCTGGCCTCGCTCACTCAAATTCAGCTACAGAATAAACTATCTTATTCCCTTTGAGGCGAAAGCTTTGTTTTGTTTTTGTGTGTCGTCAAATGTCATGAGTTAATTTTTCTAGCAGGCTTAGTACATAGCTTTATTTTTAGATTTATGCAGTGAAAGGTATTTTCTGATAAGAACTAAAATTTAGTTTTTCTTACAAAACTGGAAGGGAAAATTACACTGTGGTCTGTAGACCTCTCAAAAAGAGTGCAGGGCACCCGTGTTTCTAGTCACAAAGAAGGTTTTAGATGAACAAACTTCCCTAAAACAGAACAGAGCAAGGGTGGGAGAGTACTTGCCTGCATGTTTGAGGCCCTGGGTCCAGCACCTCACATGGTGCATGTTGGCTCCTGCTAATAATCCCAAGGCAGGAACACATATAGGCCAGAACAGGGACAAACAGGACAAATGAGGCAGAGAGAGAGGGGGAGAGAGAGGAAGAGAAAAATAGAGAGGGATAGCAGGAGGGAAGGAGAGGAGAAAGAGAGAGAATGAGAACAGACGGACTGTACCTCAAGCTTTGGTCCCCACCGCCCAGAGTCCTGCGGATCTATTCAGCTACTGCACTGTGGGGAGCGCCAGCCACACAGAGGTCCATGTGACTCACCAGTGATCTCCTGTCATTGTGCAGCGTGTAACTCCTGCACTGTGTGCCCGCCAGCGCCTGGCACATGGTAGATAGTTAATAATGAGCGTGTGTCTGAACCCCCATAGTTTTACCCGGAAATAACATAAAACCAAATTAGACTATCCCCATTGATGGGTTCCCAGATTACAAGCCACCTTGCTTTCAGCAAGACAAAACAAAAAACATACCCCAAGTCTACTGTATAGACAGACAAACGACCAACGCAAATAAACAAACACTCATTTTGGTTAATGGTGACATCTAGTGGTGTGTGAAGCTGTGGGGTTTCCTTGCAAGAGTGCTTTGAATCAGTGCAGGTCGCTAAGGTAACAGGCTTGGTAGTTGAGGCCTGAGACTTTTAGACACAGATGGATCCATGCCCCCATAGGAACTCTTCAGAAAAATCCAGCGGAGTACTAGCGGTGAAGGACGCTCCCTTGGGATCACCCAAGGCAAACAAATGCTCTTCACCTCTGTCCCACCACCGCACACGCGCACTTCTTTCCTTTCCTCTGGGTCCTTTAGCCCTTTCCCACTCTCCGCTGCCTCCTGTGTTCATGATGTCTCCCTCCTCAGCGAACATGGCAAGCCCACAACTACACTACCCAGTATGGGAACCACTGTCCCACACCCAGCTATGTAGAAATTCGAATTAGTTGAAACGAAATGAAATTTAAAATCCAGTCCCTCTATCTCACTAGGCACTTCTCAAGTGCGCATAGCGGCACTCCTGTTGGAGTGCAGACGGGACAATCGTGTCCAGCATGTCCTCTTTGGACCAACTCCACTTGGGAAGAACTCCCTGCTCCTGATGGCTTCCTTCACAGCTCCTGTCGTCAAGTGGCGACTCTTGAGGCCACCTGCCCCCTCCACCCCTTTCCTCCCTGCCCTGCTCTCTCCAGTTTATTGGGTAGCTTTCTGCTTGCTGTATATTATTATGTAAACTGATTAAGGTGACCTCCCCACTGAGCACAAACTATATAATCATATCGGACAGTTTATCCAAGGCTGTGATTCACAGCTTCATGTTTTCCAAGCATCGGAACACATCAAAATATTTTTAAACCCAACACATGAGCACAGCATTTAAAACAATTATATCTCAGGCAATTTTCTTTTTTAATCCACAGGTTTCTGCTGTTTTACCTTGCTTTGTGCTAAAGTAGCTTTAAAAATAAAACAATGCTCCTTTTTATTTAAATATAAATATATATATATAATCTGCAGAATAACTTTGAAATGGTACGCAGGAAACCTATAACAGATTGGTGTTTGACTAGAAGGGACAGTCATTTGGGTTTTTTGTTGAGCAGCTTTTAAAAGTATTTGAGTTTGAACTGAATGTGTGTAACTTTTTAAATTAATAAATTAAAAATTAATTAAAATGAAGATAAATACATAAAAATGAAACTCACAACTCTGAAAGGATCAAATAAAAAATGTTCTAGGAAATTGAACTCTCAAAAAAAAAGGTGTTCTTTTTTTTTGCACTGTTTATTTCTTTGTTTGTTTGTTTGTTGTATTGAAAGACAGAATCTCACTTGTATCACCCAGTCTGGCATTCAGCTCTGGGACTCAATGGAGGTACAAAGGAGCCTGCCTTGTTTGAGAGGTGATGTGTCTAAGGACATGTAGCTCCGAAAGAACTTTGCCTATGTATGTGATGACTTTTACCAATGGAGGAAAAAGAAAAAAACCTGATTAGCCACAATTGAGTGTTTATAGAAAGTTTTCTTAGGAAGAGAGCCTGCCTGTGAACCCACTGATGGTCCCCACCTTAGAAAGGACCCTGGAAGATGCCAAGAGCCCAGTAAGTCTTCCTTTTGAAGGGTACACTGAGTCCCCTTTTCAAACAAGGACTTGAGGAACAAAACTTTTCCTCAGTGCTCCAGAGACACTTCAAGAATCTTCAGGGAAGACAAGACAGCAAACTGGGGTTCACTCAACCCTTTGATTTACATTCTCCTGAGAGTGTTCCCTAAGAAGGGACGGGGGGGCCAGGATAGAGTCATCATACAAGGTCAGTACTAGTTGTACTGCTGGAGCGAGAAAAAGAGAAACTGAGTCAAGGAACAGTAGTACACTTGGTGTGGTCCAGGACTTACTGTCAGTGCTCCTGACTTCTCGTAAGACTACATGGCATGAAAACCATATAATCATGTCCAGACCAAACTGTAGCATCTCTGTGTGGATTCATCTAAATAAAGAGCTGCCTGGACCATGCAGGGAGTTGGCTTGTGGTTCTTCCCACTGTGGACTTCAATGGTGCCAGTCTGGCCTTGGGCGGAATCACGGTCCTCCTCAAAGAACAAAGGTTCACACTCAGTCTCCTTGGACCACATAGGAGTCAGCTCCCAATGAAGGGCTCTCTGGAGCTCTATGTTGGGAAGGCAAACAGCAGTTCATTCCTTAGCAGGGTACCAGTCAGTGTCCTTCATCCCGAGGAAGGTTGGCCATGGATGGTGGAACAGTCAGTACTGTTAGTGCCCTAAGGGTTCTTGAAATGTATGTAGTCCATCCCCACATACAGAGACATAAACCACTGGAGCCTTCACCAGGGTCACCAACAAACACAGTGGCTACTACTTCCACTGAGAGACCCCTGTCCACATACTCCACACACATACCCCACTAGCCTCATAGGAGAATAGAACAGCTCACAGTGTTTGCTCGTTAATTTGGTGATGGGTTTGCCAATGACTGTTTTGTGTGTGGTTTTAAAGGCCGATCTGTGCTAAAATTGAGCGACTAGCTGTGAGTGACTGCTGAGCTCTTGAAATAGAGCTAATCCAAATTAACCTGTGCTATAATTGTAAAATCTGCATCTAATTTTGAGTACTTCACATGAAAAAATGTAGACTGGCTCACAATAATTTTTATCCTAGTTATATGTTAAACATACAGTGTGTGAGCACGCTATTATAGACATCCTGGCTTAAGAGAAATGTATTATTAAAATTAACTTCTCTGAAGTTGGGCTTGGTGACCGACACCAGCACTCTGGAGGATAGGGCAGGAAGATCTCAAGCTTGAGGCCAGTTTGGGCTATAGAGTGAATCCTGTTTCTACCGAAAATCCCCTTTATCTTTCGTTTTGTATAATGTGAAGGGTACAGCACTTCAGATGACTGCTGAGGCTGACGTTAGATTTGCACTGGAAAGAAGACTCTGACTTCTGATTTGTAATCCATGATGACGCTAGCAGAACCAAGTCACAAGTAGACATTAAGAAACGGTTGAGACGCCAGCAGACCAGCAGAGTTTGACCCACCCTGAGTGAATACACAATGACATAGAGTGGCCCTGCTGTCCTTTCAATCATCCTGACATAGCCAAGGATGGCCTTGGACTCACTATATAGCCAAGGATGGCCTTGGACTCACCATATAGCCAAGGCTAGCCTTGGACTCACTATATAGCCAAGGATGGCCTAGACTTCGGATCCTCCTGCCACTACTTCCTGAGTGCTAGGATTAAGACATGTGCCACCATGGCACGCAGTGGTGGGGAGGGAACCAGGGCTCCACTCATGCTAGGCAAATGCTCTACCAACAGAGCTTCATCCCCAAGTCAGCACGCCCCTCTTCAGAGCTGAGTTCTTTGTTCTGCCACTCTCCCTATGAGTAAACCTCAAAAATCTGATATTAAATAAAGTAAATTGTAGATATCAGCAATGATTTGTCTCATATCGTTGTAAAACTGCAGAGCTGCGTATTAGACCCAAATGTCCATGGGAATGAGGAACAATGTCTAGTGACAGGGGTCCCCCTGGGAAGGCAGAAGAGCATGTGAGGCGGCTGAGGGGTCTCCACAATCCTCTATTGGCTAGGCAGGGTATGCTGCTGTCCGATGCATATTTATTCTATGTCATGCCCTGGAAATGTTCCATAATAAAAGTGACTTAAGACTCATCGTTTTATACACTAACTAGGTACCAAAAGAGGCAGCAGACATTTTGGGTGTGGGCGTTTTGTTTGCAAATTCCTATACATGCTCTATTTATTTCTTTAAAAAAGTGTAGGAGCTGGGACCAGCTTTAATTACAAGAAACCATTGTTTTATTGTAAATGGTCATATGTGTATTTACACACACACAGAGACACACACACACTCATGCCACCTATTCACTTATCTATTCTCCAGAGCAAGCCCCTTGTCACATTGGTGGCTTACAACACGATGATCTGTCCTGTCTCCTAAGACGGTGGCTGAGTGACTACCCTGTTGAGCCTGCCTGGCTGACCCTGGGCTGCTTTCCTCCGGAGCTCAGCCGAGTTGGCAGTTCATGTTGAGCATCTGCTACAGCAACTTGTCCTGCCCAGGTGACCTCTCGGCCTCCTTCGGTGACAGTCTGCAGACAGCATTCCGGCTGAACAAAGTCAGAGGCAGCTAAACTAAGTCCGAGCCCCTAATTTATGGGAGCTCAGTTCAGCCTTATATTCCTATGGGTCAAGCAAGTTGAAGGTAATACATGTTCAATGGCAGAAAAACACTCTGCCTCTGGGGGAAATGAACTGTTAAAAAAAAATGAACAACAACAAGAAATTCTACGGTCATATATAACACATATATTAAAATAGTCAATATTTCAAATTATATACAATATAAGAAATTCAGAAAAGACACTCTCAGTTTCCACAACTTCCCACAAATTGTTGAAAAGAGTACCAAGCAGGCAAGATGTGCTCAGTGTATAAAAGCATTTGCACCCAAGCATAAAGACCAGAGTTCAAGCCCCAGGACCCACAAGTGGAGCGAGAGAATCAACTCCACATCCAAGTTTTTTGTTTTTTGTTTTTTGTTTTTTTTTGGTTTTTTGAGACAGGGTTTCTCTGTGGTTTTGGAGCCTGTCCTGGACCTAGCACTTGTAGACCAGGCTGGTCTCGAACGCACAGAGATCCGCCTGCCTCTGCCTCCCAAGTGCTGGGATTAAAGGCGTGCGCCACCACCGCCCGGCTCCACATCCAAGTTTTTCTGTGACTGCCATACACATATGTTGTGGCCTGTTCATGCCCTCACACTTACATGCAAATAAATAAATACATGTAATTCTTAAGAAATGTATCACAAAGATCTATCACAAAACTATCCTTCCCCCACTATGCAGAATTTTAAATTTTATTTAAGTCTCGATAAAATGCGCTTTTTCTGTGTGCAAAAAAAAAAAATAATAAAACAGGGAGAAAAAATCTAACAATTAGAAGGAATGATGAAGTGTGACTTAGAAACTGAGTGCCCACCAGGGAGCATCTAATACCACTTTAATGCTTAACATGTCAGCCCCAGGCAAGAAAGCTGTGGGATTTTTGTAGCTGAAGCAGCAATTATTTCCTAAATGGATTTTGAGTGGATGTGGAATCTGTGTTTTAGGAAGGCAATTTAAAGAGCAATGGGTAAAACTAAAAGTAACAACAACAACAAAAAACCTAAAAAACAAGAAGAGAGGGGACCTCAACAGGGCAGCAGATGGCAATGTCGCTGGGCATTAATTGGATGTCATTGTCACTATGGAAAAAAAGAAGGTATGGTGGTTTGAAGAAGAATGGCCCCCAGACTCATATATTTGAATATTTAGTCGTAGGGAGTAGAACTGTTTGAAAGGATTTAAAGGTCTAGAAGGTGTGGCCTTGTAGTTGTGATCTTGTTGGAGGAAGTATGTCACTGGGGTGGACTTGAAAAGGCCACAAAGCCCACACCAGGCTCCGACTCCCCCACTCTGCCTGCTGATCAGGATGCTCTCAACCCTCTACTGCCACTGCACCTGCGTCCATGCTCCCCGCCACGGTGACAATGGACTAAATCTCTGAAACTCTAAGCCAGATCCCAGTTAAATGATTTTTTTTTAATGAGTGGTCTTGGTCATGGTGTCTCTGCACAGCAGTAAGAGAGTGACTGAGACAGGATGGGGGAGGGTATAGCTGGCATGGAAGAATATTGAGTTTAGGAATGATGGTCTGTGAAAAAGCTTCACTTCCAAGGGGGAAATTAGCATAATTCTAAAGAAATTGTTGGGGCACAAAGGCTACTTCAGTCCCACTACAATCCATTCATGCTCCTGTGACTGAACACCGCAGCCTGGGTAAGAGAACAGAAATCTATGTTCTTACAGTTCACGAGCCTGGAAGTCCAGCAGTCTGGTTCCATGGTGGTGCCTTAAATACTACATCCTCTCAGGAGGAAGAAAGGGGTGCCCTCATGCAGCAGAAAGGAACTCCCTGGGTCAGAGGCTTTTACTCGGGGTCAACAAGGAGGAAGCTGTGTCTTCTGACCGGAACTGAGTGATGCGGAGGTTGGGATGCTGCGGGTCCAGAATCTAGTCACCTTATCTCAGATTAGATGTAGCCCCCCGAGCAGCCATTCTTTGCTCATCTCTGTGTCTAATAAACAAACACCTTTCTGAATTTATTAACTTAGTAGACCACTCGCTTCCACCAACCCCAAAGCCAAAGATGTCGTCAGGACTTCATGACTGCCTCCCCAGCCTTGCAATAACTGCAGTTCTGATGTCCCCACCAGTGTGTTTTTAAATTGCCTTGATTTATGACTTTCTTTGTTCTGTGGCTATAAAAACTTCATGGAACTGTTTCCCCGTTGGAACATGGAATTTAGGACAACCTAAATCTGTGTTCCTGGGCCATGGTCATTCAAATTTGGCTCTAGAGTAAACTCTCTCTAATTTATTTTAAGGTGAGGAGTGTGGTTTTGTGTTTTGTTTGGGGGTTTGTGTTTGTTTGTTTGTTTCAGCTGTTATGTTTTTGCTTTGGTGAATCACCTACTTTGACAAAGGTCTCCAAGTCATGCTGGGCAGAGAGAGCCTGACTCAGTCAGTGCATTAAAGTCTCTGTTCCTACTTTCACGCTGGCGGGGCTTGGAACTGAAGGAAACACATACCGGGTGTAGCTATCCCAGAGCTGCTCCCCACAGACTGGGACCCTGTTGGAGCAAACACAACCTAGACTTACTTTGTGCTCTGGAGTCTCAGAGACGGTTGCTGGTAAAAGGGAATGAGAGGAATAAAGACACCGAGTACAGTCACAGGCTTGGTGGTCTAGTCTGAAAACAAGAGAAAGGGTGCAAGCTAGGGGAAAATAATGTTTAAAGGGTGATGTTTTATGCTGAAGAAGAAAGAAGAAAGGAGAAGGAAGGACCCAAGACTTCATCATCCTGGACCAACAGCCCTTCAGGCCTCTTGACGGTAAACCCTCAGGACCAGGGACTGCTTTGGCATAAACAGGCCCTCACTAGCTAGTTGACCTTGAAAGCTCTCTGAACTTTGAGTTCTCAGCTGTAAGGTGGGAGCATGGGTTAGTGTAGTAGTGGGGACTTGATGCTCAGATCAGAATTTGGCCTCTTGTTTTTTGGGAGGCACGAGTTGCATTATCACATTTCTTGTCTCCTCAGATCCCTGACATTTAAGCTCATGAAGCACAGGCCCCAGCTGAGAGACAGCAGCTTTGGCTGTCAGAGTGGTGGCAGCCTTCTTTCTGGCAAAGATCCAGTTGGTCTGCATGACAAACAGTAAAATGACTTTAATTTTTTAACACATTACTGCCTCTAGGGACAGAGGGATAGACAGAAAGACAGACATACAGGTAGGTAGGTAGATAGACAGACAGACTAGCAAGCCAGTCCAAGGGCCTCTGTCAGCTCCCAATGGCTCCTGCAGTATGCATTTGTGTTTCACTTGGATGCAAAGTGGCAGCTTTTCAAATGTGGTTTTGCCTTCCTCTAAAAGATCCTTAGATATCCGTTTCTATGAGTATTCTTTGCCAGGAGATAAGAGAGTGGAGACAATAATCTATTGAGCTTTATTTTTAAATGCAATGCAATCCTCAGCAGTGGTTGACTCACCTAAAAGGTAATTGCCAAAATATCCTACAACCAAAGCAAATGCAAGTGCTGAGTCAAGACAAAGGAAAATAAACCACTGTCCTTGCCCTTGTAAAGGTGTGGTCCTAAGGAGGTTGGTTATGTTGGAGGGATATTGTCACAAGGGCCATAGGGCAGTCAGAGGGCCAGTATGTTTCTAGATTTTTATTACAAGAGCAACATGTTAATAAAAAAAAAATGACACCCCGGGGCTGGGGAGGTACCTCATTGATTGAGAGTGCTTGCAGTTTGATGTGGGATGTCTGTCTGTAAATGTGTTCTTTATTGGTTGATGAATAAAACTGCTTCAGCCTACAGCAGGGCAGGATAAAGCCAGGCAGGAAATCTGAACAGAGATGTATATAGAGAGTAGGCAGAGTCAAAGAGATGCCAAGTAGCTGCTGAAAGAGACAGACACTGGATCCTTACCAGTAAGCACAGCCTAGTGCTGATACATAGATTAATAGAAATGAGGTCATTGAAGATGTAAGAGCTAGTTAGGAATATGCCTGAATCATTGGCCAAACTGTAATGTAATTAATATAGTTTCTGTGTGATTATTCAGTCCTGAGCAGTTGAGAATTGAACGAGTAGCCTCTGCTTACAGCAGTTCTCCCAGAAAACTCAAGTTCACTTTCTAGCACCCATAATGGACAGCTCATAACCACCTGTAGTTCCACCTCCAAGGGACTCAACACCCTCTGCCAGCTTCTGGGGGCACCCACATGCATACTGCATATGCATACACAGACATACAAAGACATAAAAAAATAAAAATCTAAAAATATTTTTAAATAAAACACCCCATTAAGTCATTTTCTCCATGTTTTCTTAAGCAGCATATACATTTATGTGATTCTACAGTGCAGGCACAGGCACACATGTGCTGCTCTAAGCACTGTGTCTTAAACAGGCATTTTGGGTAAATACTTCCCCTCTGTCACCAGCATTTCCGTGTGCTAGTTGTAGGCAGAATTTTCTGTCTCATCAAAAGCTCCCAAATAAACACACTGAGAATTATATTAATTATAAATTCTCAGCCAATAGCTCAGGCTTATTTCTAGCTAACTCTTACATTTAAATTAATCCATCTTGTCGAAAATTAGGTGTTCATAGGTGTGTGGATTAATGTCAGGGTCTTCAATTCAATTCCATTAATCCACATGTCTGTTTTTATGTCAATATCAAGCTGTTTTTATTACTATAGCTCTATAGTAGAGCTTGAAGTCAGGGCTGGTGATGTCTCTAAAGGTTCCTTTATTGTACAGGACTATTTTGGCTATCCTGGGTTTTTTTCTTTTTCCATATGAAGTTGAGTGAGTATTGTTCTTTTGAGGTCTGTGAAGAGAAGTTGAAATTATACAATGGAAAAAAGAAAGTATCTTCAACAAATGGTGTTGGCATAACTGGATGTCAACTTGAAGAATGCAAATAGATCCATATCTACCACCATGCAAAAACTCAAGTCCAAGTGGACCAAAGTCCTCAACATAAATCCAGTTATACTGAACTTGATAAAAGAGAAAGTGATGAGTAGCCTTGAATGAATTGGCACAGGAGACCACTTCCTAAATATAACACTAGTAGCACAGACACTGTGAACAACGATTAATAAATGGGACCTCCTGAAACTGAGAAGTTTCTGTCGGGCAAAGGACATGGTAAATAAGACAAAATGGCAGCCTATAGAATGGGAAAAGATCTTCACCAACCCCACATCTGACCAAGGGCTAATCTCCAAAACATATAAAGAACTTAAGAAACTAGGCATCAAAATACCAAATAATCCAATTTAAAAATGGGGTACAGGTCTAAACAGAATTCTCAACAGAAGAATCTCAAATGGCTGAAATACACTTAAAGAATTGTTCAACATCCTTAGTCATCAGGGAAATACAAGTCAAAATGACTCTGAGATACCATATTACACCTGTCAGAATGGCTAAGATCAAAAACACTGATGACAACTTATGTTGGATGAGATGCAGAGTAAGGGGAACACTTCTCCATTGCTGGTGGGAGTGCAAACTTGTATAACCACTTTGAAAATCAACATGGTGGTTTCTCAAAAAATTGGGAATCAATTTACCTCAAGACCCAACCATACCACTCTTGGGTATGTACCCAAAGGATGCTCAATAACACCACAAAGACATTGCTCAACTATGTTCATAGCAGCATTACTCATAATAGCCAGAACCTGAAAACAACCTAGATGCCTCTCAACTGAAGAATGGATAAAGAAAATGTGGTACATTTACACAATGGAGTACTACTCAGCAGTAAAAGCAAAGACAGCTTGAAATTTGCAGGCAAATGAATGGAACTAGAAAAACCCATCTTGAGTGAGGTATCCCAGACCCAGAAAGACAAACATGGTATGTACTCACTCATAAGTGGATATTAGACATAAAGAAAAGTATAACCATGTTACAATCCACTGAGAAGCTAGGTAACAAGGATGACCTTAAGAAAGACAGGCATGGATGTCCCTGGGAAGGGTAAATAAGTGCGATCTGCTGAGTAAATTGGGAGCACTCAGGCAGATCAGGGGGAAAGGGAAGGGGAAGGAGAGCATGAGGGAACATGAGGGTTGGTTGAGTTGGGAGAGAAACAGAGAGAGAGAGAGCAAGGAAAGAGATATCTTGATAGTGGGAGCCATGATAGGGTTAGGGAGAAACCTGGTGCTAGAGAAATTCCCAGGAATCCACAAGCATGATCCCAGTTAAGACTCCAAGGAATAGTGGAGAGGGTGCCTGAACTGGCCTTCCCCTGTAATCAGACTGATGACTACCCTAATTGTCATCATAGAACCTTCATCCAGTAAGGATGAAAAGAGATGCAGAGATCCACAGCTAAGTATTGGGCCAAGCTCCCGAAGTCCCAGCTGAAGAAAGGGAAGAAGGACTATATGAGCAAAGGGGTCAAGACCATGATGGGGGAAACCAACGGAGACAGCTGGCCCGAGCTAGTGGGAGTTCAGTGACCCTGGACTAACAGCTGGGGAACCTGTATAGAACCAAATTAGGCCCTCCAAATGTGGGTTACAGGTCTGTGGCTTAGGCAGTCTGTAGGGACACTGACAATGGGACCAAGATTTACCCCGGTACATGAACTGACTTTTTGAAGCCCATTCCCTATGGAGGGATTCCTTGCTCAGCCTCAATACAGGGAGAAAGGGCTTGGTTCTACATCAATTGTTTTTGACTCCCCATGGGAGGCCTTAACCTTTTTGAGGATTGGACAGGGAGAGGGCTGGGAGGGGGATGTAGGGGGAAATAAGAGGAGGGGAGAGAAGTGTAACTGTGGTTGGTATGTAAAATGAAAAAGAAACTTTTAAATAACAAAATAATAAATTAACCCATGTTTCTTATCTATGCTTTGCCACATGGCTTGGTGCCTTCTCTCATCATGGCATACCTATCCTGCTTCTCTCTGCATCAGCTCTCGACCCCTCTCACTCCCAGAGTTCTCAGTTAGGCTCCGCCACCTAACTGTATCCTGTCCAGGTACTGGCTGGTCAGCTTCTCTCTCAAACCAATCTCAGCGACATACGTTCACACAGTGCAAAGGAACAGTCCACAGCTGCTGTCGTTTCTCTTAGGCCTCCTCCTCCTCCACTGTGAGAGTGCAGAGCTCTTCCCATCCCTCACAGCCGTGACGTGAGAGGACTTTGGATGTCTCTAGCTGTTTTCTTCTTCAGTTCATCTAGCCCTCCTCTGTGAAATAGGGTCGTCGGGATCAAAGGGCACGGACATTTCTGTTTTGAAATATATCATTCCACTCTTCCTCCCAAAGCTTGAGTCTGTGGGCCATGCAGCGTTCATAAACCAACAGAATATAGACAAGTGGTTGGAAGATGCCCAGCATGAGGGACTGGCTCTCTGGAAACTGAGAATTCTCACTATTGTTCATTGGCAACCCAGACACCAAGGAAAACTGGTTGTAGCTCTAGTCTAAACCTCCAGTCCAGAGTGTCAAGAGGATTGATGCCTGTGAGCAGATGTTGGCCCTGTTCAAGAAGAGAGTGAATTCTCCTTTCCTCTGCTTCTCTCATCTCTGTGGGGGCCTAGGACTGAGTATGTGGTGCTCAACTATGGTAGTGAGGGTGGGTCCCCTCACATAGGCTACCTGCCAATTCATATGCCATTTCTCTTGGAAGTAGAATATATGTGTGTGTGTTTATGTATGCGTCTATGTATATATGTATGTATGCATGCATGCATGTATAACCAGTTATCTAGTCATCTCTTGGCCATGCCAAGTTGACTCATAAAATTATCTACCCCAGGTCATATAATGTAACCAGCAAAAACCACTCCTGTTCCACCAGAAGACTGTGCACAGGTTAGTGGGTTTTCTCTTAAGTTTCTATAACAGCTGGGCCACGATGCCCACTGTTGCTTGGATCCACATTTCTCTACCATGTTTCCATATCCTTTCTTACTTTGCTGCTTCCATAACTTTTCTGTTCATGACAGATGAGCAAGATTCCCACAGGCATCAAGTTGGCATTTGGGGATAGCAAACAATCTTTTCAGATCTAGCGATAAATAACCTGCTAAAGAAAACAGATGGGGTTGTGGCTAGGGTGTAGATAAGAAAGTTCAGACAGTAAAGTGCTTGTCTTGCAATCATGAAGACCTGAGTTTGATCCCCAGAACCAATGTATAGAGGCCAGGCATAGGTTACACACGTGGAGTTACGTCTGGAGAAGCAAGGACGGGCTGTTCCCTGGGCTCTCTGGACAGCCAGGCTAACCTAAATGGTGGATTCCAGGCCAAGTCAGAGAATTTGTCTCAAAAAAACAAGATAGGTGGTACCTGAGGAATGACTCCCGGGTTTGACTTTTGACCCCAGCATGTACAGTCATATAGAGGCACATGTGCATGTATGTATGTCAGTGTGTGGAGAATTCCTTTTAATCCTATAGAGGTATTTTGTTGTTTGTTTATTTGGTTGTTTTGTAATATGGACCATTGGGGTGACCTGTCTGTCTCTTTTGACTCTGATCAGTCTATGGAGCCAGCAACCAAGAGGGGCCGACTCCACACGTTCTTGTTACATCTAGCCAAAGTCCTGGGTGGGCTGGCTTATTTTTCATCTAGAACCTGAGTTCCATTGCTCCTGCTCCTGCTCTGCTTGGCTCCTGCCTCTGCCTCCTCTACCTGCAGTTCCACCTCCCTGAAACAAACCCCTAACCTGTCCTCAGGTGTCACCTGACACTCATTCTCTACTGGGGTGTACTCTGCCCACAAGGGGACCTCAGGTTCTACAGACTTCTGCATCCTGTCTCTCTTGAAAAATTAAAAGTCATAAGGCCTGGGAAGGAAACTTCCTGTGTTTTTCCTCCTCTATCAGGAAAGAGAGAGAGAGAAAGAGAGAGAGAGAGACCTGCCTGGACAAGCTACAGAGGAGGAAAGAGTGGTACTCTCTTAGAAGCATCTCCCAGTCCCCCAGTCTGCTAGCCAGGTAGTCCCTGCCCAACACACTGATAAGTCTTTTGGAGAATTGCTCTAGTTTGTCCCTAGCCAGAGCCCCAAGGCTGCTGAAGGAGGCAATAGCTGATACACAGCACTTTTTACCCCTTCCTTGTGGTGAGGGTACCTGCTTCTCAAGAGGTGGTACCCATGCACCCTGGGCTGTTCCATCTACGCAGATCTGCAGACCAGAGGTCTTTTCAGACATTTGTGGCTCAAATGACAAGTCTCCTGCTGCCCACTTGCATGAGTGACCGCTTTCCTATGGCATGCAGAGAAGAGGAAAAGCCCTTATTCATGGAAAAGCGCCACAGTCTCCCCATCAGCAAGATCATGGTGGGAAGAGCCTCACCCAGGGGTTTAGGGATGGAGGGGGTGAGGCTGGCCAGACTTGATTTCCTTAAAGGCACCTGTGGCTTCCACCTGGTTAGAGGTCTTGCATAGGGTGGCGTCACTGAATTCAAGCAGCCACGGATAAACTGCTCCCTGATAACCCAGTGCTCTGCCCAAGCCACAGAGCCAGGGTCATTCTCTCCCAATGCTCTCAGAATGGGAACTGAGGACATGTGGAGAATTCCTGCTTTAGGTGCTTTCTCCAGGGGAGGATGGTGTGAAGTCACGTCTGGGGCAGCCCTCTGTAAAGTGCTATCCAAGGGCAAAACTTGATGACTGTCATTTCCAACACCAGCCACACGCCTTAGGCCTGACCGGCCTGGAAAGACCCCGCAGAGAAAGTGTTTTGACAGGGACAGATTGCCTGGCTCACTGGGGCGGTTTGCAACCCTTCTTTACTTTTCAGACAAGGTTTGGTTAAATCACATTCTCACAAAACTGGGTCTGATGTGGGCTGTGACCATGACGTCATTCAGATTGTGAGCTTGTCCACACACAGACCTGGTACACACCCAGGAAGAGAATTTTGGCAGTACCAAAAAGTAGGAACAACTGGTTTTGATCCTGGACTATCCAGCTTACTCTCAAATCATACGAGAACAATTACTGACCTGCCTTGACTTGACATTTAAAAACATCTTAGTGTCTGGCTGTTGTTATGTTTCTTATTAACCATCTCCCATCAGAGAGTATAGGACAAATGAAAAATGACGCGCTTTGAGAGTGAGGGGCGAGCTGGAGAAAACAAGGGAAAGAAAATCCTGTTAGCGTGTGTTCAGCGCTTGCCTCCACTGGATAGATTCACGTTCTAACCTTAGAGTAATGTAGGTACCATTTTAAAAACAAGGGTTTCGGTTATTGGGCTAACCAATACACTGTCTGACTTTTATGAAAAGTAAACTAACTTTTATGTCCAGGTTTATCAGTGTGACCGTTTGGGGACACTTCTCTCCCCAAACAGGAAGTCATGGATGGTGTGGTTTTCCTGATTCTTCTCTTTCCCTGGCTATTCTCGCCAGATTTTCCCTTGGCAGATTCACCCTTAACATTTGCAGGGTTGAACTATGAGCTGTTATTTTATTCGAGTGCAGGTGTGTTTGGGGAGAGAGATACACATGTGTGTACAGATGTGTGTGATGAGGTCAGAGGTAAACCTCGGGCATCGTTTCTCAGGTGGCAAATACCATGTTTTTTGAGGAGAGATCTCTCATGGTTCTGTCTCTGCCTCCCCAATGTTGGGATCACGAGTGTGAGACACCATGTCTGCCTTTATTACACGGGTGTTGGGGTTGAACCCTGACACTTGCAAGTCAAGCACTCTACCAACTGAGATGTCTTTCCAGCCTCCTCCCCTGAGAAGTTAAATGAGGGCTCTTGGATCACAGCTTGGGCTGCCTCTGTAGGTATCCCTGGTTCTCATCTTTTCTCTTGAGGGCATACATCTAAGTGTGCAGATAGCCCTATCCAAGCTTTAGCCATGTGCCCTACTGGCAAAGGACTGCCCCCTCGGGCACCTCTTAGGCATACAAGTCTGTGTATCATATATACTGTTTACCTTTTGGAGGATGGGTTTGGGGAAAGTTTGTCAAATGCCCTGGAAGGGTACTTGGGACTGATTGTTCCAGAGTTCCATGGTCCCAAGTACCCAAAACCTAAACTGGATCAGCTCCCCCTTCTTACCAACTCTCACTTCAGGGGAGAAGCCCAGTCAGAGCAAGGCCTTGTATAGATGAGGGCACTGAGGAATGCCATAGCTTTCCTGGCCTGAGGAGATGCTGTCTTTGTGTTTAGTCTTGGCCTGCCCCGCTAGCCCATGTAGGAAACCAAAGACAGAACTTAGCTACCTGCAGCCTAGGGGACCAGTAAACGTATCCATGGTATCAAAGAAGGGAATTCAGAAAACCTGGGTGCCTTCTCCACCTCAAAGTTCTTCCTTGGATACTGTGGTGGACTGAATGAGAATGGCCCCTAGACACATCTATTTGAATAGTAAACAGTGAGCTGTTTAGGAAAGATTAGGTGGTGTGACCTTGTTAGAGGAGGTGTGTCACTGGGGGATGGACTTAAGGTATCAAATGCCCATGAAGTTCCCAGTGAGCTCTGCCTCCCACTCTCTAACAGGATGTAAGTTCTCAGCTACCACCCAGCATCATGCCTGCCTGCCTGCTGCCAACCTCTCTGCCATGACAGTCATGGACTCACCCACTGAAACCGTGAGCCCCACTAAACACTTTCTTCTTTATGGTGCTTGGTCCTGGCTGGTGTCCATTCACAGCAATAAAAAAGTAACCAAGACAGACACTAAAATCTAATCTAGTCTACATCTGTTTAAAGGCAAAACACTTCCCTAAAAATTGAAATGCCTCCATTTCCACTTCACAATCAGTTGAAAAAAACCTCACAATTTCACAAATAGACAAACTGACAAGAAGATTCTAGTAGCTCAGGGGTTGGAGACTCTCCCAGGACAAATGATGCTGAGGCCCTGTGTCCATGTGGCTAGTCCCTACCTCTGAGGAAGAAAATCAGCTTCCTGAAAAGAGTGAACAGTGGCTGTTAAGAGCTGGTCCCTAGTGAGCTCTGATCAACAAGGCCTGGCACATTCAGGGTGGTGTGGATGTGGACAAGGAGGATGGTGTGGATGATGTGGACCAGGCTGTGATCGACAAGACCCAGCACATTCAGGGTGATGTGGTTATAGACATAAGGGTAAGGCTGCAGACTTCATGTTTAAGTCACTCAGCAACTCTGAGCCTCACTCTCCTCCTCTATCAAAGAATAATCATATTTACTTTTAAGTATCTCTAGGGGATTGGTTCCAGGGTCCAACCCCCACAAGCACACCAATCTCAGGTCCCTGATATAAAATGGGGTCGTATTTGCATAAACCCTCCCATGTATGTAAAGCATCTCTAGACTGCTTGAATACCTTGTACAATGTAAGGAGCCGCCACGCTGCATAGTTTGGGGATTCTTGTTAAGAAGTCTGTACATGTTCAGAGCAGACATTCTTTCTCAAATATCTTTGGTCTGTGTGATGTTAAACCTCCACAAAACCAAGAACAGACTGACTGCAAAATATTTCCTCCAGCAAAGCTGCATGTTTCACAGTCTCCCCCATACAGCACCAGCAACCGGGGACCAAGTGTGCAAATACATGGGCCCGTGGGGAACATTTCTCATTTTCCCTGGCTCCAGCTGTGCAGGAGGATGCTCCAGCTGTGCAGGAGGATGGGCTCCTCTGTAATGGGACAGGACAACAAACGATGCCTTAGGTTGTGTTTCTTGAGGCAGTTCAAAGGATTTTTATATAACATGTGAAATATATATACAGGTTATACATACATACGCAAGCACATAGTAAACTTCAATAGTAGTTGCTTTTAAAAGCATTAACTATTTTTGAATGCTCAACTATGTTTGTAGCAGCATTCTTCGTAATAGCTAAAACCTGAAAACAACCTAGATGCCCCTCAACCGAAGAATGGATGAAGAAAATGTAGTACATTTACACAGTGGAGTACTACTCAGTGGGAAAAAAACCAAAAAAACAAAATAAGCAACAAAAAAAAATGACATCATGAAATTTGCAGGAAAATGGATGGAACTAGGAAAAATTGTCCTGAGTGAGGTAACCCAGACTCAGAAAGATAAACATGAACCTTCATCTAGTAACAGATGGGAGCAGATGCAGAGATCCACAGCCGAGAACTGAGCTGAGCTCCTGGAGTGCAGTCGAAGAGAGAGAGGAGGGTTATATGAGCAAGGTGGGTCAAGATCATGACGAGGATACCCACAGACAGCTGACCCAAACTAGTGAAAGCTCACAGACTCTGGACTGACCACTGAGGACCCTGCATGCTCTGAACGTGAGTGACAGTTGTGTGGCTTAGTCTTTTTGTGGGGGCCCTAGCAGTGGGACCAGGATTTATTCCTGGTACATGAACTAGAAGCTTTTTGGAGCCCATTCCCTATGGTGGGATTCCATGCTCAGCCTTGATACAGAGGGGAGGGGCTTGGCCCGTCCTCAGCTTGATATGCTAGGCTTTGTTGAATCCCCATGGGAGGCTTTTTCCTGTTTGAGGAGCGGATGGGGGGGTAGGAGAGAAAGGTAGGAAGGAGTGGGAGGAGGGAAGGGGAGAAAATGTAGTTGGTATGTAAAATGAATTTTAAAAAAAGAAATAAAAAGAAAAACTCTAGTAAAGATGGTGGCTTCTGGTGGCTATGAGACGAAGTAGAAAAAAGAATTTTCTGATTTCTTTTTGTACCCTTTGCATATTCAATGCTGTGGATTTATCAAACTTTTTAAAAATCCAGACGGGATTTTACTATGGGCCTAAAATGGCTTCCAATTTAAGATGTCTGGCCTAGGCGTCCCAAGTACTGCAGATTAGAGGTGTTCACTACCACATCTGGACTTTTTATTAGCCTTTTTAAAGGTGAATTCCAAATGTTTTGTTGTTACTGTCGTTTTGTTTGTTGTTTCAAGTTTTTTGAAGCAGGGTCCTTCTATGTAGCCCTAGCTGTCCTGGAACTCACTCTATAGACCAGATCAAACTCATAGATCCACCTGCCTCTGCCTTCTGAGTACTGGGATTAAAGGCACTGGCCATTGTGCCCAGAAAATTTCAAATGTTTTAAAGACAGCAGCTGTATTAATTGACTATAAGTGGAGACTGCTTATTTGCTTCTCAGCTGCCCAGAACCAAATATTCACACAGAAACTATATTAATTATAACACTGTTTTACCCATTAGCTCAGGCTTCTTATTGGCTAGCTATTACATCTTAAATTAACCCGTTTCTATTATTTTATGTACCGCCATAAGGAGGTGGCCTACTGGTAAGGTTTTCCTGCATCTTTTTCCTTTAGCAGCTACATGGTATCTCTCTGACTCTGCCTACTCTCTCTATATCCCTTCCAACCTGGCTATATTCTGCCCTGCCATAGGCCAAAACAGCTTTATTCATTAACCAATAAAAGCAACACATATAGGGGCTGGAGAGATGGCTCAGTGGTTAAGAGCACTGCCTGCTCTTCCAAAGGTCCTGAGTTCAATTCCCAGCAACCACTTGGTGGCTCACAACCATCTATAATGAGGTCTGGTGCCCTCTTCTGGCCTGCAGACATACATACAGATAGACTATTGTATACATAATAAATAAATAAATATTTTTTTTTAAAAAAAAAAGCAACACATATAGAGAAGGACATCCCACATCAATTGACTTCTCATTCTGATAAAAAGATCCTTACGAAAGACCTCCAGAGCGGGGAGACTCTTACTCAAGTCTCGGGATAACACTACCCCCCAGGAACTCATGAGAGACTGTCCTTGCTGCAAACAAATAAGGTTTATTGACAGGACAGGCACCAGTGCACTGGAGCTGAAACTCATTTCCCACGCAGGAGTAGAGAGTTTGACTCCGAGTAGCTGGGAGAAGGGGTATTTAAGGAAATTTAAATACCTTAAAACTTAAGGTATTTAGGAAAGAAACCACATCCCAGTAATCCAAAGGGGGTAGGGTCATTGGAAAATTCCGAAAATACCAGTGATCATTGAAAAATTCCGAAAATACCAATTATAATCACAAGGGGATAACTCCCTATTTCTCAAGATTACAATCTAACTTTATCTTCAGCTAGTTCCTGAAACAGAGTCACCGAACCAGCTAACCTAGATTTTTGGCTCTTCTCTTCCAGTTAGATGGGTCTGGATTTATCTGGGTCTTTCACTTATCCCAGGCTCCATACATAAAGAACTTTATTTTACTTCACATTTCCAAAGGTCCAAATCAGATTATGCAGCGCTATCGGGTAAAAGTGACAGTTCGCAGAGACCACGTCAAAGTGCGTGGTCACACCTTGAGCCAGGAGCACAGACAGAGACCAGGGTCCCACCATCCCCTTTGAGAGACATTCCTCTGAGCTCCTCTTCTTCAAGATTCCTAGAACCTCCAGGAGACCAAATCTACACTAGGGACCACTAGGGGATGTTTATCTAAGCAGTAGCAGGGTCTAGGAGGGCCTGGGGCTCTATAAAGGGACAGGATTGGGTAGAGGATTCCGTAGACCTACACTAATGATCAGAGGTTTAGTAAGAGATATGAATATTCCAGAAGATGCCAACCTGTTCCAGACCAAAGACTAGCCCAGATGAATTAGAATTCCTGGAATACACAGGGTCAGGTGTCCACTGTGTTGATAACAGCCACAGGCCAGAGAAGGGCGCCCTGAGAAGACTGGCAAACACATCTGAGTAACTGAATTTGCAACAAACTGTTTGCTTTTTGAAGTTGTTATTTTTTTTTTTTAATCTAACCAGGAATCAATAAGGCAGCACAAAGTGTTGAAGGTTCCTGCAGGGCATGTCAGACAGGGAAGCAACCCATGACAAGGGCAAAAATGAAAACCCAGCACAGATTGACTTCGTTAACCTCGACCAGACTTTGGGGAGTCTAATGCCAGTCAGTTCATTGTCAGTATTTTTTGTTTGTTTTGTTCTGTTCTTTGAAACAGAGTTTCTCTGTGTGCCAGACCTGGCTGTCCTGGAACTTTCTCTGTAGACCAGGGTGACCTCGAACTCACTGAGATCCACCTGCCTCTGCCTCCCAAGTGCTGGGATTAAAGGTGTTCACCGCCACCACGCCGCAATTGTCAGCATATTTAAAACAGTACAATTTGGGGAAAAGTTTTCAGGCACTGATCAGTCGAGTTCCAGGTGCACAGTAAAGCTGAAGGTGTGAGTGTATAGAAACGAAGAGCCTGTGACCGTGAGGGTGGGGTCTACAGCTGAAAGGCCTAGAATCTAGTGTGGTCTCTGACCACAGCAGAAAGGTCCGTAGGCCATAAAGTACAGTGACATTGCCCCTAAGGATAGGTAATGGTCCGGGGAGAGAAGAGTCTAGAATGACCATGCTGGGAAATTTGGGTGGGGTTTGCCTCTACGGCAAAAGGTGGGTGAGGTCTGCCTCCACAGATAGCAAAAGTCACCTTTGTCCTTAACAAAACCACTCCCAGCTTACAAAACCACTCCCAGTTTTCTGGTAGAAGGCAGGCATCTGATTTTTATCTCCTTCATTGAGGAGACACCCCTGCAAGATTAACATTCCTGGTTCTCTTAGTGCTTCTCTGTGAGTACAAAGACCTCTGTGCCAACAGTGTGTAAAAAATTACAGAAAAATAAATTTAGATTTTTTGGGGGGGGCGAGGGGGATCTCCAGGTTGTAGCCTGAGAACATTTGTTTTTTGGTTTGGTCCTCCCAACCACCCCCATGGTGTTGCCGTCATTTTGGTTTTGCAAATGGGAAAGCCAATATGGGAGGATTTTATGGACTTACTATGGGCCATATAACTTCTAGGCAATAGAGTGGGAACTTAGAGTTAAGTGTGTCTAGCCTCCAACACTTGTGTTCTCTAAGAACCCCACATTGCCTTGTGAGCCCCACATTGCCAGCCTTTCTAGAGAGGGCCCACATATCTGTCAATCAAGAGGCTAATAGCTCTTCAAGACCCTGTCGCGCTCTTGGGTTGGGATAGGAGAGAACTGCCGGGGCCGGGGCTGGGTGGCGGGGCGAATTCTCACCTAAGCCATTTTTGCTCTCTGATTATAGAGGGGCCTCTTGTCTAGCTTGTCCCCTTTCCCTTCCACACAGGTTGGTTTATGTGCATCTCTCTCTCTGCCCAAATTCCTGGAGACTAGTGTTTAGAGGTACAAGGCAGGACTATTGTCTAAGCCAAACCACATCCATCTCTGTGAGTTCAGCTATGTCTGCCTGCAAAAGATCATCCCACCGCTGGGCTGGTTGACAGTTTACTTTCTGTAGTAGAAGGAGCGGGTGGGGCGTCACAGAACCCCACCTGAGTGCCAGCCACTCTTCCAACATGATCTCAGGGAGGGACTACTGTAGAGAGGCCAGAAAGGATGAGGGGAAGGGGCTCCATTTGTCGGCCACGAGGAAGCTGCTGTCTCTGTTGGGAGCCAACCTTTCAATGCTGTTGCTTTAGAATCATCCATACTCTATAAATAACCCTAAAAATATCCCTGGTTCCCCAAGATGAACTTTGATGGCATCAAACGTTGGCTTGTCATTGGGACTTTGTATGGTATATCTTGCTTGGTCCTTTCCCACCCCCAGGGTGAAAATTCTCACAGTAGAATCCTGATTTGGTGGAGCCATGCATGTGCAAGATGTGTGAGGCCCTAGGTCCAATATGCGGAGCGGTAGTGGGGAGAGGGAGGAAAGGGCAGGAAGGGACTGTGAAATGAAATGCCTACTGTTGCCAGGATATCCCCCAGGACAGAATCATTAGATGAAGAATGCCTGCATGGAACTTCTCCCTAAAGGCAAATTAAGGATGAGGTCTCCACTACTCCTCTGCTTCATGGTGGGCCATGGAGTCTATGCCCAGAGTCACTCAGAGAAGATCAAGGACTGGACCCAAAGGCCAGTCTCCATTGCAAGCTGCTCCCAGCTGGACTCTACAAAATCTCAAAGGGCTCTGCTTCTGAGTTCTGTGCCACTAAAGACCAAGAGTGCCCTGTGATAAACATGTGTGGATTGTTTATATAAAAATAAAAGGGATGACGGGGACTGTGGACCTGAGAACCCTTTGACTTATGGTTGGTAACAGGGGAGCTTTGTGTTTACCAAACACTCTGCTTTCCTTCGCCCCAGAGTCCCTGAGTCCATCACTGCGGTTGTGTGATGGCATTATCTGGTCCTCCAGCACAGAACTCACCACCTCTCACCCTCGTCCTGCACTTCTTTTCCACTCAGCCATCTAGACTGATGGTCTTTTTGTTCTATTCTTTTTTTTTTTTTTTTTTTTTTTTTTTGGTTTTTCGAGACAGGGTTTCTCTGTGGTTTTGGAGCCTGTCCTGGAACTAGCTCTTGTAGACCAGGCTGGTCTCGAACTCACAGAGATCCGCCTGCCTCTGCCTCCTGAGTGCTGGGATTAAAGGCGTGCGCCACCACCGCCCGGCTTTGTTCTATTCTTGAGAGGTCGATTTTTAAGTTACAAATGATAGGCATAGATTTTTTTTCAATTTGTAAAAAAAAATGTTTTCCTTGAAGCTTTGGCTTCATATACTTTGAAGGCCTGTTATGAAGAATACAAATGACTAGGGTTATTGAATTATCTTTATGACTGAATCCTTCCTTTGTCATGAAATTACCCTCTTGGTCCTAGAAATATTCTTTGTCCTAAAATTTGGCTTGCTATAATAGACCATTTCAGTTTTCTTTTGACTAAAACATATATAAAATACATTTGTATATATTTTCTTTTTTTAAGATTTATTTATTATGTATACAACATTCTGCCTAGATATATGCCCACACGCCAGAAGAGGGCGCCAGATCTCAGTACAGATGGTTGTGAGCCACCATGTGGTTGCTGGGAATTGAACTCAGGACCTCTGGAAGAGCAGCCAGTGCTCTTAACCTCTGAGCCATCTCTCCAGCCCCATTTGTATATATTTTCTATCTTTTCACTTTAACCTGTTTGTAGTGAATTTTATATATAACTGAGTCTTGTTTTTTAATCCAATATAGCAATATCTGATTTAATTTAGATATTTGGTCCGTTAACATTTATTGTGATTATCAATACAATTCACTTTAAATCTACCATCTCTTTTTATTTTGTTTTATTTTTTGTATTTTTTTTCCTTTTTCCAGATAAGGTTTCTCTGTGTAGCCCTGACTGTCCTAGAACTTGTTCCATAGATCGGGCTGGCCTCAAACTCAGAGCTCTGCCTGCTTCTGCTTCCAGATAGCTGAAAATAAAAGTGTGTGCCACCACTGCCTGGCTTAAATCTACCATCTTGGCACTCATTTTCTTCTTTTCCTTTCTATTTTTATTGTTTCTCTGGTACCACCCATTTTTGGTTAGTTGGCTATTTTTCATGATTCTGTTTTTATTTTTCTGTCTTTACTTATGAAGTATAACTCTTTGTTCTACAATTTTAGTGGGTTGCTTTGGGGTTTATGATATGTATTTTTAAAAAATAGAATTTTACTGTGTATCTCAAGTAGGCCTTGAATTTGTGATCTTCCTCCCAAGTGCAGTACTGTACCTAGCTATAATATACATCTTTAAGAAAAACATTTATTATTTTGTGTGTATGAGGTATGAGTGTTTTGTCTGCAAGCATGTCTGTACCCCATGTATAGTGCCCATGGAGATTAGAAGAGGGCTTTGGGACCACTGTAACTAGAGTTATAAACTATTTTGAGCTATGATATTAGTGTTGGAAATTGAAGCCATGTCTCTAGAAGAGCAAATAATGTTCTTAACAGTTAAGCTATATCTCCAGGCCCAGCTATATAGGTCTTTAACTTATCATTATTTATCTTCAAGTGATATTTCATACATAAACATCTTGCAATATTATAGAGCTACTTCTTTTCTTCTGGCCTTTGTATTATTATCAGACATTTATTTTCAAATAGTGGTATTGTTAATATTTTTCCTTTTGTCAATTATTTCTTAAAGATACTTAGTTAAGAAAAACATCTCTATATAGCTATTATTTCTCTGTGTATGCATATGCATGTATGGTGTGTGTACACAGGTGTACATGTGAATATGGAGGCCAAAGGTTGACACCAGATAACTCCCTCTGTCACTCTCATCTTTTGAGACAGGATTTCTTCACTGAACCAAGCTTACAATTGACTAGACAGACTGGCTGGTTAGCAAGCTCGAGGGACCCACACAGCTCAGTTCTTCCCCCTTCGGCACTAGTATTACAGATGTGCACAGCCACACCTGCTTACCATGTGGTTGCTATGAACCCAAACATAGGTCTTCATGACTGTGCAATAGGCATTTTACCAACCAAGCCATCTCCTCAGCCCCGTAATTCTCATACTGTTTAAAATCCACATTTGTTCATCCTTTGGAACTATCATACAGTGTACTTTGAATATTTTCATCCCCTCCCCCAACTCCTCCCATATCCTGTCCTCCTCCCTACTATCCTACCTAATGTTCTCTCTTTCAGTATATATATGTGTGTGTGTGTGTGCGTGTTTTATATATATTTGTGTTTTTAATAGATATGTTTTAAATATATAATATGCATTTATATTTTATATATAAATATATACTTACATTTATATATAATAATATATTTATATATTATACAATAATATAATATATATGGGTTTTTTTAAGACTCAAGTCTAATTTTTGTTGGTCAATTACTACCCCAAACATACCCTCTGATTGGTATACCAGATGTCACTCCCTTTAAGAAAAACAACTTTCCCCCTTCCAGCTGCAATCAAATGCCAATAGCTCCTCGGGCAGGGGTGCATCTTCATATCCACCTCCCTCCTTCGTGCTGAGATTTTTACTGGCTTGAGTGTAAGTCTTGTGCATGCCCTGACAATCTCTGTGAGCTCATACGTCATCTGCCCAGTGTGCCTGGAAGACACAGTTTCCTGGCAGTCATCCACCACTTCTCGCTCTTCAAATCTTTCCACTCCCTCTTCTGAATAGATCTCCCAAACCCTGACGAGAAGCATGTGATACAGACATCACATTCAGGGCTGAGCACCCACAGTCTTTTAGTCTCTGCACATTGGCCACTTGTACTCACTGTGTTAATTGCTATCTAATGCAAGAAACTTCTCGGACAAGGGTTGAACAATGCATTGATCTATGAACATAACAATACGTCACTAAGAGTCATCTTAAAAACCAGGTAGTGGTGGTGGTACATACCTTTAATCCTAGCACTTGGGAGGCAAAAGCAGGTGGATCTCTGTGAGTTTGAGACCAGCCTAGTCTACAGACAGAATTCTAAAACAGGCTCCAAAGCAACAGAGAAACTCTGTCTCAAAACACCATAAAAAAAGGAAGTCATTTTAATACTATGTTCATTTAGCAGAATAATAAGAGTAGTGAGTTTTCCCCTAGGACCCATGGCCTGTCTAGTTACAGGTTCTTGGCTTCACTGACGGAACTCAGTGGTAAGCACTTGACTTGTTTGGTGTGTACAAGTCCATGCATTTAATCCCCTTGCCACTCCCACCAACAAAGTAAAGCTATTTCATCTTTTGAAGTGTTTTGCCTCTGTCCTAGCTGGATTTTTGTAAGCCTGAAACAAGCTAGAATTATCTAGAAAGAGGAACCTCAACTGAGAAAATGCCTTCATCAGATTGGCCTGTAGGCACTTTCTTGATGAATGATTGATGCGGTAGGGTCCGTCACTGTGGGTGTCACCCTGGACAGGTGGTCCTGGGAATGTAATGACTGTGAGTCTGAGGAGCAAGCTAGAAAGCTGTGTTCCTCCGTGGCTTCTGCTTCAGTTCCTGCCTCAAGCTTCTGCCCTGACTTTTCTACATGATGACATCTCTTACAAGATAGAAGATGAGATAAACTCTTTCCTCTCTGTAGTGGTTTGAAAGAGGATGCCCCCACAAAGGGAATGGCATTATTAGGAGGTATGGCCTTGTTGGAGGAAGTGTATCACTGTGGGGATGGTCTTTGAGATCTCCTTTGCTCAAGCTATGCTCAGGATGGTTGACAGTTCACTTCCTTGATATGGGATTCCCATCTGTATGCTGTGGATACCATTGGTGAATAAAGAAACTACCTTGGCCTGTTGATAGGGAAGAACTTAGGTAGGCGGGGAAAACTAAACTGAATGCTGGGAGAAAGAAGGGAAGAGTCAGAGAGAAGCCATGTAGCCCGGCTGGAGACAGACACCAGAACTTTATACCCTGTTAGCCAAAGCCATGTGGCAAATCACAGATTGTTAGAAATGGGTTAAATTAATATGTAAGAGTTAGCCAATAAGAAGCTAAAGCTATTAGGCCAAGCAGTGATTTAGCTAATATAGTTTCTGTGTGATTATTTCAGGGCTGAGCAGTCAGGAACAAACAAGCCTCCTCTTATAACACTTCCTGATGCCTGCTGATAAGGATCTAGAACTCACAGCTCCTCTCTAGCACCATGCCTGCCTGAATGCCACTAAGTATCCCACCATGACGATAATGAACTAAACCTCCAAAACTGTAAGCCAGCCCCAATTAAATGTTTTCCTTTATAAGAGCTGCTGTGGGGGGCTGGAGAGATGGCTCAGTGGTTAAGAGTATTGCCTGCTCTTCCAAAGGTCCTGAGTTCAATTCCCAGCAACCACATGGTGGCTCACAACCATCTGTAATGAGGTCTGGTGCCCTCTTCTGGCTAACTGTATACATTATAAATAAATAAATATAAAAAAAGAGTTGCTGTGGTCATGGTGTCTCTTCACAGCAATTGAAACCCTAACTAAGACATTCTTCAAGATGCTTTTGGTTGTGGTGTTTCATCACAACAATAGAAGGCAAACTGAGACAGTTTCCAATAAGAAGTCTTCCATCAGCTAGATGAAAGAGGTGCACACCTGTAATCCCAGCACTTGCGAAGTAGGGATAAAGAATCAATAGTTCAAGACTAGCCTCAATCACATATATATTGACTTTGAAGTTGGCCTGGGCTACATAAGACCCTGTTGGAAGTAAGGGAGGAATGAAAGGAGAGAGGAAAGAAGGGAGAGAAAAAAGAGAGAGGGAGGAAAGGAAAGAGGGAAAGGGAAGAAAAGAAAAAAGGAAGAAAATTAGAAAGAGCAAGGAAGGAAATGTAGGAAATCCCTGGCTTCCCTGTCATTGTTTCTTGGAGTATATTGTCCTTTTTCTCGACTGTTCTTGCTCTTCTCTCTTCTGCTTCACACAGTTTGACTGTGCCATGCCTTGGGCTGTTCACTTCATGTTTCTATGTCTGAAAGTTTCTTTGATTTCCTAATTCTCTTAGCTTATATTTTTTGGCAGTTTTAGAGAATTTGGATCATTGCTTCTTCTGGTATTATTCTTGTGCCAGTGGCCTGGAACCCCAGTCTCTAATCGCATGTGCATCTGGCCACTGGAAGTTACCCCATGCCTCACCATGGCCTTTTCATTGCTTCCAGTCTCTGTCCCTTCTGATCACTTCTAACGCCATTATTCATTCATTCTGCAATGGGCAATCTGTCATAAATCCTACCAGGTGTGTTTCTTATGTCAGACCCCAGAGCTGTCCCCTCTAACGATCCCTTTGGGTCTGCATGCAGACCTTGCATGTCCACTTCTCATGTTTAGTGTCCTTTGACTTCTTGACACATTGCATCGCTGTGTTCCTTTATACCATGCTGTCATATCTATTATTTCTTAGTGCTGAGTGGCTTTTTTGCTCATTCTTGACTGTATTTTTTCCTTCTTTTTGAATGTCTGATTCTTTTTGTCTGAATGCCAAATGCTGTCAATTTTTACCTTGTTGGGTGTTGAAAACTTTCTTATTTATAGAAGTCCTCTTTTTTTTTTTTTTTTTTTTTTTTGGATTTTTCGAGACAGGGTTTCTCTGTAGCTTTTTGGTCCCTGTCCTGGAACTAGCTCTTGTAGACCAGGCTGGCCTCGAACTCACAGAGATCCGCCTGCCTCTGCCTCCCAAGTGCTGGGATTAAAGGCGTGCGCCACCACCGCCCGGTAGAAGTCCTCTTTGTTCTATTAAAGGTTGCACTTCAGTTACCTGGGAAGCATTTGATCATTTCATGTCTTTTAAATTTTTTTAGGCCAGAGCTGCTTTTAACTTAGGGTTAATTCCCACCAGACAAAATGCTTCTTGATAGTGATCTATCCTGCAGTTTTCTGATCTGGTGATTGACAACAGACATTACTCTAGGCTGTGACCTTTCTACGTGGCTCTAGTCTCAGGGTGGTCCCTCACCTGCACAACTGAGAGATACGCAGACAACACCTGGAAGAGGCTCTGCAGAGTCCTCTCCCTAGACAGCTCTCTCCTCTCCATCACTCTACTCTACAAACAGTAGCCTCTTGGCCTCTCTGTTCATTCAGAGGGCCTTGGCTTCTGCTGGGATTCTGCCACCAGATGTCACAGACTGAATACTTCCTCCAGGCAATGAGCCCAGCAGCAGGAGGCTTTGCCTTGTTTGTTTCCCACCTCCTCTGTTATTGTTTTCGAAAACCTAATCCAGTTTTTCTAGTTGCTTCATGTGGGAAGATAAATGAAATCCTATCACTCCATCTTGAATGGAAAGAGAAGTCCTTTAACTCCTAAACGTCTCTCTGCAGACCAGACACTGAACAGGCTGGCCTTGACTGCAAACCCTTCAAGCAGCCAAGCAGTCCACCTACTCTTGGACCCACGCACAAACCCTCCAGACATGGGCACTTTTTTCAGGCAAATGTTAGGGTACCCTCATGTTGACAACCACTGTGTTTGGAAAAACAACTAACCAGAGGCAAAATGTAACTGATATCTAATAAAACAGGACCCAACTCCTCTAAAACTATGTTCTGTGTCTTTCTCCAGACGAAATGAGGGGAGACGTGGAACCAGCTTTATTTAAAGTTCACTGATGGTTAACTCCTTGGCTCTTGGTAGCACACTGCCCCATACTCCTTCATTCCCTAATGGTTTGGCCCATGTGACCTTCCCCTGTTCATTGCTCCTGTTAGCAGCAATCAGTGGTAATCTTAAATCAAGGGGTGGAGGCACACACCTTTAACCCAGCACTCAGGAGGCAGAGGCAGGTGGCTCTCTATAAGTTTGAGGCCAACCTGGTCTACATAGTGAGTTCCAGGACAGCCAAAGCTGTATAATAGAGAGACCTTGTCTCAACCCTCACCCTCTGCAAAAAAAAATAAGAAAGTCCTAAATCTTTTGTCTCGATGTTCTAATATTTCCTAACCAGACACCTTCTCCGAAGTTGGACCAGCAAAAGTTGACAAGTTAGGAAGCACAGAAATTCAGGTCACAAAGGGGACCTATGGTCCAAGAAACTGCAATCTAGGAAGCTCCCCCAAGGGATTTCTGAACACAGAAAGTAGAACAGCTCTGCTCTGGAACACTGGCTTGAATGGCCAGGGTTAATGGATTGTCCACGGAAGACCTCTTCTGCCTGAGGCTGCCTCCCCAGTGTATCTCCGTCTTTTTTTTTTTTCAAAGTACCTGTATTTTTAATAATTTCTTGAGATGGTAAAAGAATTTTACATTACAATCCAAGGTTGGTAGGGTGAGGAGGGGCAGTGAAACAGTCAAACAAAAAGGGAAGCTGAGAAACACATGGTGGAAGGGGAGGAGTTTAGCTGGAAGGGACCTGAGGGGTGGGTAGGAGTACTGCCCAACTGAAATGCAATTGGTTTGTTACTGAGCACTATTCATGGGAAGAGAGCATCCTGACTCCTTTTCTGTAGAATACTGGGAGTGAAATGATGCATCCCAGGTGAAATATGATTGGAGTTGGAAGACGGAGAGGAGTAAGCTGGCCCTCACTTACCCTTCTCCCAGGCCAGCTTGTGCATTGGATAGGGTGTGGGCAGCTATGAGGTCCAGAGGCTGCTACTCCTCGCTGTGCTTTCCCTTTGGGAAATATTTCTCATATTTATAGTATTGTGCTTCCAGGGAAAGCAGTAATTCATGTGTATATGTATCTGTGCACATACACACGTGCCCGTGTGTGTGTGTGTGTGTGTGTGTGTGTGTGTGTGTGTGTAAATACGCTGCGAAGGTCAAACCCATAGAAGAGTTGCCTCTTTCGAATCTTCCAGAGATCTCACTGGTTACAGCTTTTGTGTTAACCCCATTAGCCCCCAGCTTTTTAAGTGAGAGTTGGTATCTGCAGTTAACCTGCCAATGACTCTCGGTGTATCTCTGTCTTAAGCCCAGCTGCAGGCCCCAGCTCACCTGCTGACTTTGGAAAACCAACCTGTTGCATTCACATCCCAAAAACAAGAGTAGATCTCAGCAAGACTGGAAGAACGTGTAGAGCAGTAACAAGTATGGCCTGGCATGGTCATTGTCCCCCAAATCATCTGAGGATTCTTTAGTCTGCTTTCTATGAGACCATTCTCATGAGACTGAGGGGGACAGGGGAGAGACCAACAATTGCCACAGAGAAACATATCTGTCACTTGGAGCATCTCTGTGCTTCATGTCACCTCATCTTCCACAGACCATGTGAGTGGGAGGGGATGGAGAGGTAGCTGAGTTGTTGGGTGTTTGCCTTGCATGCATGAGGCTCCGAAGACTTTCGTCTCCAAAACTGGAGGAAGAGAGAGAAGGATGTACTCTCAAGAGTATGCTGGTGTAGAATCTGGAAACAACCTAAATACCCCTCAACCAAAGAATGGATGAGGAAAATGTGGTACATTTACACAATGGAGTACTACACAGCAGAAAAAAATAACGACATCTTGACATTTACAGGCAAATGGATAGAGCTAGAAAACATTGTATTGAGGTGAGGTAACCCAGACCCAGAAAGACAATTATCATATGTTCTCACTCATAAGTGGTTTTTAAACATAAAGCAAAGAAAATCAGCTTACAAATCACAATCCCAGAGAACCTAGACAACAAAGAGGACCGTAAGAGAGACATACATGGATCTAATCTATATGGGCAGTAGAAAAAGACAAGATCTCCTGAGTAAATTGGGAGGACCATGGGAGAGGGTGGAAGGGGAGGGGAGAGGCAGAGAGGGGAGCAAAAAAAAATGTACAGCTCAATAAAATCAATTTAAAAAAGAGAGAGAGAGAAAGTATGCTGGCGTAAACTCGCTGTGAATGAACTTGTCACAAGGTGTTTCCTTTGTTGTGGCTACTGTTGAGCAAAGTTCGCCAACAAGGAAACAGTCTACCTAAGATACCATCTTAATGCATGACTGGCAGGTGACCCAAGAGATTCTGGAACCTGCCAGTCTCCATCAAGAGATAAGGGAACAGCCAACATCAGTTCCCAAAGTGATATTCACACAGAGCACCTGTATTCACTCCGTAAATATTTATGGTGTGTCTGTTACCTCGGTTCTAGAGATAAAAAGGCCCAGACATTGTTCTCAAAGAACTCTTTGTGTCAAAATGAGAGATGATTACAGAACACTTTGTGTGTGTGTGTGTGTGTGTGTGTGTGTGTGGTATATGTGAGGGAGGGTGTGTATGTGTGGTATGTGTGGGTCTGTGTGTATGTGTGTGGTATGTGTATATGTGGTGTTGACAGAAGCTCCTTCCAGGGAGGGAAGTAATCATGGAAAAGGAAGGAGGTGGACTTTGCCTTTCACTCTGTTCCCATATTACTTACATTTTTGAGATGTATTTTATTATTTTTTATTATATGTGTGTTTGTATGTGGTTGTGTGCACATGGACACAGGTGCCTGCAGAGAGGAGGGTGTCAGATCCCCTGGGACTGGAGTTAAGGTGGTTGTGAGCTGCCATGTGGATTCTGGGAACCTAACTCTGGTCCTCCGAAAGAGCCGCCTCCAGCACCTGTGTATTTTTTAAGTTCGCCGTGCTTTGTGTTACTGTATAATAGAAGGGACTAGGAAAAGGTCCCCATGGGTGAATTACAGAGGACACCGGGGAGTAGAAAGCTGGGGCTTGCATTAGTTTGGACAGGAAACTATGAAGGCCTGAATTAGGGAAGGGGGACTCGCCATGCAGAGAGCTGGCCCAACCCACCCTTCCAGTCGAGTCAGACTTCCCGGCTGGCTCTTAGGAAGCCAGTCCGCCTTTCCTTCTAACTTGGATTTCTGTCGACTTGCCTAGCTCCTCTTTATCCTCACCTATTTTTCTTCTCTGCAGTTCCCCTGGCACAAATGTCTCTATTTTCACTGCAGTGCAGATGAGCTGTCTCTTAGGTTTCACTATGCAGCTGCCACCCACCCCAGTGAGCTTATCAAAATATTTCCTGAGGCCCGGAGAGATGTCTGTGTGGTGAAGAAGCCTCCTGCTCTCACAGAGGACCCAAGTTCAGTTTCCAGCACCCGTGTTGGGCAGCTCACAACCATCTGTAACTTCAGCTTCAAAACTAATGCCTTCTTTTGGTGTGTGTGTGTGTGTGCTCATGTGAATGCGTGCATGCGCACACATGCACGCGTACACACACACACACACACACACGCAAACAGTGCTAGTATGAGACTGACTGTCAGTCTAGAGTTATTAAACCATACTGTCCCTGGTCTGGAGACTACAGCAGAGATTGTTTCATCAGCTTGTGCGTGGGGTTTCCTATTGCTGCTGTTGCAAATCAACACTGACTTGGTGGCTTAGAACAACAACATGGATCCATTACTCTAAAATCAGGGTGTCTACAAGGTCACACGCCTCTGAACCCCTAGCGGGCAGTCTGTTTCCCTTCCACTCCCATATTCCATATTCTCTTCTTTCTTCTGTTTCTGCCACATCCACATCACCTTCCTTGTTCTTATAAAGACTTTTGTGTTCCCATCGGTCCTTCCAGTATAATCAAGGATAACCTCCCATCGCACCATGCTTAGCTTATTCAAATGTGTGAAGTTCCTTTGGCCTAATAGGAGAACATATTTACAAGTCTAGGTATTAGGGTACAGATATACTCTAAAGGGCCAACCTAGGGCACAGATAGATAGACTCTAAAGAGCCAACCTAGGGCACAGACTCTAAAGAGCCAACCTAGGGCACAGATAGACTCTATAGAGTCACCTGATGACACAACCTGTTACTTGTTTTCTTTCTTTCTTTTTGGTGGTTTTATGCATCCTAACACTAAGGAATTCCTTTGAACAGCAAGCAATGCAGATCTCCTATGGTAAAAACCATCAGGAAAAAACAGTGATTCTTTCAGGCTATGAAACTTCTGAGTGCTCATGCATGTCAAATGACATCAGACTTTGGAGACTGATTGGACAACAGCTGGTAAAACTAGAGACTTTGTGCCCTGTAACCTAATAACTCTGCTTTAAGTATTAGCTTTAAAAACCCCAGGTATAAGGCTAGGGATACTTGGCTCAGTGGGTAACGTGCTTACTATACAAGGATGAGGACCTGAGTTCAAATCCCCAGCACCCATGTAAAAATCCAGGTGTGATCTCACACACCTGGAAGTCCCAGGACTCTCAGGGTGGAAACAAGAGGATTGTTGGTGCTTTACGGCTGTCAGCCTGGCTTCACCTTCATTGAGAGACCCTTTCTCCGGGGATAAGGTGGAGTGGTTAGATAAGGGTAGATGATCATCGCCTCTGGCCTCTAGGCAAATGTACCTGCCCACCCACACATACCACACACGTACACCACACACACACACACAAAGAGAGAGAGAGAGAGAGAGAGAGAGAGAGAGAAGGGGGGAGAGAGAGAGACTAATACACAGAGATAGAGACAGACAGAGGGAGGGTGGGAGAGATAAAGAGAGACTAGATTACACAAAAAAAGAAAAAGAAAAAAACCAGTCACCCATGTACAATGAAATTTTTATAAGAAATTACACTCCAGATGCAGGGCAGTGGTGGTGTGCATCTTTAATCACAGCACTCAGGAGGCAGAACAGGCAGATCTCTGTGAGTTCAAGGCCAGCCTGGTCTACAGAGCTAGTTCCAGGATAGGGTCCAAAGCTACAGAGAAACCTTGTCTCGAAAAAACAAAAAGAAAAAGAAAAAGAAAGAAAGAAAGAAATGAAATGAAAAGAAAATAAAGAAAAAATTACACTCCAGAATAAGAATACTTGTAATACAGAAACTTGGCAAAAGTCTGGATGTCCACTGATAGGTGAATGGATAAATAAATTGAGGAAATATGTGTTGTCTTAGTTTGTGTCCCCTAAATGGACACTAAGACAGAGCTTTAAATGCAAGTGTCATACATGAGTGTCAGGAAATCATGGCAGATGATGAAGGAAGCTGATACAAGACATGTCCTTGTGGTAGACTTGCTAGCTGGGCTTTCCTTCCTAGCATACCATGCTGCCCAGATGCAGATTGGGGTCCATAGACAGTCTCCTTCAATGCCCAATGAAGAAAAAAAGAGAGAAAGAGTAGCCTTGTCTTGGGCCACCTCCAAGGGTGGGCCAGGGACAGAGCATGAGGAGGTGTAATGACTCACTCTTGGGGCTACTCAGTCCTCAGTCCCCCACCCCAGGGCTGGCCGAGGCTCCCTAGACCTGCATCGAGGATCCCTAACCATACATCTGAAGCTTCCTCAGATCTTCACTTCCGTTCTGCCTCCCCTTCTACCCAAGCTTTCTCATTCTTCCTCCGTCAGGCAGTAGTTCTGAATAAATACCTTCTACTCCGAACTTCCCATCAGCATCTGCTTCCAGACAAGCTAGCCTGAGAGGGTTGTCAGTCGGGTTAGCACTATAGGTGGCGACCTGCAGCTTTACCCCAATGGGGAGGCTCTAAGAGGCCATGCAGTGCTTTGCCTCCATTTTCCTTCCAGAGAAAAGGCAGCTGGGGAGTTTAGCCACCAGCTCCCATCAGCTGGTGATGGCTGGTGAGGCCTTGATGTGGCCTCGTGTGGCCCTAGAGCTCCTCCAGCTGTCCTTGCCAATGTCAGCTCCCCATGGTGATGCAAAATCACCTCTAACTCCAGGAATGTATTCAATATTCAATTCTCACCCTCTTCACGTAACACTGCCACTCTGTTTCCATGCTTACACTGTTCCCTCATTTGCTTTTTTTTTTTAAAAAAATGTGTATGGGTGTTTTGTCCACATGTACGTCTGTGCATCATGCATGTGCAGTGCCTACAGAGGTTAAAAGAGGACCCCTAGACCTGGAACTACAGACAGTTATGAGCTTCCATGCAGGTGCTGGGAATGGAACCCTGGTCCCTGGGAAGAGCAGCCAGTGCTCTTGCAATCTGAGCCACCTCTCCAGCCCCTGATACTCTATTTTTGACGTGCACTCATGTGTATGTCCCAAGTGCTTCTCTATGGCTCCATAGTCGCCAGAACCATAATTTTCATGGCCACATAATACTCTGCATAGTTGCTCCCCAACCATTTCCTTCTTTGGGACATTTATGCTGTTTCTAAACTTTAGATATTCAAATAACTTTACAGTAAATACACTTCTGGAGCTTTGTTGATGTTAAATACAGCCTTAGCAGAAATTGCAGGGATACAATTACTCAGCTGAGCGTATGACTATCTCCACAGCTCTCACCGTGAACACAGAGCACCACCACCTTGACTGGGGCTGTTTACTTAAAGCTCCGAGGTCTCATGAATGCCTACGAATCTCCATTTTTAAATAAACTTATTTTTGGCTTATATTTGTTTTGCTAGGTTGCCCTGAGTGTAGAGAAGACTACTAGGAGCACAACGGAAAATTCCATCTGATTCGGGCCAGGTACCTGGTGTGGCAGGAGATGGTCACAAGCATAGAGAGTGGAAGAATCAGGTCTCTTCCTTCTAAAGCCCCCATTCCTTCCCCAACATGATAATCTCCATCCAAATGCTCGTGATATGTGTGATAAAAAAAATAATTGAGAAATACGTCTACAGTGATTCAAGCGAAGGAGTCTTCTGGGCTTTTTGTTTTGTGTTCCAATGTATAATCATTAAATTCATCACTGCCGTGACATTTGGAAGCTGCCCCTTTTGTTGAGGAGCAGTCCAAAAATATAGACAAGATTTGCTGCATAGCAGCAAGCTCACAGCAGAAATCCTGGTGCCCCCATCTGGAACTCTCCCCTTCTTTAAAAATTTTTTTTTGCCAGGCAGTGGTGGTGCACACCTTCTGTCCCAGCACTTAGGAGGCAGAGGCAGGTGGAGCTCTGTGAGTTCAAGGCCAGCCTGGTCTACAAGAGCTAGTTCCAGGACAGCTAGGACTGGTTCACAGAGAAACCCTGTCTCAAAAAAAAAAAAAAAAAAAAAAAAAAAAAAAAAAAAAACACCATTTTTCCCATTACATTTATCCATTTATTTATTGTCATAGTGAGGGAGTGCACAGCACAGCGTGTGTGTGGAGGTCAGAGAACAGCTTGATGGAATTGGTCCTCTCCTTCTGCATCGGGGGTCTGGAGATTGAACTCACATCATCAAGCTTGGTGGCAGACACCTTTCCCTGCTGAGTCAATCAATGGCCCCTCTGCTCCCTGCCTGATATGCTCCCTAGGAGTTTTCAGGCATCTTCACAAGATGTAGCAAACTAAGTTCATTTTGGTGCTGCCATGATGTTCACACCTCATTGAGCCTGTTTGGTTAACAGATAAGGAAACTGAGGCCCAGCCAGCCAGGTTGGTTACAACTATCCCAGCCGTCAACGTCTGAGACAAAATTACCAGGCACACTCTTGTTTCTGGTAAACAGTGTTTGAGGTTTCATGTCAATGTGAGCATCGTATATGAGAACATCTCTGGCTATGCAGGTAAATTACCACCTTGCTAGAATGATCCCTGCCTGGAGTGTGCTGCGGCTGAGCAGGTCAGCTCCCCACTGAAGGGAGATGGCCAAGACCCTAGAGGCGTGCAAAGGTCTGACCAAGGAGAAAGTCATACCTCTTGACAGTCTGGGAGGAACCTTGTACAACAGCTTCTTTCTGGACCAGTCATGACACAGGACCCCAAATACCTCCTCTTGGCAATGATCCCTAGGTGAGGGGCCTGCCCTGCCATCCTGGTGAGTTCCAGCCTTGTTAAGAGAGTAAAAGCACTGCCAGCCAGTGCCCAGGTGTTGCCCTTCGCCGTTCCATACCAGTTTCCTTAGCTAGACATGGGCACAGCTATATTTACACACTCAGTCCTATGGTTTCCAAAATGTAGCTCTCTCCAGCCTCAGTCCCTTCCCAGAGCCTGGATTCATACATCCTGCTATCTGCTGGACCCCTATTCATGAGACCTGTCCTCAGTTGCTACCACTTGCTATATGACACAGGTCAAGTTACGGAATTCAGGTCCCTACTACATTGTCAGGTAATTTATGGCAATGTTTTCTTTCCAGAAAGATAACCATCCTTCATTTATACCTGACAGTCAGCCTCAAATGGGATTTCTATCCATGTGCTCAGGCCAGAGACTCAGGGACTCCAGCCCTGCTCTCCCGTATGCCACGCACTCCATCACTTAATCCTACCAGCTTTACTAGCAAAATGCAACTAGAATCTGATGACAGTTCACTTCATACATGAGTTCCATATCCCTGCTGGTAACTATGGGGCGGGGGGGATCAGAACCAGTGGGCTCTATTATCAGAATAATGCCCTTAAGTGTATAAAATAAAATATGGAGGACTGGTGTGGGAGGTCCTTCTGTCTATGTGTTTCTTTTATTGGTTAATGAATTAAAAAAAAAAAACTGACTTGGCCAGATAGGGAAGAAAAGAGCTAGGTAGGGAAAACTAAACTGAATGCTGGGAGGAAGAAGGTAGAGTCAGAGAGAAACCATGGGGCTGACTCCAGAGACAGACATGCTGAAACCTTGCCAGTAGGCCATGAGCCTTGTGGTAAATATAAAATAATGGAGATGGGTTAATTCCAGATATAAGAGCTAGCTGGCAATATGTTTAAGTAATTGGCCAAGCAGTGATTTAATTAATACAGTTTTGTGTGGGTATTTCGGAGTCTGGGCAGCTGGGAAGTGAACAAGCAGCCTCATACAACAAATCGGTGCTCCAACGTGTGCTAGCTAAATCCACATAAAATCTGAGGGGGCTTGGAAAGGAATTCTAGACAAAAAAAAAAAAAAAAAAAAAAAAAAAAAAGTTTAGCCTCATTTTTTTCCCCATATGGGCTTTGCTTGCTGGCAGAAAGTTGTGGTTCCTTTAAGAGAGGTTTTCCTGATTTGGCAATAGCAGAAAAAAAAAGCTACATGGCTTTAAAATGGCAGCTTTCTGGGCTGTGCTGCCAGAGCAAACTCTGGCTCTTTCAGGAGGCTGAGCATTTAAATGGGGTTTGTAAGCAGTGTGTTACAAATTAAAGGCTCACCCTAGACCCGCTGCATACTTGGAACTGGGTGATGTGTAGAGCTCAGAGGCAGTGAACAAACCTTCTCCATCATGTTGGACTGGGCAAGGCAAGCAAGCAGTGCTGTATTTCCCCTAGCAATGTTGCTGCTTAAGTCATAAGAAGGGCTTAGCATTTTAAGAAGCACTTCTGGTCAGAAAAGGATTATAGATATGCAATAAAGAAAATACAAATTAAAAAAAGACTTCTAAATGGGTCAAAGTGTTGGATAAATGTACATAGGCTTGGGAGAGAGAAGAAAAAGAGTACAGAGACTTAGAAAAGAAGTAAAGTGTTTTAAAAAACAAAATCTCTAAAGAGACGGAGTACAGATAGTCATAGACTAAAGGAGTAAAGATAATAAAGATAAATATTAAAAAGTAATAGAGTAAAAAAGACAATAAACCACATAAAGATGGAAAATACACACAGAATCTGGATTATGTAGATTATTGTACTTTTTTGAATTTTTTGACTGTGAAGAAGCTAAGTTATTAACAAATATACTTTAAAGGTATCTTGTCTTCAAAATTTGAGTCTAAGGACATGTTGCTTTGGGAAAGAGGTTCTTCTTTTGTTTTCACAGAGAATGACAACCTGTGGAACCCTTCTAGACTAATGTGGTTTGATGGACCAAGATTCCATGAAAGGTCACCTTGAACTCCCCTCAAAAAATTTCTTTGCCCAATAAACAGCAGAAAGCAGTTTGAAGAGAACTACACTCATATTCCCAAATATTGTTTATAAATGTTTGCTTACATTTAAAGGGGGATATGCTATAGAGATTTGCATTGGTATGGATCTTGGTTTAGTAATACAAATTTAAGGCCAGTTTTGTTATTATATATATATATATCTGCTCTTGATTAAGGTACTGTGTTTGTGCAGCTCATTTAAAAACGCAATGTATAATTAAGAAATATAGGTAAATAGATAATCATCTATAATACTCAAGCTTATAATCATGTTAGGTTTTCTAGATATAGATAGATATATTTCAGTTAGGTATTCTTCAAATCTTTCAGAGACCTTCAGAATATGATATTTAAAATGTTTTAAGGACTTAGGACTTTTTATGACAGTGAGACACATCTACTCCTGGCAACACCAAGCTACTTCAAGAGGATGATGGGGATCGAAGAGGCTACTTATGGAGTTTGTTAGCCATTTGGGCAAGAAATTGCTCTTGCCTGGACTGCTTGATGCTATGCTGTATGAACTGGACATGCAGGACCCATAGAGAAATGACTGCTGAACTTGCCTAAAAGTGAGATGGTCCTTCAGGGTTCCTGCTTCATGAAAGAGTCTGCCAGACATTCTGCAGGATACAGAAGAAAGTGTCTGACATCTGCCAATATAGGCAGAACTATCTGAAATTTCCTGCTTTATAGAAAAGTCTGATGAATACTATGGACCTGTAGGCTGAAGATGGATGTTCCAATGATACAGATGAACTTTGGGTGACTGTCCAGGCAACGAGATGTCTCTGTCAATTCTAGAGTTTTGGAAATTTCTTTTTTTCTTTTCTTTCTTTTTTTTTTTTTTTTTGGTTTTTTTGTTTTGTTTTTTTTGTTTTTTGTTTTTTGAGACAGGGTTTCTCTGTGGCTTTGGAGCCTGTCTTGGAACTAGCTCTTGTAGACCAGGCTGGTCTCGAACTCACAGAGATTCACCTGCCTCCTGTTTACTTAGATAATATTATATACTCCTGGGATCTTTGATGGAGTTGAAGGACACATAGTTACAGTTATAGTTTTCCTTAGTTTAGATGAAAGATAAAGTAGATGTAAATATTGTAACTGTCATTCTTGCTTGATAACTGTTTTACTATATGCAATTTTACTATTTTAAAACCTTCCTTTCTTATTTAAACAAAAAAGGGAAAATGGTGTGGAAGGTCCTTCCATCTATGTGTTGCTTTTATTGGTTAATGAATAAAGAAACTGGGTTGGCCTGATAGGGCAGAGTAGAGCCAGATGGGGAAAACTAAACTTAATGCTGGGAGAAAGAAGGCAGAGTCAGAAAGAAGCCACAAAGCCACTGCCAGAGACAGACATATAGAAACCTTGCTGGTAGGCCACAACCCTTATGATAAAATATAAAATAATGGAGATGGGTTAATTCTAGATGTAAGAGTTCTCTAGCAATACATTTAAGTAATTGGCCAAACAGTGATTTAATTAATACAGTTTCTTTGTGGTTATTTCGGGAGTCTGGCTAGCCAGGAAATGAACAAGCAGCCTCACTACAGAGGACTACTGAGAAAACTGATATTACTGAAATACAGAGCCCAAAATAATGTAAAAGGCAAATCTATGGTCTATTGATGGATGTGCTTCATAATTACAGCATTAAATGAGAAATCTGGTGGCAAGCCTAACGGTTCCTGTGACTTTAAATGGTGCAGCACCTAACAGCATTTCCATACAACTGCAGGCACTGTGTGTGGTATGGAACACCGTACCTGCCTGGCATGGTGCTGCCCATAGTTGCCTGGGCCTTCTTACATTAATTAATAATCAAGACAGTCCTCAGAGACATGCCCAAAGACCAGCCTGACTAAAAAACAACAAACAAAAAAATCTGTGAGTGCATTGAGACTCTTGTTTTAGGTGAGTCTAGACCGTGTAAAGTTGACAGTTAATGCTGACTGGGACAGTGACTTACATCTATCATTGAAGAGAATCTGAAATTAATCTAAATGGTCCCAGAGCACTGGGACAATTGCTCAGTGGTAGAATACTTGCCCAAAATTGAGGTATAGAACAACTAAGATATCTACACACATATATGCCTATATACACGCATGCACACACATGCAAGTGCACACATACCTACACATATACATGCATGCACACACATGCAAGGGCACACATACCTACACATATACATGCATGCACACAGATACACAGAGAAGTGCACATTAACAGTTGAGGAACTCTCTATATTCTGACTGAGTCCACACAGCCGGTGCCTCCGGCCTGGGTTTCTGCTGCAGCCTCCAAGCACATCCTGGGGCTTCTAAACCAACCTCCCTTGGGCCATTCTCTGCACAGCTCTCCCAGTAACTGCTTTGAGATGTGCTTCAAGCCTTTGACAATATTCCCCTGACACCAGTGACGCATACCGCCCCCCTTCTGCCAGCTCCTCACTCATTGCATTCTGGTCTATCCCATGGGCCCTTTGCCCAGTCCGTGTGGCTCTTTTCCCTCAAGAGCTCTCTCTGTTCATACATCATCACCTCAGAAAGGTATCCCCTGAGTCATTCCCCCTCCCCTGCATCTGACAGCCTTCCCTCAGTCGCTCTCTATCCTCAGGGCCAGCTCTGTGTCTCCCAAAAACACATCCTCTATGCATCTCTGCCCATCCTGCGTGTCTCTTCCACCAAGAACCCAAAGCCTATTCAGCACTATTAGAGGACAGCACAGAGAGGCCACTGTGCCCAGTGGCTGGGCAGACGAGAGCGCTGGTGAGGGAGAGGGAAGGCAGGATGGGAGGAGCTGGCATGTCAGCAGGCTCTGCCCACTCCAGTTTGTCCTCTGCTGGTCCCCTCATCTCTGCTCTAGAGCAAAAGAAATCCTGCAGCAGCAACCCCAGTGCCCGTGTGGACACTCCTTTTACCCATGGCCTGCCCACCTGGAAAGTCACATGTACTGGGGTGCCCCCCCCCCATCCTTTGCAGATCAGAACTAGCCAGCCCTCTGTCTTACTCTAGCACGAGTCTGGCAGGCTCCAAGCATACCCTTGCCCCTGAACAGGTGCTTCCCTCTCCTGTTATGGTCATTTTTATCTTCTGTTATGCTATTTTTATCTCAATAAAACTCCAACTGCCATCACCTCCCTGTAGCCATCATACTGCCTGCCCCAGAACCTGTGGTGTTGCCTCGTACAGGTCCCTGCAGCTATGCAGAAGAGACCTGCACTTCTTTTTCATAGCCGACCACATCCCAAGGCAAACAAAAGCAGTGGCTTAGCTTGAGCTTCAGCCTCACCCACTGGGTCTGATTCCCTGTTGTAATCTCTTTCCCATCTTGGGAACCAAGATGAAGTGATAGAACACCAAGTGGTAGCAAAATACAGGGATCTGGAGGGACAGGGGACCATAGAGACATCTATCAGGACTGGACTGAGGGACAGAGACCAGGCCAGAACATAATGCCTGCCCCAGTCAGACAAACATAGCGTGGGCAGGACAGGAGTCCAAACAGTCACAGAGCACATACTTCAATATTTGAAAGTTATGTCAACCTAACGGGATGAAAATTAAAATGTCTCCTGTGCTCTCACCTTGACAAATATACCTTCAGGATACAATGCCAGGTCTACATTGAGGGGTTTCGGACTCCTCTAAGTTCTAAGTCTGAATGTGGCAACCAAGGAGAGTCCTCAACTGTGAGTGGTCCTCTCTCCCAGGTCTGTCTCACACCATGAAAGACTAACCTCATATATACACCCACATATACAGCTGCCTTGGGCACCCCAGGACCTATACCAAACACAGCAGCAAAGCAGTGTGGCTTTGACTAAAGAGATGGCCCAAGAGGCCAACTAGCCTGCTGGTGAATCTGGGGCTATCTTGGCAGGAAATTGAGGGGTTTCTAGAACTCTAAGTCTAGTAGGGGTGTACAACCATTTGGCCAAAGAGCACCTCAACCAGGGGGGCACAGAGAGGCTATGGGAAGAGTAGATCAGGCACTAGGAAGCAAAAAGCCTGACAAGTACTCCCATTGCCTAGGTCTAGGGGTGGTGCCTTCACAGAACAACTTGAGGGACATTGAGGATCAAGGAGCTAGTCCAAGGTACGAAGAGAAGGAACTAGAGCCCCTTGAGAGGGTGGTGGAGACCTCCGGTAAAGCCCTCCATTTCATCTCAAAACTTCACCCCAAATTATTATTATTATCATCATCAACATCATCAGCTTCATCATTATCATTTTAATAATTTGTGTGTATGGGTGTTTTGCCTGCATGTGTATCTGCACACAAGGTGCATGCAGTGACTGACTGCAGAGACCAGAAGAGGGCGCCAGATCCCCTAGGACTGGAAGTAGGGATGGTTGTGAGCCACCATGTGACTGCTAGGAACTTCACTCAGATCCTCTGGAAGAGCAGTCAGCCTCTGAGCCATCTGTCCAGCCCCTCAAAAGAAGATCTTCACTCTCTCTCATTGAGGATCTGAGGAGCACTCTGCAAGTTCCTCTTTCTTTCTAGTATAAAACTAAAAAAGATTGGTCAAAAATGAACTCTGTTTCTTAAGGGCTTCACCATCCACAAAATATTCTATCAGGTTTTAAAATAAGAGCAAAGTATTTACAATTCTTTCAATAAACACAAGGTAAAAACAATCCATCTGCCAGATGGTGGTGGCGCAGGCCTTTAGTCCCAGCACTCTGGAGGCAGATGCAGGCGGATCTCTGTGATTCTGAGACCAGCTTGGTCTACAGAACAAGTTCCAAGACAGGTTCCAAAACTACACAGACAAACTCAGCCCCTGTCTTGAAAATCCAAAAAAAAAAAAAAAAAAAAGGAAAAAAAAAAGAAAAGTCAACTTTGAACTGTTGTTTTAAGCTTTAAAAAAATTATGACCTGGGCTGGAGTGATGGCTTAGTGGTTAAGAACATTACCTGCTCTTCCAAAGGTCCTGAGTTCAATTCCCAGCAATGAGGTCTGGTGCCCTCTTCTGGCCTGCAGACATACACACACACAAAACATTGTATACATAATAAATAAATAAATATTTTTTAAAAAATTATGACCTCATTAAGGGAGAAACACAGTGGAGGTTATGAGAATTAAAGGCAAAGCTATTTAACAATAAATGGAATGGGATAGACATAAGAAGAATGCAGATAGAAGGAAAGTCCACATGCAGGGCATGATGTGTTTGGCACACCTTTGATTCCAGCTCTCTGGAGGTAAAGGCAGTCAGATCTCTGTGAGTTCAAAATCAGCCTGGTCTACAGAGTGAGTTTCAGGACAGCCAGGCCTACATAGTGAGATCTATCTAAAAAAATAAGAAGAAAATCCCCAAAATACATATTTTCACAAATGCCTTGTGTCTTGTAAAGGTTTTGAGAGTGGTTCTTTTACAACCATAGGCAAACATAGGTGTAAACACTTGCCTCATAAACTGTGTGAGCGTGTTATATAAAACGCTCTCTAGACCCACCTAGGCATGAGCCTCCAGCCCCAGATAACAGAGGTAGCTCATCTGAATGGTCACGTGACAGCACTGAACAAGGATGAGAACCAGGGACCTGTATCTCCTAGATTTGGGGGTCCCGATATCAATCTATCAACCACAACTAATTTTTCTGTTTTTTTTTTTTCTCTATTTTATTTGCCTATTTATTCTTCAGTTCTTCTGGGCTTTTGTTTTTGTTTGTTTATTTTCTCTTCCTCGTGGTCTTTCCTTCCTTTTTTTTTTTTTTTTTTGTGAAATTCGGTCTCATTTTGTATCTCTGACTGGCCACTAACCCACAGTCCTTCTGTCTCCCCTTTGGGCCGTTGATATTACGGGCATTTACCACAACATCCAGCTACATAACAGCTAATTTTTAACAAGAACTTTGGAAGCATGATACTCACACTGTTACTAGCTGTTCCCAGTCGTACAGTCCAGGACAGTGCTCATCCCTAGATACAGACAGGAAACAGAAGAAGAGGAGGTGAAGTCACTCGCCTGGAGCCAAGTGCAAGTTAGTTTCCCCTAGTGCCAGAACAAGAGGCAGGAAGGCCGGGGCAGGCTCCCTTCCCTCAGGGTGCTGTGTGGCCTCTGCAGGGGGCCTTTGTTGGGAATGAGGAGCCAACTCCCCCTGTCCCCTGGTGTAGTTTGATATTTTACTGCAAAAACTCTAACGTGATGACCAGAACTGGGCTTGGTTGCTGACAGTTTTACCTTGTGTACAATAGTCTCTGCAGGGCTCAGCATTCTTAGTCTTCTGACTCGGGCAGCTTGGGTGACCAACAAGGAGGAGGCTTTCTGAGCTCTACTGATGAGGAAAATAAATGTGTCAAGCTGTGCACAACAGGGAAGGGACCCAAGAGGCAGCTAGAACAGGGCTTGTTCCTGAGAAGCAGAGGAAAAGTGGGACCCACTGGGGTCTCAGAAGTTAAGTGCATGGTCTCCAGGTGGATATATATATATATATATATATATATATATATATATATGCATACATGTATAAAATAACTTTATGTTGAGAGATCAGCATCCTTGCCATGTCTGCAGACAGTGGCTCAGGCTGGTAGGGAAGAAGAGAAACCCCAGAGGGCTGAACAAGCTGTTAGCCAAGGCTGCCCTGACAAGAGGCATATTCCTAGATGGGTGTTAGCCAAGGCTGCCCTGACAAGAGGCATATTCCTAGCTGGGTGTTAGCCAAGGCTGCCCTGACAAGAGGCATATTCCTAGCTGGGTGAGCGCAAAGTTCTCTCACAAGGGTGGCCTGGTGAGTCAGAGCCTAATACACCCACTGGACCGGCAGGGGAGCACCAGGAGGGCTACAGCGGATAGATGGAAAGAGTCATAAGCCTGCTTCCACAGAGAGGCAGTGCCCTGCCTGTATTTGGCTCTCAGTCTGGAACTGTGCTGCAATTGGAAGAGTAGAGCCTGATTTTAGCCAGACTTTTGATTATTTTTAAATTGAAACAGACGTTGAATCAGAGAAGCTAAGCTCTAACGTGTGAACTCACTAACATAGCTGCTTGGGAGAGAGCAAAGAGCCGAGGTGAGGCTCCGTGGTAGAGCATTGGCCTTGCGTGTGCAAGGCCCTGGGTGCAAAGTATGCTCACTGAAAGAAAGTAAACAACAAAAATATCGTAGGACCACAGTTAAATCTTTGTTTGATAAAAATTTGCAACACTAATCTCTGACCTAACTGTGATGGACACGGCTTTCAAATCTGAGAAGCGTTTTTCAAATCTGAGCTAGGGATATGGCTCAGTGGATAAAGCATTTTCCTCTTACAAGCTCAGATCCCCAGAACCCTTGTGAAAACAGGAGCAAGTGTGATGGCCTCTTGAAATCTCAGCACTCAGTGGCAGAGACAGGAGACCTCCAGGCTTGTTGGTTAGCTAGACCAGCTGGGACCGGCAAACCTCAGGTTCAGCAAGGGACCTTGCATCAGTAAAATGAAGAGTGGTCAAGAAAGACACTAAGATGCTCAACATCAACCTCTGGCCTCCACTCCCACATCCAAACACGTGCATACACATCACACACAATGTCCTCCACTCCCACATTCACTCATGTACACATACACACACACACACACACTGGTCTCCACTCCCACATCCACACACACTCACAAAGAACAGAGCACACGTGCACACACAACACACACAGACACAAAGAACAGAGAAGTACCTTCATTTCTGCAGCAGAGAGAATAAAACAGTCACTGGGCTTTGAGTTGGAAAACCCAGGCTCTGTGCGCAGATGAGCCGGGAATCCCTCTGCATCTGTTGCTGGTAAAGCGATACAATTCTCTGCCCCCACCTCCAGCATGTTGCAGAAATCAAGCGCATACCAGAGGGCACATCTGAAAATTCTTTGCAAAGATAAAACCTTTGTGATATCATTTATTGACACCTGTGTGATGTCAATCTCCATTCAAAAGGCTTCAGTGTTCCAGTGTAATGTGTACTCCTTTCACCTCCATAACAGCACCGCGAGACAGCTACTGGTGTTGCCCAGGACCGTTCATTCTGAAGGAAGAGGCCTCGGACACATAGCTCTGAGTCTGTCCTCAGAGCACATAAACACTGTGCATACTTCTCAGGATAACTGCCCCCACACTGTCCGACGGAAACTTAGCCAAGCTTGTCTGTGGTGGGGAGATGCTGAGTGGTATGGGTACTGACATGTCAATCAAAGGCTCATCTTTATTGCTTGTATTGGTCTGAAGCTCTCAATAAACATTATTCTGTGGCTGAATGGTCCATAAGACTGTCAAGGAAAAGCAAACTGAATCTCAAAATGATTAGGAGCTAAAGATCAAGGTCACTCAGCCGTACGACATCAAAGGTGGAATCTGAACCCAAGAAACCACACATTTATCCTGTCTCTAGGGAAATTTTTTGTCATCTGTCATTCTCCTTAAGACTGAGCTCAGGCCGACAGGGCACTGGGACAAATCAACAAACATACTCCAACCACTGGGGGTTCACCACAAACAATAAACAATCACTTAGCTAGGTGTGATGGCATATGCCTCTAACCCATCCCAATATGTAGGAGGCGAAGGCAGGCTAATCTCTGTGAGTTTGAGGCTAATCTGGTCTACATATCAAATTCCAGGTCAGCCAAGGCTACATAGTGAAATCCTGGTTTGTTTGTTTGTTTTTAAGCAGTCATTTAGAAAGAAGACTGTACTGGAACAGCCAAGCCCTCTCCGGAGCCTGGGAAGATGGTGCAGACAGGGCTGAGCACTGGCGTCTGGGTTAGGGATCTGCAGTGCCATAAGCAGCACAAGACACCACAAGCATCCAGCTCTGCAATGTGTCCTCAGGCAAGCCTGGTGACAAAAATGAAATTGAAATGAATGTGTCCCCTCTGTCTGTAGCTGGAGGTCTTTTCTGTGTCCCACCAGGGCCCAATGGACCGGTTTCTCTTCCACCCACCAGTCACTGCAGCCATTTATGAAATAATCATTCGGAGGCTTAATTTTAATTATAATTGTTTGGCCAATGGCTCAGGCTTCTTACTGACTAGCTCTGCATATAAACTAAAGCATTTCTAATAACCTGTGTATTGCCGCGTGCCCTGTGGCTTCCCGGGAATGCTCTGGCATCTCCCCAATTCCATCTTCTTTCTCCCTGTGTCTCTGCTTGGATTTCCCAACTAGCTAGATTCTGCCCTGCGGTAGGCCAAAGTAGCTTTTTTATTAATCAACAGTAATAAAACACATTTATAACATACAGAGGGACATCCCACATCACTATCCATAGACCTGACATGTGACTCTTTCACCCATGAGATGTATCCTAGATGCAGGTGGTACTTGTGATTGTACCAAGTGAATCTTGGTCTCTGAACTTACCTCTGAATGATTATAAATCCCACACCTCTGCCCTGGGAAGCTAGAGACACATATGTCCTTGAATGGATAAGCCCACCCCATGCACGCTATAAGAAAACAAGAGGGGTCAAAACTAGCAAGTTGACCTGCCAAACACCAGTGCTTTCCATCCCAGCCCCAAAAAAGCAGGATGATGATTCCCGAAAGTTCCTTCAGCACCCCAAAGTGGCATCCTCCTCCTTCTGTCTAAAGATGTCGTTCAGAATAGCCACAGACAGAAGCCAAAAGCATTCTGAGAAACTTGGGAGCTCAACTGACTCACAGTCAGAGCTTTTTTTAGGCCAAGACTCTGAGTCTGAATAAGGCACAAGAGAAGCTGGTGTTTTTAAGCTGAACGGCAGGATGAAAATAGCCCTGCGGCCTCCCTCCTTTCTACCTGCAACACCTGACTTACAGAAGCCACCGGGCTGGTGGCCAAGTAGTCGTAATTCAAACTGTGGTTGCTGGAACACCAGTCAACGAGGCTCCTCAGTTAGTGCTGGACCAGTTAGCAAGTCGGGGCTCTTGGCCTTGGGGCTCTGGCTTGGCCCTGCAGAGTTCGTATGTCTGAGACCAAGAAATGACATGCATGGAGGTCCGAGATCCAGCCCTCCAGGCATCAGCCGATCAGCTACGGTGCACCTGAAGCCTTGAAGATTCTTGGGGTGATAGGTAAAAGTTCTGCCTTCTGGGGGGTATGACCTAATATTGATCTACACTAGAAATCTACTTCTGAGACCAAACTTGAAAGCACCTACCCTGATCAAAAGGCCAAAGACACAAGGTGACACCCTCTCCCTGTCATATTCCACTATATTGTGGGCCCTGTGACAGCAAGCATGTGTTTTTCCTTTGCCGTGTTTCCTGATAGCCCCAACAGAGCCCACTGGCTCCCCAGAGGCAAGAGTGGCAGTGTTGTGTGGTGTCAGCCTCTCCTCTGTGGCCGCTGGAATCAGGGTGCTCAGTTGGAGATAGCAGACGTGCCAGACCAGTTCTGCTGGGGAACTTCTGTTCGTAGTTTTTAAGTCTATAACATAGGCATTAGGGGTTGGAAAGATGGTTCAGTGGTTAAGAGCACTGCTGTTCTCCCAGAGGACCCAGGCTCAATCCCAGCACCCACATGGAGGCTCACCGCTGTAAAGCCAGTCTCTTCTCACCTCTCTGGATACTGCATGCATGTGATGCACAGACATACGTACAGGTAAAACACCCACACAGAAAAAAAAACATTTTAAGTCAGGCAGTGGTGCCTTTAATTCCAGCACTTGGGAGGCAGAGGCAGGCGGATCTCAATAAGTTGAGGCCAGCCTGGTCTACAGAACAAGTTCCAGGACAGCCAGGGCTACACAGAGAAATCCCACCTCAAAAAAACAAAAAATTAAAGAAAAAAATTAGGGGTGGGAATAAGCCCTCTTATCCTCCTAGGAGCATATTTTTAAAATTGGCACCATCTTTTCTTTTTTCTCTCTTTCTTTTTTGATGGGGGGTACATGTGAGCATGTTCCTGTGTGTGTGTGTGTGTGTGTGTGTGTGTGTGTGTGTGTGTGTGTGTGTGTTGCATGTGTGCATGCTCCCATGTGTGGGTACACGTATGTAGGGGTGCACATACGCATGTATGTATGCACATAGAGGCCCAAGCCTGGAATCATCCTCAGTTCCTCTTACACCCCACTGGCTGAGGCAGTGTCTCTCAGTCAGACTCAGAACTCACTGATACGGCCACTCTCTCCAGGCAGCCCACTCTGGGGATCTCCTGTCTTCACCTCCTGAAGCCGGAGGTGGGTTGCTCCACACACTAGGCACATCCATGGCTTTTGGGTATCCAAACTCCACTCTTGGCACAAGTGTTTTAACCCCTGAGCTGTCTCCAGAGCTCTGGAAGCATCTTTCTTAAGGATTATGACTGTTACAGATAGGGGCCTTTCCTCTCACTTCAACTGGGACCAAGCTGAAAAACAGTAAAACCTAAATGGGGGGGGGAGGTCATAATAGATGGTCTGGTTCTCTCTGTCTCTCTGTCTCTGTCTCTGTCTCTGTCTCTGTCTCTCTCTCTCTCAGGAATGAGTGCCAGGTCAACACCAGGATCCTCACAAATTCAAGTCCTTCATATAAAACAACTTAGTGTATATAACCCCATTCCGCTGCCTGTAACTGTTATCTCTAAATCACATGTGATGTCTATAATGAAAAAATTATGTATTGGCAAGGGGGAGAAGTCTGTAGCCTATACATACTTAGAGCAGTCAATTTCTTTCTTTTTTCTTTTTTTTTTTTTTTTTTTTTTTTTTTTGGATTTTTCGAGACAGGGTTTCTCCGTAGCTTTTGGTTCCTGTCCTGGAACTAGCTCTTGTAGACCAGTCTGGCCTCGAACTCACAGAGATCCTCCTGCCTCTGCCTCCCAAGTGCTGGGATTAAAGGCGTGCACCACCACCGCCGGCTAGGCAATTTCTTTTATTTATTTTCATGCCCTAGTTGTTTGAATCCAAGGATACAGAACCTGTAGATAGACAGAGAACCATCTGGAAACTGAAGTGACCTCCTCCATGTTATCTTTTTTTTCTGTTATGCACCAAAATGTGAGCACCCTACGAGGGTGACACTGGGCCAGCATCTACTGCAGGTGTTAGTGGTCAGCTGTGATCTCTATATTCACATGCCGATAGTGAATAGTAAAGAGGCGGGGATTCTTCTCTTCTGTGCACATTAAAACAGAGCTGCCTGCTTGACATGCTTACAGAGCACAAAGCCCTGTCCAATCCCCTGCACTACATAAGCTGAGCATTTCATCCCAGCACTTGAGAGGTGGGGTCAGAAGGACTGGGAGTCAAGTCAAAACCAACCAAGTGAGACTGTCCCAAAAGGAAACAAAAACTGAACTGACTGCCACAGAATTAAAAGAATCTCTCATCCAGTCATTTGCATTATACTGAATGCCCTGGCAAACCAACGGCACACAACATCAGCTGCCTTTTGTAGGGTGCTTCACCCATGGACAGACATTAGGACAGGTATTTTATTGATGTCATTCTTCAGTGCTGGGATAGTGTTCTTCAGGAGTGAGATGTTCTCAGAGCTAGTGGGGACCAGGGCACAGTCCTCCTGGTAGTTCCCTGCCACTGCTGCCACCTCAGGGTGGCATTTGTTGGAGGGATTTTGCCCTGACCCATACCTTCACATGCAGTCCTGGCTTCAGAGTATTCCTGTTTCTGAGGCCCAGTGCTCAGCAGCCAGCACCCCACCAGGCTTCATGTGGTCTACAGTTAGACTGCCTGCCATTCTTTCACACCTCCCTGGGGATGCCATGGATCCTGCCCACCTCACCTTATCTCTGGGTGAAGGGTCTCACACCTCCCTGGGGATGCCATGGATCCTGCCCACCTCACCTTATCTCTGGGTGAAGGGTCTCACACCTCCCTGGGGATGCCATGGATCCTGCCCACCTCACCTTATCTCTGGGTGAAGGGTCTCACACCTCCCTGGGGATGCCATGGATCCTGCCCACCTCACCTTATCTCTGGGTGAAGGGTCTCACACCTCCCTGGGGATGCCATGGATCCTGCCCACCTCACCTTATCTCTGGGTGAAGGGTCTCACACCTCCCTGGGGATGCCATGGATCCTGCCCACCTCACCTTATCTCTGGGTGAAGGGTCTCACACCTCCCTGGGGATGCCATGGATCCTGCCCACCTCACCTTACCTCTGGGTGAAGGGTCCCAGAAGTAAGGTTCAAAAAAAAAATCCAAGTACAAGAATTAGGTGTACTTCTGCATCAGGAAAAAGAAGTTTATAGCAGCCCTCTTTTAAGGAATATTTCACCCCAGCCACCAACTTATGTCATAACCTCAACAAGTGTAAGAAAGGTTAAATAAAGAATTTGAAATGGATGCGCCTTGAGGTAGCAATACAGTTCAGTTGGCTGAAGCACTTGCCGCCAAGCACCATAGGAGTTCCACATTGTAGAAGGAAGAACCGACTCCCCACAAGCCAACCCTGACCTCCACACAAGTACTAAGACAAATGCATGACAATAAATAAATTTAATTTATAAAATGGTGAGGGAGTCTTGAGGTCCCTTCCAGCTTTTTAATTCTGTGATTGTAAAACATGGCAGACCTGGTAAGTTGGTGGCACATGACAGTAATCCCAGCCATTCAGCAAACTAAAAGTGAGTGGCTCACAAAGTCATAGATATAGATATAGATAATATGCACATTAAAGAGACATATACATATATACATACATATATATGCCACTCCAAAAATGAGCTAGCCAGTACATAACCTAGACACAATTCATGGTCATTGCCGTGCTCAGATTATTCAAATGAGGCCTTGAGAAGAATCCAGTGTGGACCTGGCTGCCAGAGAGTGTCCACGTGGGCTCCTGGAAACCTCTCGCTGACAGCACAGCCTGTCCCAGAATGACAAGTCTCTGTCTAACCCCAGGTTAAACGCATAATGTGCTTATTATACATTTAAGTATATTGTTGACGTTTTGAGCAGGCAGCTTCAACAACATTTCAGCTCATCACTATGATTAAGGAGAGTTTTTAAAAACTACGATCCTTTGTGCTTGTAAAGAGGGTGGGGAGGGAGGGAGGACTGACATGATGTATAATTTGACCATTTTAGCTTTCACATGATGTCACTTCACAATGTGGACAGCTTGGGAGGAATCTGACATCTGTCTTGAAGCACCTTCTCCGTCCCATGTTCCCAGACGCAGGAGCTAATGGGATCTCTGGTTACTTTTGGGGAGGTCGTGATCGCAAAGGGAGAGAAGGAAGGGAGAGTGGAAGTTAGACTTGTTAGCTGATTAAACTCACCTGGGAGCTTTAAAAACTACTAAACCCCACCTCAATAACCGTTCTCCTCCACCCATTCTTAGTTGGCCTGGGGGAAGAGGATCCTGGAGTTGGGGACATTTTTTTTAAGTCCTCACATAATTCTATGGTATTTCCAGTGTTGAAATGGCTGCTGCCGGGTCCTCTCACCGCAGTGCTCAACCCGTACCTCTTCCCTCACCCCTCTAGCCCTGGTTCATTCCACAAGCCTTAACTCTACATCTTCAGACAACATCCATGGGCTCAGGCAAGGGCTCAGTTGGTAGAGGGTTTCCTAGCAAGAGTGAGGCCCTGGGTTCAACACCCGATACGGCATAAGCCAGGCAAGATGGCATATGCCTGTTAACATGGCACAGCCTGGAACACACAGCCGTGAAGAACTAATCAAAGTTACAGTCCCCAGTAAGGACACAAATGGTATCCCGTGTCTGTGACATGATGCAGGGAGGACTCTTAATTCCTGCAGGATTCCCACTAAAAATCCATAAGCTGGGTAAGAGAGCAGTCAGATCCAAATTAAGAAACAGGCAATAAAACTGTGGTTTCGCAAACTTCTAAATGATCAGCGTTGGTAAAGACAAGGAAAGGATGAGGAAAGTCCCAAATCAGCTAAAGAGTCGTGAAAAGCAGGGGCTGGGCACAGCTTAGTGACAGGGCACAGGCTGGGCGTATATAAAGCCTGGATTAAGGCTGGGAAACTGCAGAGACAAACATGAAAAGTAAAGGAAGCATGTTGTTTTGAATCAGACCCGAGATTACAAAACAAAACAACAAAGCAAAGTATTTAAAGAATGTTGTTGGAGTCCGTGGTGGTTTGATTTTTACTGTATTATTACATTACTATCACACTTGCTGGGTTGGATCACCAAATTGTGGTCATGTGGAAGAATATCCCTGGCCTAGCAATTCACATGCTGAAGTATTTAGGGCCGAAAAGTCCACTCAAGTGATTGAATAGAAATATTCTGTCTGTATATCTACATACGTACATACATAGGAACAGACATACAGAATGTCAGGAAAGGGTAACACTGGCGGAGCACATGAAGAAGTTATCTGAGCATCAGTTATACTCCCTCTGTAGCGTCTCTGTATTTTTTTTTTTTTTTTTTTGGTTTTTCGAGACAGGGTTTCTCTGTGGCTTTGGAGCCTGTCCTGGAACTAGCTCTTGTAGACCAGGCTGGTCTCAAACTCACAGAGATTCACCTGCCTCTGCCTCCCAAGTGCTGGGATTAAAGGCGTGTGCCACCACCGCCCGGCTTGTATATTTTTAATTAGAAATGCTTTATTACATTTATTTAGTGGGAGGTATGGAATATTGCTACTACGCATATGTGGATGTAAAGGCCAACTTGCAGGAATCACCTCTCTCCTTCCACCTCATGGGTTCTGGAGATCAAACCCAGCTTGCCAAGTTAGGCAGCAAGCACCCTCCCCACAGAGCTCTCTTGCCAGCTTTGCTGGGTAGTTTTATGTCAACCTGACAGCTATAGGGACCCTCAATTGAGAGAGTGCATCCATAAAACTGGGCTGTGGACAAGCCTGTAGGGCACTTTCTTAACTACTGATTGATGAGGAGGGCCCAACCCATTGTGGATAGCGCTACCCCTAGGCTGGTGGACCTAGGTTCTATAAGAAAGTGCACTGAGCCAGCCAGTAGGCAACACCCTCCCATGGCCTCTGCATCCGCTCCTGCCTCCTGTTCCTTCTCTGTTTGAGTTCCTGTTCTGAATTCCCTCAATGATGAACAGTGATGGGGAACTATAAGCCAAACAAACTCTTTCCCCCTGAGTTGCTTTTAGTCATGGTGTTTCATCACAGCAATAGTGACCCTGACTGAGACACCAGTCCTAAATATTTTTAATTAAATGTAAAAATTAAAAAGGGAAAGAAGAACAAGTAGCTTTTAGAACTATCCAAATAAAATTCAAGGTAAGCCTTGAAGACCCTTCCCCCACCAAAATCCACCTTTATTCTGAAACATGACTATTGTTCCTAAAAGCACAAAATAAGAAGGGAAACTATTATACGCTATGCCCGGTGATGCAGGTGCGTGGCAGAAGTCATATAAGGGAGCTGTCTGGTGGAAAGGTATTGAAAATGAAAACACAGATCAATACTTGGTGTTCCTGAATGCTGGAAGCAAGCACTCCAACATGCAAAGAAATAGGAACTTGGGTTGACACGGTATATTATTCTATAGATTTTTTAATTTGGCAGGATACATAATTTAATAGCAATAAAAATACATATTCTACATTACCATATTATACATCCCTGTGGGGATTTCTACTATAGGATGTTGCTGTATACCCTATCATTTCATGCATAGTGTTAGACATAGAAACCTTAGAAACATGCAGTTCCTTGGAATAGTCTCTATCATAAAAGGATTTCAAAAAATTAGAACATGACAATCCTATTACACCCCTCCTCTGGGGCTCTCAACGGCCCAGTAAGCCAATGGAAACCACTCTTTCTTCTTGCCTGGACACTCACAGACCCCACAACTGGTTGCACCCACACTCCAAAATCCTCCTCCTTCCTGCGATGTGCTGTTTGGTGGGTTGGATTTTGTTTTAGGTAGTGCTTGAGCTTAAACTCAAGACCTTGCCCATGCCTTACCCACTTAGCCATTGCTCCAACTCAAGCCAGCTCATTCTGACCTCCTAAGGTGGGAGGGGAGAAAAGGGCCATCCATGTCAGCCATAATAATTCCTGATGTGGGATTTCCCTTTGTATACTATGAATGTGTTTTATTACTATTGCAGGGCAGAATATAGCCAAGCTGGAAGAAAGAGTAGGCAGAGTCAGAGAGATGCCATGTAGCTGCTGAAGTGGAAAGGCGTCAGAAAAGAACCTTATATCAGATAAGTCATAGCCTAGTGGCGATACACAGATTAATAAAAATGGGTCAATTTTTTTAGTTTGTTTAATTTTTTAAAAATTTTTTATTGTTTTTATTGAGCTATTACTTTTCTCCCCTTCCCTCCCTTCCTCTCGCCTCCCCTTCTACCCTCTCCCATGGCCCCCATGCTCCCAATTTACTCATGAGATCTTGTATTTTTGTACTTCCCATGTAGATTAGATCTATGTATGTCTCTCTTAGGGTCCTCTTTATTATCTAGATTCTTTGGGATTGTAAAATTTAGGCTGGTTTTTCTTTGCTTTATGTCTAAAAACCACTTATGAGTGAGTACATATGTCTTTCTGGGTCTGGGTTACCTCTCTCAACATTATGTTTTCTAGATCCATCCATTTATCTGAAAATTTTAAGATATCATTATTTTTTCTGCTGTGTAGTACTCCATTGTATAAATGTACCATATTTTCCTTATCCATTCTTCAGTCAAGGGGCATTTAGATTGATTCCAGAGTCTGGCTATGACAAGCAATGCTTCTATGAACATAATTAAGCACATGTCCTTGTGGTACGATTGAGCATCCTTTGGGTATATACCCAAAAGTGGTATTGCTGGGTCTTAAGATAGGTTGTTTCCTAGTTTTCTGAGAAATCTCCACACTGACATCCAAAGGGGCTGTACCAGCTTGCACTCCCACCAGCAATGCAGGAGTGTTCCCCTTTCCCCACAACCTCTCCAGCATACGCTGTCATAAGTGTCTTTGATCTTGGCAATTCTTACATGTGTAAGATAGAATCTCAAAGTTGTTTTGATTTGCATTTCTCTGATGGCTAAGGGTGTTGAACATTTCCTTAAGTGTCTTTCAACCATTTTAAATTCCTCTGTTGAGAGTTCTCTGTTTAGGTATGTACCCCATTTTTTATTGGATTATTTGTTCTTTTGATGACCAAGTTCATGAGTTCTTTGCATATTTTGGAGATCAGCCCTCTGTCCAATGTGGGATTGGTAAAGATCTTTTCCCATTCTATAGGCTGCCATTTTGTCTTGTTGACCATGTCCTTTGCTTTATAGAAGCTTTTCAGTTTCAGGAGGTTCCATTTATTAATTGTTTCTTGTTGATTGCGTTTTCTGTCCTGCCCAGTTCCCGTAGTCGTTAAGTCCCAAAGAAATCACACATTAACTATAAACTGATTGGCCCATTAGCTCAGGCTTCTTATTAACTCTTACAACTTATATTAGCCCATTATTCTTATCTGTGTTAGCCACATGTCTCAGTACCTTTTTCAGTGAGGCAATCACATCTTGCATCTTCTGTGGCAGGGCAAGACTGCAGACCAAGCTTTCTTCTTCCTAGAATTCTCCTGTTGTCATTGACCAGCCTCCACTTCCTGTCTGGTTGTCCCACCTATAATTCCTGCCTGGCTACTGGCCAATCAGCCTTTATTTAAAATATAATTGACAGAATACAGACCATTGTCCCACACCAGTTTCTCTCAGTGTCTGTGCTACTGGGTTATATTTAGGCAGTGGTCTCCTATGCCAATGAATTCAAGTACTTCCCACTTTCTCTTCTATGAGGATCAGCGTGGTTGGTTTTATGTTGAGGTTTTGATCCATTTGTACTTGAGTTTTGTGCATGGTGATAGATATGGATCTATTTTCATTCTTCTACATGTTGATATCCAGTTATGCCTGAACCATTTGTTTAATATGCTTTTCTTTTTCTATTTTATATTTTTTGCTTCTTTGTCAAAGTTAGGTGTCCATAGGTGTGTGTCTTTGATTTGGTTCCATTGGACCACCTATCTGTTTTTACTCAAATACCAGGCTCTTTTCAGTACTGTAATTCTGTAATAGAGTTTGAAGTCAGGGACTGTGATACCTCCAGAAGTTCCTTTATTGTATAGGATTGTTTTGGCTATTCTGGGTTTTTTGCTTTTCTATATGAAGTCGAGTATTGTTCTTTCAAGGTCTTTGAAGAATTTTGCTGGGATTTTGATGGGCATTCCATTGAATCTGTAGACTGCTTTTAGTAAGATAGCCATTTTTACTATGTTAATTATTCCTACCCAAGAGCATGGGAGATCTTTCCATTTTCTGGTGTCTTCTTCAATTTCTTTCTTCAAAAATTTAAAGTTCTTGTCAAACAGGTCTTCCACTTGTTTGGTTAGAGTTACTCCAAGATATTTTATGTTATTTGTGGCTATTGTGAAGGGTGATGTTTCTCTGATTTCTTTCTCAGCCCATTTATCATCTGTATAAAGGAGGGCTACTGATTTTTTTCAAGTTAATCTTGTATCCTGCTATATTACTAAAGGTGTTTATGAATTGTATAATCCTTGGTAGAATTTTCAGGGTCGCTTATGTAAACTATTATATCATCAGCAAACAGTGAGAGTTTGACTTCTCCTTTTCCTAATTGTATCCCCTTGATCTCCCTTTGGTGTCTTATTGCTCTAGCTAGGACCTCAAGAACTATATTGAATAGATATGGAGAGAGTGGACAACCTTGTCTTGTTCCTGATTTCAGTGGAATCACTTTGAGTTTAGTTTGATGTTGGCTGTTGGCTTGTTGTATATTGCCTTTATTATGTTTAGGTATGTTCCTTTTATCCTTTCTATCTCCTAGACCTTTATCATGAAGGGATATTGTATTTTGTCAAAGGCTTTATCAGCAACTAATGAGATGATCATGTGAATTTTTTTCAGTTTGTTTATATGGTGGATTACAGTGACAAATTTTTATATGTTGAACCATCCTTGCATCTTTGGGATGAAGCTGACTTGATCATGGTGGATGATTTTTCTGATGTGTTCTTGGATTCAGTTTGCCAATATTTTATTGAGTATTTTGCATGAACGTTCATGAGTGAGATTGGTCTGTAATTCTTTTTCTTATTAATGTCTTTGTGTGGTTTGAGTATCAGGGTAATTGTAGCCTCATAAAAAGAGTTTGGCAATGTTCCTTCTGTTTCTGTTGTAAGGAACAACAGAATTTGAGGAATATTGGTATTAGTTCTTCTTTGAAAGTCTTGTAGAATTCTATGCTAAAACCATTTGGTCCTGGGCTTTTTTTTGGGGGGGGGGGTTGGGAGACATTAGATGACTGTTTCTATTTCCTTAGCAGTTATAAGTCTGTTTAATTTGCTTATCTGGTCTTGATTTAATTTTGGTAAGTGATATTTGTCCAGAATATTGTTCATTGTCTTTAAGTTTTCCAATTTTGTGGAGTACAGGTTTTTGAAATATTACCTGATGATTCTCTGTATTTCCTCCATGTCTGTTGTTATGTCTCCCTTTCTCCATTTTCATTTCTGATTTTATTAATTTGAATATTCTCTCTCTGCCTTTTGGTTAGTTTGGATAAAGGTTTGTCTATTTTTCTGATTTTCTCAAAGAACTAACGCTTTATCTCATTGATTCTTTGTATTGTTTTCTTTGTTTCTATTTTGTTGATTTCAGCTCTCAATTTGATTATTCCATTTCTAAAATTCTCTCAGTTTGTGTTTTCATTATTGTCTCTATTTTGGTTTTAAAATCTTGGATAATTTCTTTCATCTGTTTGCTTTTTCTTGGTTTTATTTAAGGGATTTGTTGATTTCTTCCAATTTTTTGTTTATCTTTTCCTCCGTTTCTTTGAGGGAATTTTTAATTTCCTCTTTAAGGGCCTCAAACATTCTCCTAAAGTTATTTTTTAGGTCATTTTCTTCTGCTTCATCTATGTTTGGGTGTTCAAGTCTTGCTGTTATAGGGCCACTAGTTTTTGGTGGTGTCCTGTTGCTCTTTGTGGTGTTGAGTGTGTTCTTACCTTGTCTACCCATCTTTTCTTCTGATTGGTATAGTTGGGGCTGTGTCTCTGGAGAGCAATCTTCCAGGTGCCAGTGGGTCCAAGGCTCAGATGGTTGTTCCTCATGACAAAGTCAGGGCCATGGTTCCAGTCATCCAGGAGGTCACTTAGCGTTCCCAGAGGTTACTCAGAACTCCGGGGGGTTGCTCTGCAATCCTGGGTTCTTTCCAGCCTGCTTCCATGGAGATTGCTTGCTTGGGGCTGCTCCCACTGAGATTGTTGTCTTGGACCTGCTCTGGCAGAGGTCACTGGCTCAGGCCTGCTCCCTCGGAGGTTGCTGAGTCACATCCGGTCCCACAGAGGTCTCTGACAGGAGCCTGCTCCCTCAAGGGTGGCTCCTTTGTACCTCATCCTGTAGAGGTCATTGCCTAGGGCCTGCTCTTGTGGAAGTCACAGCTCAAGTCTGCTCCTGTGGAGATTGCTGCCTTGGACCTGCTCCCGCAGAAGTTCCTGGCTTGGGCCCCCTCCCTCAGAGATTCCTGACTTGTACCCATTCCCTCAGAGGTCTCTGGGTTGGCCCTGCTCCCTCAGTGGCTCCCTTGTACCTGCTCCAGTGGAAGTAAATCAGAAATGGGTTAATTTAAGATGTGAACGTTAGTTAATAAGAAGCCTGAGCTAATAGGCCAAACAATGTTATAATTAATATAGTTTTGCTTGATTATTCGGGTCTGGGCAGCCAGAAAATGAAAGAACAGCCACCAGCTACAGTTTCCAGCTACTAGGAACAGAAAACCCAACTCTAATCAGTCTAACAAATGAGTCTTACCACAACATGGAAGCGGGAAGAAAGATCAGCAGTGGTTGTTTGGTTCAGTGTTATGAAGATCCAATCTCTTTCAAGTCTCTGCTTGGGGTAACTCTCTCTCCTCCAGATACTGTACTGAGACACAGTCTTAGGGTTGCTATTGCTGCAACGAGACACCATGACCACAGCAACGCTTACAAAGGAAAGCATTTGATGGGGCGGCTCACGGTTTCAGTTACAGTACATTTTCATGATGGGACATGGATGTGTGCAGGCAGACATGGTGCTGCAGAGGTAGCTAAGAGTTCTGCATCTTGCGCAGGCAACAGGAAGTGGCCTTACACTGGATGTAGCTGAAGCGAAGGAGACCTCAAAGCCCACCCTCACAGTGACACTTCCTCCAAGAAGGCTGTGCCCACTCCAACAAGGCCACACTTCTAAGAGTGTCACTCTCTTTGGGGGCCGTTTTCTTTCAAACCTCCACACAGTCCAACAGCAAAAGAGCTTAACTATTTCACTAATCGGCAAGGAAAACAGTTCAACAATCCAGCTGTTAGAAAAACTCCAGAGACCTAAACTGGTGCCCAGAAAAAGGACCGAGCCACACAACAGGCTCAGACCAAACACAACTCACTCCCAGGGCAGAGATGGAAAGAGTACTCAATAATTAAGAGCCCTTGTTGCTGCTCCAGAGGACTGGGTTCAATTTCCTGCAAAGACACGGAGGCTCACAGCCCCCTGTAACGTGGGTTCCAGGGAATCCGTCACCCTCAGCTGTCCTCTTCTGGCCTCCTCAGGCACCAGGTTTGCCAGTGATGCACACACATATGCCAGAAAAACACCCATAAACATAAAATAAAATAGGACTTTTGTGTTTTGTTTTTGTCTTTTTCAACACAGGGTTTCTCTGTGTAGTCCTGGCTGCCCTGGAACTCATTCTGTAGACCAGGCTGGCCCTGAACTTAGAGATCCACCTGCCTCTGCATCCTAAGTACTGGGATTAAAGGCAAGCACCACCATGCCTGACAAGAATTTTATTTAACAACAAATTAGGGCCTAATGTTTACAGGGAAAATGAGGTGAATGGGGAGCTGGTGATGTGGGTCAGCAAGGAAAGGTACTTTTCACAAAGTTGAAGCCGAGCTTCATCCCTGGAACCCAGGAGGTGGAAGGAAACCAACTCCCACAAATTGTCCTCTTCCTACACACTCAAATAAATACATGTAAAAATATAGTTTTAAAGAGATGGATGTGGAACAGCAGGAGGATGTGAAACTGACCTACTTCTAAGTCTTGATACAAAACTTAAACAAAATAATGTATCGCAAACTATTTGCAAACATTGAACTTTGGATATGTACTAAATATTGAAAATGCAAGGTATCGATTGAGCAAGCACAAAGGAAGGAATTGTTTTTTGCACTGAGTCCACTCCTCTTGAGCTACTGGATTACAGAATGAGGTTGCCGAATAAAATGTGTTTTTCTTAAATTTGAATTTTCATTTTAAAATACTTTAGTTTTAAATTTGAACATAACATGAGATATATTTATATAAAATAATTTTATGTTCTGTGCTTGCCTAAAATTCAAATTTAACTGGATATCCTGTGAGTGGGGCATGAAGAATTGAACTGAATGCTGCTGCTGCGTTCATCTGTCAGGGACTGACCAGGTCTGAGTGGGTTTGGGAGTGGAGTGGATGGTTGGATTCACACTGATGACTTGTTAAATACTTAACTATCTTGAGAAATGTGTGGAAATGGGTAGAATCTAATGCGGTTGGCTGCAGTGCAATTCAGTGGAGTGGGCAGAGTTAAAAGATGGATTCGAGCTCAGTGGCTAATCAACATTTACTGAAACCTTGATGTACCCCAGGCATGGTGCTAAGCACCAGATCTGCATTACTCTCTTATACCCCCTCAGACTAGGGGCCTTCTGAGGCAAAAGAGATGCCTGGAATGAGAAACTGAAGAAGACACTCGTGTTCAGTGTCACATAAATGTGTCCTCTTCAACAAGCCACTTAGCTATGCGTCCAGCATCACCCAGCTAACTGCATTTCTTTTTAGATATTTTTAATTAAAAATTGCATCACTTCCCCCCCTGCATCTCTTTCATTCCTCCAATCCCACGAACCCCATGCATCATTCTCTCTCTCAAAAGCATGGTCTCTTCACACACACACACACACACACACACACACACACACACACACACACATGCTTAAATACAGAAATACAACCTGTTCAGTCCATTTAATGTTACTTGTGTGGCTATTATTTGGGGGCCGACCACTTGGTATTGGATAACCAAATAGGGGGCTCATCCTGGAAGAGACTCATTCTCCCATTCTCAGCATCCATCGCCTATAGTTCTTTGTCTAGGGGTGAGAACCTGTGAGCTAGTTCCCTTCTGCATTACCATGTCTGCTGGTGTCCTCCGTGTTCAGGTCTTCTTTAGGCAACCCTAGGAGGTAGCATGGGGGTAGCTTCTCTGTCATTTCTAAGACACGGTATCATAGCAGATGTCCTGGCCCTATGGCTCTTAACGTCTTTCTACTGCACTTTTCCGGGGTGGTCCCTGAGCCTTAGATGCAGGGGCTGTGTTGTAGATGTATCCGTTGGGGCTGAAGATCCTGCAACCACTTCTTCTCTGCTTTTTGATCAGATGTGATTTTCTGTAAAGAACTCTGTCTATGACAAAAAAAATTTCTTTTTTGTTTTGTTTTGTTTTTTCGAGACAGGGTTTCTCTGTGTAACAGCCCTAGCTGTCCTGGAACTAGCTCTGTAGACCAGGCTGGCCTCGAACTCACAGAGATCCACCTGCCTCTGCCTCCCGCTGGGATTAAAGGTGTGTGCCACCACTGCCTGGCAAAAGAGGTTTCTTTGATGATAGGGTGAGAGCTACACTTATCTGTGGGTATATGGGTATAAGGATAAATATTTAGAATGCAGTTAGGAATGAGAGTGGCCCAGTAAAGTGGTGGTAGTGTTTCACCTCTAAGATCCAAGACCTCAGCAGCCCCTGGGAGTTAGCTAGGTTTCCAGTACCAAGCATGCTTTCCCTCTTATTGAGTGGGCCTTGAGTCCAGTGAGAACTGTTGGCTATCACTAAGATATTAATTACTACGTAATATTAATATTACTAAGATACCGCCGGGCGGTGGTGGCACACGCCTTTAATCCCAGCACTTGGGAGGCAGAGGCAGGCAGATCTCTGTGAGTTCGAGACCAGCCTAGTCTACAAGAGCTAGTTCCAGGACAGGCTCCAAAACCACAGCGAAACCCTGTCTCAAAAAACCAAAACCAATATATATATATATATATATATATATATATATATATATATATATATATATATATATTACTAAGATACCAATGCCACTATTATACTCTTAGCATTATCACACCTTGCTGGTTGGCATGGTTCATAGGCATTCAGGAAGGTAGGACTGTGGGATGCTTCCCTAAGCTGGAAGATTTCATAGCACTTTCCAGTACTTTAGAAGTTCGTTTTCAGGAGGAAGTTTTCAAGTCATGTTCTGCATGGGCCAGTCCTTGGTCTTCTGTCTGAAATACACAATATCTTCAACAATAGGAACTCACCTTCTGTGTCTGGAGGGCAACAGCAGCAGCCTATCCTGTTGTGGGTGGAGTCTCTTGGACTTCCAAGAACAACTCAAAAGGGGTTTTCTCATGCCTGGTATTGGGGGTTTTTGCTAGATTATCTATGGCTCTTGCAGAGAGCATTGTCAGTCCAAGTGATATGCTTTCCTTAAACTATATATGTATACACATAACTTATGTGTATTCCATGGAATACTTACATGTATTCTATGCAATCCTAGGTATTCCTTAGGACTTTTTCTTCAGACAGCCCTAGTGTCCTTTTGGTCTTCCCCTTCCTCACTTTCTGCGGTGACTCCCCTCTCCCTCCCTATAAAAAGCACTGTCCAGGTTTTACACATCACCCCATCTAGACTACTCGTACCCGTCTGCCCCCGCCCCAGGTGCTCCACCCTCTCTTCACTTTCCTGGTTTCTGCAGCACTCGGGTTATGGACTCAGATCTGAGATCTGGAGTGGAACCACAGATGAGAGAGAACATTCCTTCAGGGTTTGTCTTTCTGGGTCTGGGTCACCCCACTCAGTGCAATACTTTCTCGTCTGCCCATTTACCTGTGGGTTTTATGGTTTCCTTTCCCTTTACAACTGAATAGCACCTCTTGCATACGTACACATTTTCATCAACTATTGGGTTGTTTCCATTTCCTGACCACTGTGCATAGAGCAACAGTGAGCATCGCTGAGCTTCTCTGTGGAGGAGAGCTTCAACTCCTTTGGGCAGACTTATTTTTAGCTTTTTTGAGAATTCTCCACACTGAATTTCAGAGTGATTGGACCAATTTGCAATCTCAACAACATCAAATGAGGGTTCCCTTTCCCCCAAAATTCTCTCTAGCATTGGCATCTGGTTGTTTGTTGATCTTAGCCATTCTGGCTGGAGTAAGATGAAATTTCAGTTGTTTTAGTTTGCATGTGTCTGATTGCTAAGGACAAGGACTATTTCTTAGCCTCCTGTTTCTTCTTTTGAGAACTCTGTCTTCAGATTTATAGCCCGTTTTTAAATGAATTATCTGGTGCTTGTTTTGATTGTCCTTGTTTCTTTTTTTTTGTTTGGCTAGTTTTGGTTTTTGTTTTGTCTTGGGTTTTTTTGTTTTGTTTTGGTTTGGTTTGGTTTGGTTTGGTTTTGGTTTTTCAAGACAGGGTCTCTCTGTAGCTTTGGTGCCTTGTCCCAGAACTAGCTCTTGTAGACCAGGCTGGCCTCGAACTCACAGAGATCCGCCTGCCTCTGCCTCCCGAGTGCTGGGATTAAAAGCGAGTGTCAGCACCGCCTACCTCTGTTTGACTGTTTCTTTAGCTGAGCCAAAGCTTTTTAGCTTTATGAGGTCCCACTTGTCAATTGTTGGCCTTAAGTCCTGGGCAAGAGTCCTATCCAGAAAGTCCTCTCCTGCACCTGTAGCCTGTAGGTGCTGCCTATTTCATGGAGCAGTTTCCGATTTCACATTGGAGGTCCTCGGTCCATTTGGAGTTTGGTTTTTGTGGAAGACTACAGATACAGATCTCATGTCTTTCACCCTGCAGCTGCCTTTCTACAAGGGGCAAACCTGTTTTCCGACCATGTCTCGCATATTTAGCTTCATCCCGAAGAGCTAGACTTCATATGCTAGTTAGTTCAAAGTGGGGATAATCTCCATCAATGGGGCAGAGTGTACAGAAGGACCCAACGTGGGAACAGGGTGGAAGGTGGACTCTCTAAGTCCTCAGCCCAGCAGCCTGTAATCCAGGCTACCCGTTGGAAAGCCTGGAAGCTCTGGAAAACTCCCAGCCATGCCGCACCCCGGTATTTGTAAACCTCCTTAGACTGAGACCTCCAATGTCGGAAACCACATTAGACTCATGCCTAACAGACTCTGAAGAGGATTTCCCCTCTCTCCACCAGAGGCCTGGGAGCTGTCAAGGGCCTCAGTCCCATAGGACACAACAGGCTGTGTGGAAGGAAGGCTAGCCAGGCACTAAAGGCCAGAGACCTTCACCCTTTCTGTTTTCTCATAAATAACAAGAGCAAGAAGATAGCAAATGGCTGTTTGGAGCCCAAACATACTTGCGTAGAGGTAGGCAGGACTGACATTTGTCGATTCTGAGGGGGGTGGGAGGCAATGAGAGTCAGGGTAGAAATACCGATGGCTTTGTATCTCATACACCTGAGGGTACCCATTCCTGGAGTTCTCCCCTCCGTATCCTAAAAGCTGTTTTCTTTACCTACTGAGGACCAGAATGAAGAGGCGAAGCGGCACCATAAGGAAATTAATTCAGGCAGGGTTTCCAAGTGACAAGCAAAGACGATCTTTGGCTACGCTGCTTGCTCCCTAGACTTAGTCTAAGGAAATCAGAGAACTGTTAGAAACAATAACCATGGCTCTAACTAAATTTCATTTTAATGGCTCAAAATCAGATCTCTTACACACAGCCCTCACAGAAGGCCATAGATAATTCTATGAATATAAAAGGGCTTTAAAATGACATTTGGGCAGAGAAAATGGCTCAGTGGATTGAGGTACTTGTCACCAAGCCTGATGATCTGAGATCAGTCCCTGAGACCCACATGGTAGGTAGAGAGAACACACTTGCAAAGGTTGTCCCCTTCACATGTATGTTGTGATATGCATATACACACTCCGTGTGTGTGTGTGTGTGCGTGTGTGTGTGTGCAAGTGTAATAAAAATTCAAAATAACATTCATTGGTATTATTTCAGGCCCTATCCTCACAAGATATTTCAGTTATGAAACACATATTTATTTTAACACAACACTAGAATTATTAAAAGACAGCTGCATTTCCAGCAGCTTAGCTATGCTTGCTGTTCGGGGATCTCCAGGGTCAGAAACAGGAGCCTCTCCTCTCTGTAGAAATGCAGGCTATCTGACTCCATCTTAGTCCTATGGATCAGAACTGCATTTCACCTTGGGGTGATTTAATGCACAGTCTAGTTTAATAAGCCGTGGCTGGGAACTGGGGGGATGGCTCAGTTTGTAAAAGAGCCTGCTACATAAATATGAGGACCTGAGTTCAGATCCCCAGAACCCATATAAAAGGCCAAGCAAGAATGAGGTCACTTCCAGGTGAGTGACCAAGCTCACTACAGAGGCGTACCTGTAACCCCAGCACTGGGAGACAGAGCTAGGAGAATCTTGGGAACTCACTGGCTATTCAGTCTAGCCAATTGGTGAGCTCCAGGTTCAGTGAGACACACTGTGCTTATCTATACATCAAATGTGCAGAGAACCAGGAAAGAAATAATCTCATACATGCTGTTGTTTGAAGAACACTCAATCAGGAAAGGTTCCCAGCCCATATGGGGAAACATAAACACCCTAATATTGAAGGGGTGGCCCCTGAGATTAGGGAAGAAATGAGACGCGGATGTCAAAGGACTATGACTATATGCTTCCCAGTCTTCATGCCATCATCTGTAAGAGCAACTCTATTGTACCATTTTATGGATGAGGAAACTGAGGTTACCAGTAGTAAGTTTGACTGACTGGGTCATGTTCCTGGCTAGTTGAAGCTCTGAGACTCTAGTTTGTGCCTGAGTAGCTACTTTATAAGGCAGGCGCCTTTCCACCATTCTGCTTCTTGAGTAGGAGACCTGCTGAGACACGCTCCCTCAGGCCCAGGGACCCGGCTGCCTTCACCTTGCAACCCTCTCGTCATCGCAGCATTCCTCCAGCTTCATCCCCCACCTTGGGTTTTAACCAGAGACCACCTTTCTAGAAGATATAATTTACACACCTTAAAACTCGCCTTTTCAAAATGTACAATTTAATGTATTTTAGTATGTTTGCAGTTATGCAATGATTACCACGATCTAATCCCAGAACATTTTCATCAACCAAGGAAGAAACTCTCCATCCATTACCTCCCGTCCCCCCAGCCTCTGGAAACCACTAATCTACTCCTGCCTGTGAGCCTGCCTACTCTGGACATTTCAGATCAGCAGGGTCATGTGATGTGTGGTCTTTGTGATGCGCATCTGGCAGCTGATAGGATGTTTTTGAGATTCGTCCACATTTCAAGCACCAGGACTTCATTCTTCTCGACTGCAAGGTAATTGTTCCGATGTATGCTTCCTGCATGTTCATTCATGAGCTGATGGATATTTGGACCGTTCCCACCTTTTCCCTCTCACGAGGACGGTGAGCAAGCCTTTACGTGGATGTACATGTTCATCTGAAAGGTTGATTTTGTTTGGTCATGTGGTCACGACACATTTAACTTGCTGGGGGAAATGCCACGTTGTTTTTCAGAGAATATTCTCCTCAATGTTCTGATCTCTTCCTGGATTTGAACAAGAATACAATGTAGTCAGAGAGATACAGGAAGCCATGAAGCGGAAGAGGCAAGACACAGCTGATGTCACTGAACATCAGCCTGTAACCACAGTGACTGTCCAGGCCTGAGGCAGTCTCACAAGAGTGGCCAAAAGAGGAATTTGATGAGAATGCAGAGAAAGCAGGTGTCCGGGGCTTGTGGCTGGAGACTGCACAGAGCACAGATCCTTTCTTGTACTCACTGTGTGGCCTTGGAAGGGGTCTTTCTCCTTCTGGGTCTCTGGTTTCCCATCGGTGGAACCGGATGCATCTTCATTCTACTGTGCCCCCCTCTTACTGTCCCCATGGCTCTGGCTTGAGCTATTCAGGAATCAGAATGTGCTATGGGATTGCTAGAGCTGGCTAGGGGAACTACAGGTATGCCTAAAGATGAGTGAGGGGGGCTCCCAGCTATCTGCTCAGGGACTAACAAGCCTCTCAGGGATGGGGTGCTCAGCACTGCGGACCATCAGGTGGGGACCCCTGTCTCGGACATCGCACAAATGAGGAACACTAAACAGCAGCAACAGCCCCTGGGCCACATGCTATAAGTGCAGACTTTTCTTCCAAGGAGTAACGTTTGCTTTACTACAGGAGAGATGAGGCCATTTTACTCCGCTGTTTCCTCTTAATGGAGAAACCAGAAAACTACCTCTTCAGCTCTAACTGTTAAGTGGGACTGTTTGAGTTCTAACCAAGAAAACAGGCAGCAGTGGTGGGGTCTTTGAAAGACAGTGAAGCAGCTCTCTCTGCCTTGTCTTTTACTGTGACAAGGATGAATTACATGGAGGCCTGGGAAGGTGAAGGTACCTGGGTCTTGTCTCTACCACCCAACTGCTTGAATTATAGGTATCCACCGGTGACGAGATCTGACTTGGCTTTTTCTCCCCAAGTTATGCAACCAAAGTGCAGTCTGCAACAGGGGTGTGAGTGGTCTGGAAAGCCTGAATGTCTGGCTCTTTACAGAGATATCTCACTGACCCCTGGACTACCCTACATAGACTCGCTCAGCTTCCCACAGCACACAGCACAGGGCAAGACCTAATAACACCCTAACCTTCAGAAATACGGCATTTGCTTAGAGTGTGAGGTCATTAACTCCATGCGTGTTCCAGTCACTTTGTACTAAGATGTGCTGGGAAGAACAGGACATCAAGAGCTAGGCACAGAAGAGCCTAGATGCCCGCCAGAGAGCTCAACGTGTGGTGTAAAGGCGCCCCCTAGGGGCCTGCTAACGTTGCTGAGCCCAGTATACTCCCCCCCCCCCTTAAGAATTCACGGAGGCACACACAGGTCCAGGAGAGTGAAAACAACCTAGGATTTCTAAAACCCAGGAAAGACTTCAGGAGCCGATAGGACAGGACAATCCTAAGAAAGACATTCGATATTGTGAAGCTTAGGGAAGAAAATTCCGAGTTACCTCTAGAACCTCAGGCTTAAAAGAAAAACTCTAGCTGGGCGGTGTTGGCACATACCTTTAGTCCCAGCACTCAAGGCCAACCTGGTCTACAGGCAAGTTCCTGGACAGCCAGGACTGTTACACAGAGAAACCCTGTCTTGAAAACCAAAGAAAGAAAGAAAGAAAGAAAGAAAGAAAGAAAGAAAGAAAGAAAGAAAGAAAGAAAGAAAGAAAGAGGGGCTGGAGAGATGGCTCAGTGGTTAAGAGCACCGTCCGCTCTTCCAGAGGTCCTGAGTTCAATTCCCAGCAACCACATGGTGGCTCCAAACCATCTGTAATGAGATCTGGCGCCCTCCTCTGGTGTGTGGGTATACATGGAGGCAGAAAGTTGTATACATAATAAATAAATAAATCTTTAAAAAAAAAGAGAGAGAGAGAAGGAGGGAGGGAGGGAGGGAGGGAGGGAGGGAGGGAGGAAAGAAAAAGAAAACACTCAAGCTCTGAAGATGCTAACGTGAAAGGAGAAGATTGAGGTCAATTTTGCTAAAATCAAGAACTTGTATGCAAGCAAACCATTACACAGCAGATGAAGGGACAAGCCAAAGGCTGGGAGATAACTGTGACATGACAGCAAAGAATTGATGTCCAGACTCTACAAAGAGCAGCTACAAATCACAGAGAATCTAATACCCTCTTCTGACCTCCCCCAGCACCAGGCACATACATGGTGCACATTCATGTATGCAGGCAAGACTCATATGCATGTAATAAAAATAAATCATTTTTAAAATTAGGGAAAGGTCAAAACAGGGATTTCAAACATGTGAAAATATAAAAGAAACACAACCATGAGAAGATGCTCAACCTCCTTAGTAACAAGGACAATGCAAATAGAAGCCAAAAGGAGATGCAGACCCACAACCACCCAGTTCACAGAAGACTGCCCAGGCAGGAGCAGCAACTGAGAACAAGGAAAGTTCCTGTGTGCTGTTGGACAGTGTTAAGTGCTAAGCCACTAGCAACAGCTTGGCCTTAGCTGATAAAATTAAAGACAGGCATGTCATGTGACTGAGCAGCGTCACATCTAGATCAATACTAACTCTTACATGCAGCCAGAGACATGAACAACCATTGTTTATAACAGCCCCAAACCATAAATAACTGAAACCTCCCTTCTCTGGAGGAGCAAAAGTCACAGCATATTACCACGCCAGAACACTGTGCAACGCGTGAGCTACAGCTGTACCCGGCAGCAGGAGAATGAGGCAGGCAAGCAAGCTGTGGGAGAACACCTACAACTCTGTCCTCTTGGTGAAAGCACAGGGAGTGGAAAACTGAAATCATGCCGTGCCTAGCGATACTGCACGTGGTGAAGCTCCATTTAAAGAGCAAGGGGAGCTGGAGAGATGGCTCGGTTGGTACAACCGCTTGCTCTGAAAGCCCGAAGACCTGAGGGCCTGAGTTTGAACCCACAGCACCAAAGTTAAAAGGCTTGTGTGCCTGTAACCCCAGCAACTGAGAGCCTAGATGTCTATTTCATGCTGTATATATTCTTTTACAAGTGAACTACTCACCAAAGCCCTTTTTCTAAGAGCAAGAACCAAAGTATTGTAACAAATCTCTATAATCATGGCACTCAACAGACTAAGGCAAGAGGATCACAAGTCCAAAGCCAGCCTGGGCTACATAGGCCTCAAAGAAAAAAGTAAAAAGAAGAGAACTGGGATTTCCAAAGGGTAGGCAGACTACAATCAAATGCTGATGTTCACGTGTATGCGTGTGTGCATGTGTGTGTGTGTGTGTGTGTAAAACTGAAACACACGAGTTTATCTGAGGGTAGAGAACCATTAGGAAGTTAGTTAGGGTTGTGGCATTAACATGGAGGGCCTTCTCTGTGCCAGGTTCTAATTTTCAGAGTCTCAATGGGTAGTAAATGCTGCCTTGTCAGTCAGACACAGCCAAGAATAAGCCAAGTGGCTGCAATTCTGGATGGCAGTGAATTAGAACTTACTGCTGTATCTAATAACCCCTCTGTGACATTTGCCTGACATTTCAGTTTGTAAGAGCACTCCCATGTGCCAGCTCAGTCACTTCCCACAATCCCGCAGAGAGGTAGCCATAGAAGGTTATTAGTATGCCGATTTCATCTTATTTTAAAGCCAGGGTCTCATGTACCCTAGATTGGCCTCAAATTTAACTAGGTAGCTGAGGATGACCGTGAACTGTTGATCCTCCTCCAGGACTAGAGTGCTGGTCTTATAAGCATGTAATATACCACCACACCCAGTCTATGCTGTGCTAAGTCTCTAACCCAGGGCTTTGTGCACGCTAAGCGAGCGCTCTACCAACTGAGCTACATTTCAATCACTTATGTGATTATTTACTTCTTAAGATGATTCTTTTTATCTGATAAACTATTAAATTATAAATAATATCTGATGTTTTATTATTTATTTAGTATCATGTGTGTAGATGTGCACTTGAGTGTGTGCCAATGGAGGCCAGCATAAATTTTGATATCCTGGGAGACCAGAAGGCAGTGTCAGATTCCCTGGTGCTGTTCCCTGGTGCTGGAGTTACAGGCAGTTATCGACATTGGGAACTGAAATACTGGTCCTTTGCAAGAGCAGATGGCACTCTTAACCACTGAACCATCCCTCCAGCACCACCTGTATGGCTTTTTTTTTTTTTTTAAAGAAAAAGAAATCAAACCACAGAAAGCCAATAATAATCTTCTATTGGTCCCACACACACACCTGGCCCCAACGCTGCAGCACCTCCTTCTCCTTCCTGGAAACATGGCAGCCTGCCCTGAGCCATACTCCTTGTACACCCCTACTCATAAACACCCTGTATCTCTCACCTTGATTTGTGCTTTTTGTGGTCCTGATACGTAGGGACCTTCTGTTTCTTCTTCTTTAAGGAATTTTCCTTAGCTTTCTCACCATATGTCTATATGGACTCCCTTTTCCTTTTCTTGGTCTTTTTGTTTGGTTTTGATGAAGGTCTTGTCGTGCTTCCCAGGCTGTCTTTAGATTCCTGTGTTCAAACAATCCTCCTGCCCCAGTATGCTAAACAAGGGACCATGGGCTCCTGCCACCTTACCCAGCTCTAAGTACAGTTCCAGTTCCTATCATGTGTTATCAGTGTTTTGACACTTGTCTTGATTAGTCTGCAAAACTTCCTCGCCCTCCGGAGCCAATGGCATAATGACATGGTAACTGGGAGAGATCACTAAGAACTTATTCTGTCATGTCGTGTGGTCTGGAAAACTTTAAATGAGACAGTGCCTACTATACAGTCTGTGTTAACTGAATGACTATCCCTCTTCACCCAGTGATTCCAGAGAGTAACAGTGAGGTATTAAACCAAAAGGCCATCGCTGACGGTGAGCTCCTCCACCCTCCCGCAGGCTCAGCTTCAACATTTCCAGTCCGTTTCAGGGGAAAGACTTCCAGGCTGGGAGTGTACCTTGCCTAGTACGCACAAAGCTCTGGGTTCAATTCCAAGTGCCATAGCTTCAAGAAGTGGTGGTAGACAGCTGTAATTCTAGTCCTTTGGGCAGTGGAGACAGGAAGATAGAAAGTTCAAGGTCATCCTTGGCCTGTAGCAAGTTTAAGGCTAGCCAGGGAAATATGAGATCCTGATCCTGTCACACATTCTCATTCTCTCTCTCTCCCCATCTCCCTCTCTCTTTTTGTCTCCGCTCCCGTGTGTGTGTGTGTGTGTGTGTGTGTGTGTGTGTGTGTGTGTGTGTGCATGCAGAGACTTATGTACTGGCAAAATATAGCAACTTAAAAAGAAACTATAGGTACAGTACTTTGGGCTCTCCAAGCGGAAAGGTTCAGAAATTGACCCCCAGTACTGAGCTTGCTCTGTATCATCCAGGCTTGAGGGAGCCTGCAGGTGGGCTCATGGTAGGAGGGATAGGGAGAGAAGGCAGTCAGGAGATAACCCTGATTGTTTGCACTGAGATTGATGGAGGCAGTAGCGCTAACCCTTATCTAAGCAGCTGTGTGAGCTTCAGCTGCTTTTCTCCTGGGAGGGCCCTTCCAGCTGAGCCACTCAAGGACACACTCCCCCTTCTTCAGAGCTGCCTGGAAAGGAATGAACTCTCTAATCACATGACCGTCATTTGCATGTTCATTACCTGGACTGGTGTCCTACTCCTGTCCGCACTGAGAAGCCAAGTCCTGTCCACTGGCCAAGGGTGTTTTGGAGTCAGTTTTCTCACTTAGTGGTTCTGGGCAGCAGACTGGACTTGTACTCTAGAACCTGGAATGAGAGAGTTTCCTTGAGAGGATTCCAGAAGGAGGTGTCAACTGAATGAGTAATAAATGACCTTCTGACTCTCAGGGTGTAGGGAACACAATTTTCAGATGCTCTTTTATCTATGAAGGAAAGACATCTGACAGGAACCCATTGACTCCTTTAACCACAATGTAAGCAGACATTTTATTCCTGAGCAAATTGTAAATAGTGCATGAATAATTAAAAAAAAAAAGAACCAGCCTAGTGCTAGCCAAAGAAAGCTAGATTGAAGAAAAATTGGGAGCCCAAGTTCAGATATTAACTCTCAGCAATGCTTCAAAGCAATAATCTTATATACCCCCGCCCTGCAACAGACAAATTCACTGGGGTAATGTCGGTGGTATTGTAAATTCTCAATGCTTCTGTTGGGAAGCAATATGACAGCGCACAGGCAGGGCTGTATTATGATCCCTGAGAAATAGGGCAATATAAAGTCAGCACTAAAACATTAACATCAGCAATAGCTATTATAGTAAACGAAAACCCCCGCAGTTCTAGGCTTAAGAGAATTGCTACATAGATTCTGATGACAGCCTCACATTCGTCTCTCCCGGAGCGATCGGGGTAATTAGGGAGATTAGCAACACTGAGAGATGTTTATAATGAGAGAACTATCCCAAGCTCCGGGATAACATATGTACTCTGATTGTAGCTCTGTGAAAATGTCCATTCCAGAGTCCCAGGACCAGAAGGTATTAAAATAAAACCGGCTGTAGTGCTTGGGAGGCGAGATGTTATGTTCCACATCATTTTTAATTTCCTCTTAGATGCCACTTTGTCTTCAACTAACTAGAGAAAAGAAAGCACAACAGTTTAAAAAGGAATTCACCTTTCTGCCAAATTCCCCGCTAGACAGTAAGAAAGGAAAGGAATCCTGCCTAGCTCGCTCAATAATATTTGCCAAAGTGTGTGGCTGGCACAGGCGCGATGTTCTGTGAGTGTCCGTGGACTAAGGACTGGGGACTGCCAGCCTCTCTGAAGGATCCAGTGAACAACCGATGAAGATCCCCTGCTGAAGATCCCCTGCTTTCGCGGAGATACAGCTTGCCAATATCTCCACAGTCTCCAAAACCTAAACACTTCCTTCTACAAACAGCCCTTAGAGAGCCGCCGTCTCCCGTCCTCCACAGTTTGATCGGCAAAAGGAAAACATGATCTTAAGACTTCCCTTTCTGGGGCCAGCCTGGAAGGGGGGACCCTTCCTCTCTGGTACAGAGGCTTCGCCTTGGGCCAGAAGAATGATCCCCAATCACCGGGACGCTAACGCTTCACACCACCAGGTGGCAGTCTATGTCCCTCCTTCCCGTGCAGAACCAGCACTTTGATAGTGAACTGTTCAAATCCCGGTACCCAGTCAACCTCCTACAGATCTTAGGTTTGCCTGATGTTGTCAGAAGTGATCCCTCCCCTCACTTTTCATCTGGGGAAACCATTTCCACAGAGGCCAGGAGAGTGTCCATGACCTCTAAGAGCAGACCTGGACGGAAGGGCAGCTGCCAGGAGCCAGCTCACCTTGCTTAATGCCCTCCAGGCTGTTGAGGTTATAGCAGTCTGAACAAAATAAAAGCAAGCAAGATGTTTCTAGATCCAGAACAAAAACGCCTCTACATCACCTCGTCAAATTACAAAATTGATCAGGCCTTGTGACCTTTGGATTCCCTTTAGAGAAGGAAATGCATAAAAAAAATAGAATTTGTCTGTAAGTATTTTATAAAACTGGGGCTGGAGCTCAGTGGGCAGAGTGCTTTCCTAGCATGCATGAAGCTCTGTATAAACTGCACGTAGTGGCACATACGGCACGTGCCGGTAATCCCACACTCAGGAGGTAGAGGCAGGAAGATCAGAAGTTCAAGCTAGGTTGGGATACCTGAGACCCTGAGACCCTGTCTAAAATAAACACAATGTGTGTGTGTGTGTGTGTGTGTGTGTGTGTGTGTGTGTGTGTGTGTGTGTGTGTGTGTAAAGCAAAGATATATACAGAGATGCATATAACCATGCTTAATGTAGCAGTTAAAGCCTAAGGTAGTTCAAATGACCTACTATGGGGCAGAACTGAGGAAATTGTGATGTGGTCATACTGACACTGCCCGTGGTCTGCATAGAGAGCAGGGCTGGAGTCCAGCCTGAGGAAGGAATAATACTATGTTGGACACTAAATCAATATTTCCTGACTTTGGGGTCAGGTTCTCTAGAAAGACAGCAGCTGCAAAGGGAGCTTGGAGTGAAAAGATCACTTACTACCCAGACGACACCAAAGTTCAGGCCTACAATACTGATTTTCTCCCATTACACAGAGACTCCGCAGGGCAAGGAGGTGTAATTACATAAGCCATAAGCCATAAGCCACAAGAGAGGATCTAACTTCTTGGGAACTGAAGACACTCACAGAATTCCACCTGGGAACACATCCAGGCTCTTGCATCCATCTACAGATCCTGAAAGTGACTCCCAGAAATCCCCCATCCGTCTGTGATCTTCTGGGATGAGTCCTTTGGCTAAAGAGAGTATAACTAAGCACTTTTTGGTATTTGTTACTAAAAAGAAAAAATGGAGCCAGCACTAAGCTGAATAAGTTCATGCAGTAGTGGCAGCTTTGAGAACAAGACCAAGGCTGGGGAAACCAGTGACGACCCATGTGCACAGAAGAAAACCACGGTCCCGCCCTGAAATAGAACTGCCCCACACAGGAAGACCTTCTGACCCCTGCTATCAAAACTGAAGGCAGGAGAAACTGAGCAACCACAAGCGCCTCAGAAAGCAAACAGGGCCTTCGACCTTGGAAATAATAACTACAAATTAAATAGCTCAGGCATCTTTGCATTTCTGCAAAAGATCAAGGTCGACAAGTAAGCAGGCTGGTGCCCAAGACTGTAACCCCGCTACAGAAGAAGAAGGACCTCAAAGTCAGGGCCTGCCTGGGCTACAGATCTCAAAGTCAGGGCCTGCCTGGGCTACAAACTAAGTTCAAGGTCAATTGGGCAATTCAGTAAGATCTTCTTTCAAAGTAAAAAATTAAGAGAGTTGAGCTCAGGGGTAGAACACTTGCCTGGCAGCACAAAGTCACATATTCATCCTTCAGTGAGGCACATGAGTGTGCACACTACACATGTGTGCACACACACACACGTTTCTACATGCATACATAGGCATGTGCACACATCTGTAAAGGACTTCTTGAACATTAACATGCTTTTTTCTTCCACAAATCAGCCACCAGAAGCAAAAAAGTAGTTAAGAATTCCTTTCACTCTTTGCTACCACACACGTCTCCTCTCCTTAAAACAAACAAGAAAAAGGAACCCTTTCGGGTGATACACAGGCAGGCCTGGTCCTCTCCCAGCCTCCCTGGCCTTCTCTTGCAACCCTCCAGGGCATTTCCTGATCCAGCAAAGACGTGGTAAGCGCCCGACCCAGCAGCCTCTACAAACCCATTTGACCAGTACACACGTTGGAACCAGTTATTAGATATTTTTAAACATCTCCTAAGAAAGATTCTGTAAACACATGAAAAGGAGACCTTATTTCAGAAGGAGGCAAAAGACAGAAGAATAGAGAGAAAGTCTATGGCTGCACAGAAAAATGAGGCAGAGCTTGACATAGTAACTACAAGGAAGAGCAAAGGAAAAGCTTATGTTTACATAAACCAAAAGTTTCTAAGAATTTAGAATCTAATAGCTGAGTATTGGCACACATCTTTAATCCCAAAACTCAGGAGGCAAAGGCAGGCGGATCTCTATGAGTTTGAGGCCAACCTGGTGTATAGAGTTAGTTCTAGGACAGGCTCCAAAGCCTGCCTTGAGAAGCCCTATCTTGAAAAACAAAACAAACAAACAAAGATTTCAGAGTCTAAGTATTTGGTAAATTTGTAGATAGGAAATTTGACCAAGATTGTCAGTTGACTTCTCTGCAGCCATTTAAATTTGACCAAGATTGTCAGTTGACTTCTCTGCAGCCATTTCTCCTCTCTCTTAAAGGAAAGTAGCAATTCTGTTCACACTCTTGCCCTCCCAATAACTGAAGGCTTCGGGAAAGGTTAAATCCAAGGTCGTCTGGGTGACTAGGGTGTGGATCTAGATTTCCTAGGCTTGGTGTGAAGGTCCCGTCTTCTTGCCACACAGTATGGTGTTATCAGTGAGGTAGAAGGGGAGGTCAGCAGGGAGAATTTAACAACCTTCTGTTTGTTCACAGTAAGGGACAGTGGTGGGGCTGGAGGTGGGGCTTGAGGGACAACTCAAGAATCAAGAGCAGTTCCTCTTCCAGGAGACCATGGTTCCATTCCCAGCACCTGTGTGGTGGCTCACAACCATCTGTAACTCCAATTCCAGGGAATCCAACACCCTCTGGCTTTCATGGGCCCTGCATGATATAGTGCACAGACATACATGAAGACAACACACCCAAACACATAAAAAAAACAAAAGTTCAAAGAAGGAGGAGGAGGAGAAAGGGAAAATGGCAGAAACAAATGTCTCTGTTTTCTTTGAGGATGTCTGATGTGGGAGTGTCATATCAATCCATTGCTTTCATTTGTTAATTAAAACACTGCTTGGCCTGATAGGTAAGAACATAGGTGGGTGGAGTAAACAGAACAGAATGCTGGAAGGAAGAGGAAGTGAGGTAAGACGCCATAGCTCTCCTCTCTGAGGCAGATGCGATGAAGCTCGGACCCAGGATGGACGTAGGCTAGAATCTTCCTGGTAAGCGCACCTCGTGGTGCTACACACATTAATAGAAATGGGCCAAGCACCCAGCACTCGGGAGGCAGAGGCAGGCGGATCTCTGTGAGTTCGAGACCAGCCTGGTCTACAAGAGCTAGTTCCAGGACAGGCTCCAAAGCCACAGAGAAACCCTGTCTTGAAAAAAAAACCAAAAAAATAAATAAAAAAAAAATAAAAAAAAGAAATGGGCCAAGCAGTGTTTATATGAATAAAGTTTGTGTGTCGTTATTTTGGGGCATAAGCTAGCCAGGTGCTCAGGAGCTAGGTGGCAAGAACACAGCCCGCCAGCTCTTACTACAGATGTCTAGTCCCAAACTAGACATTAAAATGTGTGATGGCGGCACACAATTTAATCCCAGCACTTGGGAGGCAGATGCAGGCAGATCCCTGAATTTGAAGCCAGTCTGGTCTACACAGTGGATTTCAGGCCAGCAAAGGCTACATAGTGAGACCCCCATCTCAATAAACAAAAACAAATCAAATAACAACAGCAATAAAAAACAAACTATAGCCAACATTTTCAGCCCCAAACAGAAAGCTAAGAGAATCTCAAAGAACTCAAACCTCAGTTGTGCCATCTTCGATCATTTTAGTTAACCAGCCTTGGGTAGACTCAGCTGTCAGTCACCTCCTCTTTGCTTAACCCCCTTTGTTTAGTAAGATCTTTTGATGTCTACAGCCACACCAACTGTGTGTTCCCACTTTCGGTCACATCGTCTGATCACCGCAAGGTGCTATGTAAGCATTTGCAGACGGGATGGCTGAATGGGAGACTTCCTTGTTCATATAAGAGGGTACTAAGGTTCTTGGTGGTCTGTCTTGATGGTAGTTTTTTTTTTCTTGGTTTGCTTATTTGTTTTTGGTTTTTCGAGACAGGGTTTCTGTATAGCCTTGGCTGTCTTGGAACTAGCTCTGTAGGCCAGGCTGGCCTCAAACTCACCGAGATCTGCCAGTATCTGCCTCCCCGGTACTGGGATTAAAGACTTGTACTGCTCCTGCCCCCACCACCACCAGGATTTTTTGTGTGCATGGAGTGAGGGGAACTGTTGATTTTTTTTTAACAACCATCCAAAGCAATAAGTGCTGTTTTAGGTGGTGTGGCTCCAGGACATCAGTGTCACGAGAATTAGCAGTCAGGCTTGGGTTTCACTCTGGCTGATACTGGCCAGTCAAGGGCCCTTAAGGCAAATTACTCACCTTCACTGAACATACCTGTAAAATGAGCCTAGCAACCACTAAATTATAGGGCTGCCATAAAACTTAAATGAGAAACCACAGAACCTGGCACAGGAAGGGTCCAGTCAGTGTTGGTTCCTCACCTCCTCAAATCCCTCCCACACGAGGATGCCAGAATGAATTGAGATGAGTTTCTGTGGGCCTGGGGAGGGGGGGGAGGGAGGAACACGGACTCAGATATGTCAACAAATCAGCCCAGCATCCAGCATTAACATCACCAGAGATGAAACATATGGACATCAAATGCCTCCCAGGACTATGATGTACCAGACGAACATAGCCTCATCCCGGGACACTCCTGCCAAATTGCTACAACACAAACTTGTAAGGAAACATCAAACAAACCCCAGACGAGGCTTCCTATAAAACAACTAGCCCAGACCGTTTTAGAAATGTTGGTTGTCAGGAAAAACAAGAAAATAAAGGCCAAGGAACTGTTCCACATTAAAGGACATAAAACGCACATGACTGCTAACTGTGACGCATGGCCTACGGCTTTCTTTTGCCAGCAAGGACTTTATTAGGGCAGTTTATGAAGTCTGGTAAGATCTGTATCTAGGTGACATCAAAGTTAATTCTCTAGTTTAGACAGTTATCTGTAATTATATATGAACGTGTTCTTGGAGGGGAAGAAGGCTGTGAGCACAGCTAACCCAGTTCAAGTTCTGGAGCCTCTGCTGAGGAGGCAGAAACAAGCAGACCCCAGGGCCTGATAAGTCAGGCAGAGGAGCCAAACTTGTGAGCCCCAAGCCTCAATGAGAAAGCCTGTCTCAGAGAATCAAGGAGACTTGGCTCAGTAGTTAAGAGCTCTGCTGCTCTCACAAGGAGGACCTGAGTTCAGTTCCCTGAATCCGTGTGGCAGCTCACAACCATCTGTAATTCCAGTTCTAGGGCATCTAACCCTGTCTTCTGACCTCCTCAAGCACCAGACACACACATGTGGAACACATAGAGCACAAGCACCAGGCACATACACGTAGTACACATACAATACAAGCACCAGGCACACACACGTGGTATACATACAATATCAGCACCAGGCACACACACGTAGTACACATACAATATCAGCACCAGGCACACACACGTGGTACACATACAATATCAGCACCAAGCACACACACATGGTACACATACAACACAAGCACCAGGCACACACACGTGGTACACACACAATATCAGCACCAGGCACACACACGTGGTACACACACAATATCAGCACCAGGCACACACACATAGTACACATACAATATCAGCACCAGGCACACACACGTAGTACACATACAATATCAGCACCAGGCACACACACATAGTACACATACAATATCAACACCAGGCACACACACGTAGTACACATACAATACAAGCAAGCAAGCCGGGCGGTGGTGGCGCACGCCTTTAATCCCAGCACTTGGGAGGCAGAGGCAGGCGGATCTCTGTGAGTTCGAGACCAGCCTGGTCTACAAGAGCTAGTTCCAGGACAGGCTCCAAAACCACAGAGAAACCCTGTCTCGAAAAACAAAACAAAACAAAAAAAAAAAAAAATACAAGCAAGCAAACATATACACATATAAAAAGTACATAATTTTGAAAAAAAATTTAAGTGGATATCTCCTGAGAAACCACGCTTGGAGTTGACTTTTGGTTTCCACACATATGAACACACAAGTACATCTACACAGGCATGCGTGTACACACATACACATAAAGAAAGGAAAAGAAACTTCCTTGGTTTTAGAAAAAAATACACTGAGTTAATAGAGAGGAAAGTCTGGAAATCACATAAACAGCTCAGGAAAAATTGAAGTTATATTTCTAGAGATGTAGATAGACGGACACAATGTTAAGTCAAACATGGGGAACTATCAGCATTGGCCAGGTATAGTGGTGTTTGTAATAGAAATACTTGGGAGGCGGGGGCAGGGAGGTGAGGAGATGGAGGTCAGGCAAGGCTACATGGCAATTTATAGGCCAGTCAGAGCTATGTGGTAAAAGCATATCTCAAAAATAGAATAATATAGTAGCAATAATAATTCTTAGGGAATCTAGGTAAGAGGTATCTTGGGGTTCTTTGTGCTATTTTGTAATTTTAAATCTGAGATTATTTTAAAAGAGAAAATTCAAAGAAGAAAGTGAAACCAAGTCCTAAAGGAGAATAGGGATCTGGGGTAGGAGAAGGAGGACAGGAAATTCATTCCAGAGTGAGAAAAGTCTTCAGGAAGCCACCGGGTGCTGGCAGGTCCATTTTCTTCGCACTGTACCACAGTTGAGCAGGTTCCAGTCAAGGAGTCACCATCCTCTAGGCAGACTACAGAGAAGGACCCTTGGGATAGTTGCTGTGAATTGTGAATGGGCAGGTCAGTGACAGAGGAAGCTGCAGCAGGTTCAGGAAGTAAAACCAGACACATCGGTGGGACCCAGTGTCAAAAGACTGTGAATGCCTGCCAAGGCTGTGGGACTTTATCCTATAGGGTATGTGGGGGGAGGGGCGATTCTAATTTGCTCTATTTGCATGGCAGAGGTCAAGGGTCAGCTAGTCAATCTGAAAGGGCAAACTATGATCTTAGAAGGTAGAGAAGTGAGCACGTGTAGCCGGACATAGTGACATACACCTGTAACCCCAGTCCTGGGGAGGCTGAGGTAGGAAGATCTCAAGTTTGAGGCCAGCATAAACTATGTGACAAGAACCTGTGCCTGCAAATCCAGGACGCCTACCTACTAACTATCCCACCAACTTACTCTGATATAACCACCCCCATGCCTCATTTCCAAAAATTTGGATGTGTCAGTCACATGGGGACTATGGCCAAGCCTGCCGTGACCTCTTCCGCTAACTGAGGTGGGGGTGCTTGAGGCCTGCTCAGCAGGCAGTTTGTACTACACAACAGTAGGGCATTATAAAGCAAATAGAGCCAATCCATTCATGAGACCCTCGGCAAATATTTGGCTGATGCAACCGCGCTTAAGAGACTTGGAGTGAAAGGACAAGAGAAAGGGGGAGGGGTGGGAAACGTGGAGCTTGTGTCTCCAGGAGAGCCGCTTCTCTCACTGGGGGTCTCACACTGTGCATCCCAATGGCAGAGGGCTGTGTTTCTCTTCCTATCTGGAACAGAAATGTTATCTTTACGTCTTCCTAGCCTATTGGGGATATGCCCATGGCACAGAGTAGTGTTCGGAGCAGCCTGTGGAATGCCCATAAAGCAAAGTGATCCCCACTTGTAGGGATGACTGTACCCAACAGACCCTTGGTTCTTTCTCAGCTCCTTCACAGGCACGGAAGTAACGATGATGACACAATGCACCTGTATGTGTCAGTCACCCAGCAAAAGGCTCTCCTCGCTAGACACCTAACCACAACCCTACAAGGTAGATTTCTTATGCTCGAGAGATTGACGGCTTGTCCTTAGCCCCACGGTCACTGAGGGGCACAGTCAGAATCAGAATCCAAATCTTTCTGTCTAAGAAAGCTGTAGCCAGTTGGGCTTGGTAGAGCATGCCTTTAATCCCAGCATCTGAGAGGCAGGCAAGGCTACATGGCAATTTATAGGCCAGTCAGAGCTATGTGGTAAAAGTGTATCTCAAAAATAGAATAATATAGTAGCAATAATAACAATTCTTAGGCAGGTGATCTCTGTGAGTTAGAGGTCAGCCTGTACTTCAGAGCTAGTTCCAGGACAGCCAGAGCTGTTACACAGAGAAACCCTGTTTTGAGAAAGAAGAAGGGGGGAGGAGCAGGAGGAGAAGGAAGAAGAAGGAGGAGGAAAATGGAGGAAAAAGAAGGAGGAGGAAGAAGAGGAGGAGGAAAGAAAGAAAGCTGTAGCCATGCCTGTACCACACCATCTCCCATTCAAATCAGGAAGGAAGACCCAGTTAAATAAGCAAAAGCATCTGTCATACCAGGAGTCTCAACATGAAGGGTGAACAGGAATCACCAGGGACCTCATTGGACCCACCAGCACCAGGCCCCAGGCCCAGTTTCTCATTCATGAGGCCTTAGATGAGGCCCACTCATCCGCATTTCTAGTGAACCTGGATTTGGTGCTGATGCTATTGGTCTTGGATCCTCATTTCCTAGAAGGTGCTTTCTCTGCTCGTTCTGTTCAGGTTGCCTCTCTAAACTCCAGTCCCTTCAGCTCCCTGAAGAAGGAGCCTGCACAGGGACTGCCTTCCCTTGGTTCCATTGAGTCTGCAGAGAGCTTCAGGACACGACTGTAGACTCCACCCTAACAGAGCCCCAGGGTTGCCTGGCCATCTCTTCCTGGTTCTTTGCAGAGGTGCCTCTCTTAGGTGTTGCTGTCCCTCTAGGGCTGTGAGTCATCTCAAAGCCTTGAGGGTCACTCACTAGGACTTTTGGAGACTGGTTTTCACACTCAAGCGTGGTCTGTGAACTCTGGTAGCCTTTGGACTTTGGACCAGGAATGAGAACCCTCTATTCCAGGGAATTGTGACAGCAAAAGCTGTCCCTGTACCCTAGGACCCTGCTTCTTCTTGGAAAGATGAGCTTTCTAGCAGCTTGTTGACTCTGCCCAGTTACAGTTTGACTAGCGAGCGTGCGCTTTAAAGATGCATGGGCGCTACTTCTTAGATGAGGTCTATGCAGAAGAAAGAAACTAGCAATGAGATCACGTATGTCTCCCACGTGTGAGGCACATACACAGAGACTGCATGAGCCCCATTATTTATTCTCCTCAATAATTCACAACTGTTGCCTTAGCAGGTGAAAAGTTGAGGTTCAAAGCTCAGTGACATAGACATGAGCATATAGCTACGTAGAAGCTGAGCCAGGATTTGAACCAGGTCAGCCCATGTTCATTTCTTTTTCCGTCACAGCATATTAGTTCACAGGGTTAACGTTCTCTACATAAATCTGGGATCCAGTGGTTGAGTTTTGGACCAAATATTAGGCCTATCCCATGGCTTACTAATACAACCTGTGGGTCATCAAATGGTAGTCTGTGATGGGGAAGTCATGGCAGGTCCAGTTAGGGAGTCTGGTAATGGGAATCAAGAAGGAAGAAAAGAATCACTGTCAAGTACCAGGTGAGCAGGTGAGAGGTGCCGAGTCCCCTGAATCAGCAGCCAGTGTGACTAAGAGCAGACCACAGCAACACAGAATCACACGAGTCTTGAAGAAAAGACAGGATGAGACCAAGGGGCCTTACCTCAGGCAAAGTCAGACAGGGAATGTTCTCAAGAGCCAGCTACCACCTTCCTGTTCAGGCTCAGCTTATGTGACGGGGTCCCCTGCCTTTCATGTCTGTCAGGTGTCTGCTTTGCACCCAGCATTGTGCCAACTGTTAACTTTTTTTCTTTTTTCAAAATAAAGCATCCTTCAGAGAGCTCACAGCTCAGGTGCTAAGCAGCTAACTAAACCCAATCAGAAAAGCATCTTTTTAAGATGGTGCTTTGTCAGTTAGAGCACCAATTTCCATGTGGACGCAACATCCAGTGACCCACATAGGTGGCCACAGGGAAGAGAGGACACAGAGCTAAGTGAACGTTCTGCCCGTCCACTCCTGACATCTCACAGACCCTTATCGTAACACTAGACAGACCAGAGTGGGGATAGGGAACTCCTTGGAGACCCAGAGAGGAGGTCTTTCCACCAAAAGTGAGAGGAAGTCTTTCCACCCCACACCGTGACTTCAGTGTCTTCTATCTCTTAGCTGTTGCTGGGAGAAGGCCAGAGTATTGAGACCAGCCTTTGTACCTTTCCTGCTGCTGACTACCTCTTCGATCCATCTACTATGACAGATCCCTTCAGAAGAATCAGACTGCCCAAAGTGCTGGCATCTTAGGGCCTGATGGGTGACAAGGGCTAGATTAGTGGGGGGGGAACCCTCCTGTGCCCTCTATTTTCTAGGAAGTTTTTTGCATGTGTCTGTATGTTTGTGGGGTGTATGTGTGTACCTTATGTATGAGGGTGCCATATCGAGTTCAGAAGAGGATATGGATTCCCTTGGAGCTGGAGTTACAAACGGTTGTGAGCTGCCTGATGTGGGTGCTGGGAACTGAACTCAGGACCTCTAGAAGAGCAGCAACTGCCCTTAATGGCCATCTCTCCAGTCCTTCTCCATTCTTTTTTCTAAATGACTGTTCTCCTAGAGCATCAATCCTGTAACAACCACAAGAGACAAAGGACAAGGGACGAGGGAGCCGTAAGGCACAAGTCTCTGTCCACTGAATAAAGGTGCTGGGAGCAGCAAGAGTCAATGAAAAGCTAGCCAGAACGAGAGATTTCAATGTGGCTAGTAACCACTAGCAAGTGCAAAAAGCACACTTTGAATTAGGACTCAGAACGGCTTCACCCTTTGAAGACTAGGAACAGGGAAGATGTGAGGAAAGATCCAAAAAGAAAGCTTAAATACTAGCTGGGTGATAGGGTGTGGGGTGAGAGACGTGGGGCTGCCTGGTTCCCACACATGCACATAACTCTCAACACCAACGTATCTGGGTCCCTCAAAGCAGGTCCAGGACGGTCTCTGCCTGAGGAAACCTGTACAACACCCACAAGGACTCAGCCCTCTCTCCAGCATTAGAGGGATGAGGCCCTGGCCAGGAGCCAGGCGGTGATAACCCAGGCAGTAGAAGCCCCGGGGAAGTTACTGTGAACAAGTAATGCATCCTTCTCTGCCATCAGCATCATTTACCTCCCCGAAATCCCACACCCTGCGCTCCTACACCCAAGCAGCCCAGCACAGGCTTACTGTCTGCTGAGAAGGAGCCCATACCAAGAAGAGGAAGGACAATGTCATTACCAACTGCACAACACTTGGGATTTTCACAACCAACAGAACTGCAAGCCTCAAAAACCTTAAAAGGAATCATGTTGTTCGCTGAGTACAAGCCAGACCACGAAGAGTTAATGCCATAGGGGGAATGAAACTAATTTCACATTGGCCCACATCAGAGTGATGATTCAGACAAACCCACTAGACTGGATTAATCCACAAGACAACTCTTGGGGTGGTTTGGTTTTCCAAATGTGGTGAAATTCATGTAATGTAAGGTCAGGCATTTTGAGATATAGGATTCGGTGGCATTTTGAATATTCACAGTGTCCTTTAACTACCAGCTTCACCCTCTGCCGCTATGGGCTGAATTTGTAACTGAGGGACTATGAGGCTTCAGGAAAGAGAAATGACTGACTCCAGTGCCTTGAGATAAAACAGTACCTGAACCCAGACCCTCTAACTGCCGTGAGAGAAGAGGAGCGTTTGTCTTCAGACTTGAGACTTCCCAGTTCTAAAGTTGATTTCTTGCCTCACCCCTCCCATTCCACCCTGAGCCCAAGTACCTGGCACACAAATGGGTAGGGCAAGACTCTGCCAGATTCCTTCGCTTCCTCGGGCTCCAAAGAGTCCTCATTAGCATCCAAGTGACAACCAAGGTCCTGTTATGTAACGTATATCAATGGTGCGATCACCAAGCAACCTGTTCTGACCGTATAGACCCCAGGAAGTGCTCTCCCACCCCGGCTCTTCCGGCCCTCAGTAGACTTGCTCAGTGGAGTAGACAGCTCAGACTCTCCTTTGTCTTCACCACCTTACATGTCTGCGTGTCTGCAACGCATGAGGACCCAAGTTTGATCTCCAGACCCCGTGTAGGAAAAACAAAAAACCTAGGTGTGGTGTTTGGTTGGGCAATTCACTTATAATGCCCGAGCTGTGGAGGCAGAGATAGGAAGAGAGGCAGATCCTTGGAGCTCACACTGCCCAGCCATTCAGCCTAGTCTACTTGGTTAATTCCAGGCCAAAAAGTAAAAGAGAGAAGGCAGAACCTGAGGAACAGCACTCTAGGTTGTCCTCCAGTCTCTACTACAGATGCACGCACAAGGACACACATATGCACACGCATGCACACATACAAACAAGTCTGAGAAGATGTACTATAAACAGTGATGTGCTGCTGATGGCGATTCACAGCTATGATAAGGAGTGTCATTAATTTTTTTTCTTTTGCTCATTTGCATATCTGCTAAGCTTCTTTGTACACACATATGTCCTATGTTTTACAAAAACAAAACACAAAAAAGAATGGTGTAGAAAAAAAGAATTCTTGGGCTGGAGAGATGGCTCAGAGGTTAAGAGCACTGCCTGCTCTTCCAGAGGTCCTGAGTTCAAATCCCAGCAACCACATGGTGGCTCACAACCATCTGTAATGAGATCTGGTTCACTCTTCTGGTCTGGTGGCATACATGCAGATAGAACACTGTATATATAGTAAATAAATAGATCTTTAAAAAAAGAAAAGAGCCAGGCGATGGTGGCGCATGCCTTTAATCCCAGCACTCGGGAGGTGGAGGCAGGCGGATCTCTGTGAGTTCAAGACCAGCCTGGTCTACAAGAGCTAGTTCCAGGACAGGCTCTAAAGCCACAGAGAAATCCTGTCTCGAAAAACCAAAAAATAAATAAATAAATAAATAAATAAATAAATAAATAAATAAATAGAAAAGAATTCTTGCAGGGTTTTATTTCCTCTGCTCGACCTCAGTGGAACTGATGAGTATCTGTGTCTGCTCTCCCTTGTGGACCTGGGTCACCTGTTCATTGTGCCTTCCCCTGACGTCTCCATGATGTACTCAGGAATCAATTACCCAGCTCAGGAATGGCCTCCACCTCTGCTCTCTCTAACCCCCTCCTGAGTACAAGCCCCTGATGCCGACCCCCTCCAGTCTTCAAGAACCTAAGCTGGGACTTCCCGGCCTGAGGTCCCCGGCTTTCCTGCCAAGCAGTGGTATCAGAGTAATGGGCTTGGCTGCAGGCGTTCCTGGCCATCTAGTCTGTTTCCTCCACTCACGAGGCCAGTGTCTGGGCCACAGGCCTAGGAACCTTCTGTGAGTCTCATCCCGATATGATTTCATTACCGCTAAGCAGATGTTTGATTGCCAGGGCAACCAGGAGGGGGCTATTACTTAGCGCACCCTCCACTTGGAACTCAACTCTGTTTTGCTAAACTCCCCCCAGGCTCTGAGCTCACATCACATTTGTGGTTGTAGGAATGTAAACATTCCTCAGTTCTTCTGGGCTTTCCCTCCTCATCTTATTTTGTCTCTCTGGAAGGTCTGGCTGACATGTCTCTCCTGTAATTTTTCATCATGACTTATTTTTTCCAACTCACCTTGATATCTTTTTCTCTTCCTACTCTCTTTGGATGAAAACTGCTCACTTAAAATAGATGATTATTTTTTTCAGTATATTAAAAACCAACCAGGATGTCAAAATTAAAAATTTCCAGTAGAGAGAGTGTTTAAGAGGGCAACTTTAACTACTGTTTATTTTCTCTCCTTGATTTGCCCTCCCACCCTTGATTTCCTGTTCCAGTTCCATGGCTGCGTGCACACACACACACACATACCATCACTCACACAGGAGCACAGGCACACACACACATACATGCAGATGCACAGGCACACACATGCATACACACCGACGCACAAGCACACACACGCGCGCACATAGGCACACACCAGCAGTCGCACAGGAACACAGGCACACACAAGCACACACCAACACACAAGCACACACATAGGCATACATTAGCACTCACACAGCACAGGCACACACACATGTACACGCAGAGGCACAGGCACACACAGCACACACACCGACTCACAGGTGGGCACACATAAACACACACTTAGGTCGCCCAGCTTCCCTGGGAGCAGCTGCCTGTGTCCTGGCCTATCTGGTGTGACTTCTCCCTCTCCTCTGATGCTTGGAGGTCTCAGCATGAGCGGCGGGGAGCTGAACACTCAGTATTAACCAGACTCCCACAGTCCAAAGTGCTCTCTCCTTTCAGCTGCTGTCCCAGTTTATTTTTTTAATTTTTAATCTTTTTTTCCCATCACTACCAAGAACGGAAGGTAGGGTTTGCACATGCTAGGAGGCAGGCAATCTACTAGTGAACTATGTCCACAGCCCCTTAAAAACATTTTAAAACATTCACTTATTTATCTTGTATGTACGTATGTATTTGGGCACACTCCTGTCATATAGTGAACTTGTGGAATTCAGAGACGGTGTGGGAATCGATGCTCTCCTTCTACTTTGTGAGTCTCAGGAATTGAATTAAGGGCTTGGCAACAAGGGCCTTGATCCCCTGAGCTGTCTTGCTGGCCCTCTCTTCCCAACCCCTTTGAAACTTTGTGAATGTAAATGAATTGGTGCTGGTGCACAGATGTGTTATACCTATGACCTAAAGCCAGCATTGGGTGTCTTTCTCAATTGCTCTCTGACTTATGTTTTGAGACAGGTCGCTCACTGAACCTGGGACTCACAAATCCAGCTGTACTAACTGGTCAGCAAGTCCATGGATCTTCCTGTCTCTACCTACCTGGTGCTAGAATTACAGAAGTGTGACTCAGCCCCAGCTTTTGTACATGGACGCTGAGTATTGAAATCAAACCTTCATGTTAACACAGCAGGCACCTTAATGATTAAGCCATCTCCCCATTTCCTATAGAGCCCTTTGAGTTTTGATTGTGAAACAGGATCTCAGTAAGTTATCCAAGCTGGTATTGAAGTTACTTAGTTGGCCAAGATGGCCTTGAACTTGAAGTCCTGCCGTCACAGCCTCCTGAGTAACAGGGATTGCAGGCCCATGCAATTGTACAGGCCCAGTTTCTTGCCCCAATCTAAATACTGGTTAATTAGGTTCTATTTTTAAAGTTATGTTACTAAGGAACCTGTTTTCTGGGGAGTTGGCCATCAGCAACCTTACCCAGCACCTGACCTCAGTTGTTAAATAAATCAAGTCTAATTGAACAGCACCAAGTCCTATCAAACAAGCAGAGGACTGAGAAGCTCTTCTCATAAGGGCCAAAGCTCCTCAGTGGCAACCCAGTAAGTTCTCCCAGGTCTGAGAGGAGGAGCTCACAGTGCAGGGCCCCTTCTGGGAGACTGGGGTTTCCCTTCTTAATCCCTGTAAACTTTTTGTTGTTTTGTTTTGAGACAGGGTTTCTCTGTCTAACCCTAGCTATCCTGGAATTCACTCTGTAGACCAGGTTACTGGCCTCAAACTCACAGAGATCCACCTGCCTCTACCTCCCAAGAGCTGGGATTAAAGACATGCGGCCCAGCTATAGCTCTTGTTCTGTGGGCCCATGTTGGTTTCTCACAGCCACAGTCTTGTTTGTGTGTGTGTGTGTGTGTCTATGTGTATGTGTGTTAAATACCAGTCAATTGTTCCGTTTACAAAAGAAAGAAAAAACAAAGTTTCTGCCCTTAAAATGTTCCCCATCTGCTGAAACCAATGGTCCCAATATTCCTCTTGCCTCTGAGGTGGGACCAATGGAGAAACTGGAGAGAAGGAACCCAAAAAGCTCCACGTATCAGTCCATTCTTCCTTCTGAAAGGTGGGTAGGAGGGTGTGGAGTCCGGAAGGTTCTCTCCTACTTTCCTACCCAACACAGCTGATCTACACAAAGCAGGGAATCCCCTGAGGAGTTGCCCTGAAGTAACAAGGCTGACCTAGTGGAGCAGAGACAAGAGAAATTGCTGAAGGGTACAAGGAAAACTGGGACATCCTTCGTGGGGAATCAAGAAAAAGTCCCCTGAATGAGGCCCACCCAGCCTGGCCTCCTGGGATTCTAAACAGGAGCCCCAGACCAGGACAGCAGCACCCAGCACATTTGTACTAAAGTGTGATGGCAGGCCTTCTGGGGAAACGCGGCCAGCAGGAGGCAACACTGAGTCAGGGCTTCTCGAAGACACATCCTGGGGAGGCTTCAGCAGGTAGGAGGAGGGAGGCAGTGAGGGTGAAGCTTATGCAAGGGGTTAGGACTGGACAGGACTACAGAGGACACCTTTTTTTTTTTTGTGGTAAGGGCTAGGGGGTCTGTGGTCTCCCCAAAAGCAGGAGGATTTCAGGCTGCTGATTCCTGGACAGGGTGACCCAAGGAGTCCTGGGGTGAGAGGACGAGGCTGAGCTGGATGACCCGTAGCCTGGGTTAGAGCCAGGGACAGGAAGTCACATAGTCGCGTCCAGCCTGTGCCTGCTCCTGTGTGCCAGAAGCTTGTTCTGGACGTGGTTTTATTTGTAGTTAATCTTCACACACTGCGAAGTGGGCGTTGTGATGTCCCATTCACAGGTGAGGAGTTAGAAGGTCAGGAAGATAAGCAGTTACCCCAAATTATGCCAACACTAGAGGCTGCTGCCAGTGACACCTGAGGCTGCAGCTCAGTTGGCAGAGTGCTTGCCTAACACACAGGAAGACCTGGTTCACTTCCTGGAACTGCATACATACAGTGTGTAGTGTACACACCTGTAATCCCAGCACCCAAGAAGTGGAACCAAGAGACCCGGAAGTTCAAAGGTCATCTGTGGCTACAGAGCAAGGCTAGCCCTAGGGTATATGAGACTCCTATCTCAAAAATAAATAAATCAGATTTCCTCCAAAGGTCATAGTATTATACTGCTTTCTGGGCCTCAATTTACTTTTCTGTGTAGTTGGTATAACATCTCTGACACAGACTTTAATAACTAATCACAGCAGTTGATTTTTCTTGCTTCTTCCCTTTCTGCACCCCGAGGATGTCAATATGCACCTCTCTGGGTTAGGCCGCTCTCGGGTATTTTTCAGGACACAACTGTGACTTATGTGTCCCACATCGGACAGTCCGTTTCAGATCATTGTCTGTCTCCTGCTTCTGACAGTTACACGTCTTTATCCTGTGAAAACCTGCTGGGGCTCGTCATCTCTCTCTCAGAGGTACACACTCTCCCTCCAAAACCAGCTCTTTACACAGGCAGCGGAACCCGCAGGGGCACACAGACTAAGGTGCAGAAAGGGAAACACCCAGCCTACGAGGTGGCCTGGCATTGTGCCCTCTTCCCTTCAGACACAGGATCGTTGGTTGCACTAGGGTTCAGCTGGGCTGCGTTGTGGTTGATGGCCTCTATCTAGATGGCTTCAGAGCACACCTGTCCAACTGGGGCTGAGTAATCAAATTTAATTCCTTTTAGTGTTGAAATATCCATTGCCTAATTTAGTTGTTCTGGGTTAGAGAGCTGTATGTCAATGGCGTCTTTCACATCAGTGAACTTTATCAGTGACTTTACTAATTTCATTGTTTTTGTTTGGTTGCTTAGTGTTTTTGAGACAGAAGGTTGGACTATGCAGCCCTGGCTGTCCTGGAACTTGTTATGAAGACCAGGCTATCCTTGAACTCACAGAGATCTGTCTCTGTCTTCTGAGTGCTGGGACTAAAAGCGTGTGCCATCCCCTCGAGGCTGAGATAAAAATCACAAGTTCAAGGACAGCCTGAGCTGCACACTAAGACCACACCTGAAAAAAAAAAAGGAGGCCCAAAGATCTTTTGCTCTATTTGTTAAAAAATGCAATCACACAGTCGCAGCAAGTTTGCAGATCTGATCTGACTTTTATTTGTTTGGTTTTTTTTTTGTTGTTTGTTTGTTTGTTTTTTCGAGACAGGGTTTCTCTGTGGTTTTGGAGCCTGTCCTGGAACTAGCTCTTGTAGACCAGGCTGGTCTCGAACTCACAGAGATCCGCCTGCCTCTGCCTCCCGAGTGCTGGGATTAAAGGCCTGCGCCACCACCGCCGGCCTGACTTTTATTTGTGAGTCTCCATTCCGGCAGCACTGTATTCTAACAAACACAACAAATGTCTCCTTAAGAGAGCCGAGGAGGCTGGCTTCCAGACAGGAAATGGCCCTGGGACAGAAAAGGGAACTGAAAGGACACCCGTCCTTTGAAAGTCACTTTCCCTGTGCAGGTCAAAGCCAGGGGACTTAGCGTGGACACTGACACTGCTCTTTGGGAAGAAACAGCCCTCTGCCCTATCTGAGGATACGCTCTTTTGGCTTGAGGACGTAACTTTGGCAGAAGTGACTCTGGTTTGTTAGGCGTAGGTGAGCGCAACTCAAACTGATGAGCTTTGAAAACTTTAACATATTGACAACATCTTAGGAATTAAAAATGGAGGGCTTCTAGCTGGGCGGTGGTGGCGCACGCCTTTAATCCCAGCACTCGGGAGGCAGAGGCAAGTGGATCTCTGTGAGTTCGAGGCCAGCCTGGTCTACAAGAGCTAGTTCCAGGACAGGCTCCAAAACCACAGAGAAACCCTGCCTCAAAAAACCAAAATAAATAAATAAATAAATAAATAAATAAATAAATAAATAAATAAATAAAATGGAGGGCTTCTGAGATGGCTCAGTCAGTGAAGTGTATTAGGACACACTTGCGTCTTGCGTGCCTGCACTTCCTACACACATCACACACACACACAAACATAACTAGAGAGCCTGCAAGATGGCTCATGGGTAGGGGTGCTTGCCACTGAAACTGATGACTTAGTTTGTTTCCCAGGACACACATGGTGGGGAGAGACAACCAACTCCTCAGTTTGTCCTCTGACCTCCATACACATGTGACGGCCTGTGAAGGCACACACGCAGAGACACATACAGTAAATCAAAATAAAGAAACAAACGCATGCATTGGTTCTCCCGGGCCTTTTGGCTCAGCTCAAGGGCACTGTATGTTCCTTTCAGTCTAATAAATAAATGTACTTTACATTTTTTTAAGCGATGGTGCCTGAGGAATAGCAGCTGTAAATGCACACTTGCACACACGTGAGCGAACACGTGTACACACAAAGAGAACTGGAAAAAATAGCTGATATAAAAACATATTCACAACAAATTTTATGAAAAGGAATTCTACTCTAAGTTTAGGGAAAGGAATACTGTCATATATTTCATAAATCTCTATTGTCTGGGGTTAGAGAGAGATAGCTCAGCCGTTAAGAGTCCATACGGCTTTTACAGAGGACCTGGATTCTGTTCCCAGCAGTTTAAAACTGCCAGTAACTCCAGCTCCAGGGGATTTTGATGCCTCTGGTCTCCTCAGGCACATGCAATCACAATCATGCACACACACGCACGCACACATATAACTAAAAATAAAATAAATATCTTAAAATAACCTCAATGATCTAGCTTACTAGAAGGCAGCTGGAATCTGCGCACCAGGGTTTCCATATGTGGTCTGACTGGGGTACACGGGGAAGAGGCAGCTTCCCACAGATCTGTAATTGAAGAGGAGGAATATCTTAATAGCCCCTTCAGGTAAGTGCGCACGTGTCATGCAGCCTCCTGAAAACTCCACAGCACACCGACAGGGTGAGAGGGAGGGCTATTATGAAAACAGTCTTAACCCCAGAGACTCCTTGGAAGGGCCTCAGAAACCCTGGAGCCCCCCCCCTTTCAGAGCTGCCATCTTGTCTTAGCAAGAAATGCAAACAGCCTGACCACTGGCTGTTGTGGGTGGTGACTGAGGCCACGCGCAGAACAGGTGCTTACCGGATGGGCGAATGGATGAGCCTGCCCAAGCGTCGTGACAGGAGCAGCGAAGCCGAGTCACCTAGCTTCCTGTTGTGACTTGTGTCACATTAAGCCTTCCTCCAGCTGGAGCCTTCTCATTTTCTGAAACACTTGATTTCAGACCAAAGATTAAAAGCCTACTTCCTGTTCTGCCGTGATGTTTATGCTGTTGCAAAACACGCTGCAAGCGCAGGATGTGACAAGCACAGAGGCTCCTCAGAGGATCCAGCAAGGGAGATCTTCCCTTGAGAGATTCGCAAGTGCAAATCTAAAGTGTGTTTTATGTTCAAAGTTAAGCCTTTTTACTGGAATTAGAAACCCTTCAGGGCAAGCCAAAATAACTAACAAAATAAAAAGTAAAATAAAAAATCACTGTCCTGATCTCTAGCTACAAAGTTTGATGAAGAACTTTCCAGAAGTCAGATCACTGAAATTATCCTCACCAGCACATAGTCCTGTGGGTTGTCGGGAAGTAGAACTATTTCCCAATGGGCTCCACCCACCACCACCACCAGCCACCCCACCACCCACATACCGCACACTTACATGGCCTCTCTATTGTGTACTTTCTCAGCAGATGGGAACATGTGGCCAAAGAGGTCCAAACTGGGGTCTGGAGAGATGGCTCAGCAGTTAAGAGCACTGACTACTCTTTCAGAGGACCCTGATTCAATTCCCAACACTCACATGGTGGCTCACAACTGTCTATAACTCTTGTTAATCCAGAAAGGATTAACACCCTCTCTGGCCTCCATGGGCACTGCACACACATGGGGCACATGCATACACGCAGGCAAAACACTTGTACACATAAAATAAAAACAAATCTGAAGCAAAAAATGTGAACTGAGAAGAGAGTATCAGAGGTCCCTGCGTTACAATCCATACCCGTAGTAGGAGTAATCAGTGCAGTGAGGCCTCACGTATCCTGGCTCTTACCTGGCACACTGACTAGTTTCTCACCTAGGCTGTCCGTCCACGTGCTAGCATCAAAAAACATTTTCGAGGTGTCAAATATCAAGAATTTCCCTCCAGACCCTTGAACCCAGCACTCAACGGATGTCTGTAAGTTCAAGACCAGCCTGGTCTACAGGGTGGGTTCCAGGAGAGCCAGGACTATACTTGGAAACCCTGTCTTGAAAAACAAAACAAAGCCGGGCAGTGGTGGCACACGCCTTTAATCCCAGCACTTGGGAGGCAGAGGCAGGCGGATCTCTGTGAGTTCGAGGCCAGCCTGGTCTACAAGAGCTAGTTCCAGGACAGGAACCAAAAAAGCTACGGAGAAACCCTGTCTCGAAAAATCCAAAAAAAAAGAAAGAAAGAAAAACAAAACAAAAAGTTTCCTATGTTCCTATTGTGTGATGTCACTCAATGGCTTCCCTAGTTTAGTCCTTAAGGTCCAGGTGAGCAGATATGAACCTCCAAGGCCAAGAACTGATAGTTTCTGTACAGAAGAAACTCACCCAAGGGAAAGAACTAGAGACAGCAGGCTTAAGTAGCCACCTAGTAAGCAACTAAGGGACTTTTTTCTCATTGTTTGAAAGTTTTAAATAAATAACCGTGTATTCATTTGATCTCCCTCTCCCTCTCTGTGTGTGATTTTTCCAAACGGTTTTTGGATATGTCACAAGTCTGGGGGTGTAGTTCAGTAGAACACTTGGCCCTCACAGGTTCAATCTCTAGCACCAAAAAAAATATATCTACTGTGTATGTGTGTAAATGTGCGTGTGTGTAGACACCACTCCTGACTTAAGTGTGTACTTTAGCCCGATAATAAAACTTCTTCCTGATTCCTTTTAAAGAAACTGACGATTGTTCTGAGTAAACTATAAGGAGGAAAGAAAAGAGAATTGTGGATTACTGAGGAGGAGCTAAGGAACAGAAAGACTGCCAAGAATGCCTAAACCTAAACACACGGATGCACACACTCATAGGCACAGTAATCTCGGAAAGGCGGGGAACAAACGTAACATTTATTTTTTGCCTTTAGGGAGGGCGTCTGGAGAAAGGAGAACCCTATATGTTTTTCTTTTGTTGTGGTAAAAATACACATGGCATAAAATGTATCCTGCTGTAACTATTTCCAAGGACCTAGTGCACTGACTTTTGGTGCATTCACAGCTGTGTGTGACCATAACTTCTGTCTAACTCCAGGGCATTGCCTCACTCCAAAGGAGACCCCCATATTCATGAAAAACCATTTCCTGTCCCATGCTACTCCTAGCCCCTGGCTACCACTAACCTTGCTTTACATCTCTATGAACTTGCCTCTTCTCCATATTTCATAGAAAAATAACAATATCGCATACAGCCTTCACTTGGCATGTCCTCAAGGCCCATTTATATTTTAGACTGTATTTATTCTTCGTTCTTTTCTAGGGCTATGTAATGCTCCATTGTGTGGAGAAAATCTGTTTAAGGAAGGAGGTGGGTACTGGTATCACTGTGTGCGTGTAGAGGTCAGGAGAGGATAACCCTCAGGGGTCAGGATGGAGCTTGGGTGCTCAGACTTGGCAGCAAGGTCCTTTCCTCACTGAGCCATCTCACTGATTGGTATAGCCTCTCGTCAGTAATGACATCTGGGCTATTTCCAACTTTTGGGATTGTGATTGGCACTATGGACACTGTGTACAGCCAAAACCCCTAGTGACTTTTCAGTGTTCTATCTCGTTGCAGATATTACCTAACAACACAAAAAAAATGTTTTAATAAAATAACTAGAGGCCGGGCGGTGGTGGTGCACACCTTTAATCCCAGCATTCGGGAGGCAGAGGCAGGCGGATCTCTGTGAGTTCAAGGTCAGCCTGGTCTACAGAACGAGTTTCAGAACAGTATCCAAAGCTACAAAGAGAAACCCTGCCTCGAAAAACTAAAAATAATAATAATAACTACAGACATATGCTATACTTTACAACCTCCACTTGTCAGCTCTTCAAGATGATTACTGGATCAACAAATGGGCCTCCTAGGACCGAAAAGAAACTGAGTGGTAGGGAATATAAAATAGAATCCAATTTTAAAATAACCAAGTGGCTCTTCAAGCAGCAACTGCACCGTTCGTGAAGTGTTTCAGAAGCCATGCCCTGCGAGCGTGGGAAGGGCTGTGAGAACGTGTTCTTGATCCATGATTTTCACTAAGGGAAAGTGGTAATTAAAGTTGGCTTTACCATGTGACTATGTTGACTTGGTCTGCCGCATCAATTCTCCCCGAAGAGCCTGGCCCCTGCAGCGCCACAGACGCCCTCTAGGGGGCGAGCCCAGGGGACGCCGAGTGCCCTGAGGAGCTCTGAGAGGTAGACCGAAAAAACTGGGCCAGTAGAGCCTCTGCACCGGGAAAACACCATGACGAAGCATCCAGTACATGGAGGACACTTGGGAGACGTTTCTCAAGCACTTTATTTTTATAAACAGGGAGATGGAAACCAGAATAGCTACTGCTGTCACAGACACTGGAGGCAGGAAGCCTGGAACTGTCAGCTATGACGCTACAGGCAGTGCAGGGACAGAGGCTTCCCATAGCCCTAGCTCACTGCCTTCCTCCTCCTGACCCCATCACGTACTTACATGTGTGACCCGGGGCCTGTAACCGAGTCTTTGTAGGTCATGTCCTTATCTGCTTTCTGGGTCGACTGTCTGCAGCTGGCAGAGGAGAGACTGGAATTGTGTGTGTGTATCAGACGTCTATGCTCTCTGTACACAGGAGGTTTTCACTATGTGTATGGTTGGTGAACTGCATCAGTCCTCTCAAAGGCCATGGTTCTGTTGAAGAAATGAACCTTTTTCCTTTCTCTTTTTTGCTTTCTTGTCTTTTGAGACAGGGTCTCACTACATAGCTCAGGCTGGCCTTAAGTTCATGAACCTCTTGCCTTAGCCTTCTGGATTCTGGGGTTTGCAGCGACCCAGCTGCCCCAAAAAGATCTTGAATTTTTATTTTCTGCATCATCATCGTCAGGAGCAGGAGGGTCACGTGCTACAGCACAGAACCTGTAGCTATCAGATGACAGCTTAAGTCGGTTCTCTCCTTTCATCATGTGTATTCCAGAAGCTCAGGTCATCCAACTTGTATTGCAAGCTCTTACCTGCTGCGACATCTCCCAGGCTCCCAAATACATCTTGATCGGTGACATCTTCTCCTATGTAGAAGGTTTACCTGGACTGTCGTAGCCTGTGTCCGGGCAAGGATGTCTGCTGCTGGGTCCCTCCTGGCTTGTTCATTCTTGCTTGAAGGGAGGCATGTGGATTGAGAAACTGCAGGTAGAAATAACAGAAATACAAAAGAAATAAACAGGACAGATTTGGGGGGACTGTCGGTGACTATTGCAGCCTCCAATTTATTTTTCATAGCTCTTTTATACCCTAAGCCAAAAGGAGGGTCAAAAAGACCTTTTTTTATCCTGATATAAGGAGCAAACAAGAGTTCAAAACATTGAGGAGCAAAACATCCAGTAGCTACACCTTAGGCCAAACATCCTGTTATCTAGGCAAGACGCTTCACCTTAGGTCTGTTGTTGGAACTTGAAGGAACAAAACAAGCTTGAACTCTCTAACCCTAAGTCAAGATGGAGTGCAGCCACTTCTATGGGTTCCCACAGGTCCTCTCTTTTTATTTGTTTTAATAAAACCTGTGCTTCTGCTACAGGATGGATGATTGTGTCTGTCTTAGGTTGTTCTTTTAAATCTTTTAGCCTTACCCATTATTGGTACACACATTCCATCCAATGTCCTCTCTTAGATAGACTGTAGGTAAAAAGATTGTACTGTCTTTGACTACCAGCCTGTTATAAAGGGCTAGGGGAGAGGGCATAGCTAAATGCTATGCACCTCTGAACGAACTTTCCAATAAGAGTTCATAAACTTGTATAGCAAGCTCTTACCTGCTGTGACATCTCCCAGGCTCCCAAATACATCTTTTTTTTTTTTTTTCTGATTTTTCGAGACAGGGTTTCTCCATAGCTTTTTGGTTCCTGTCCTGGAACTAGCTCTTGTAGACCAGGCTGGCCTTGAACTCACAGAGATCCACCTGCCTCTGCCTCCCAAGTGCTAGGATTAAAGGCACCCGCCATCACCTCCCAGCTCAGGCTCCCAAATACATCTTGATTGGTGACATCTTCTCCTATGTAGAAGGTTTACCAGACAGGGGAAGAGAATGAGAGTATTGAGTATAACACCACTGTTGAGGCCAAAAGCTCCTCTGTGAAGCCTGTCCAGCCCTGCATATGTAATAGGAGGAGTGGGCCACATCCCGCTGCCCGGCTAGCTTAACCCCTGAAATAACCACACAGAGATTGTATTAATTAAATTACTGCCTGGCCCATTAGTTCTAGCCTCTTATTGACTAACTCTCACATCTTGATTTAACCCATTTCTAATAATCTGTATGTTACCACAAGGTCATGGCTTACTGGGAAAGATTCAGCATGTCTGACTCTGGCGACTTCATGGCGGCTCTCCCTGTCTGCCTTCCTCCTCCCAGAATTCAGTTCTGTCTTCCTGCCTATCTAAGTGCTGCCCTATCAAAAGGCCAAGGCAGTTTCTTTATTTAACCAATGAAAGCAACACAAATACAGAAGGGCCTCCTACTCCATACATAGGCTCTGTTGTCTGACAACTAGGCATCCTTAGAGCCTCTCCAAGGCCAAGATGACCATACCTGTTTCAAATATCATGGACCCTCCTTACCCATGAGAATCACATACACAGATTCAACCTATCCTGTTTGGGACCTGTGGATTTGTTTGTTTTAATTATATCTAGAATGTACAATTCGAGGGTCAGAGCACACATCTGTGGTGCTAGGGTGGGAACAAATGGGATTTTGTTTGGTTGTTTTTTTGTTTTTTTGTTTTTTTATTTTTCGAGACAGGGTTTCTCTGTAACTTTTGATTCCTGCCCTGGAACTAGCTCTTGTAGACCAGGCTGGTCTCGAACTCACAGAGATCCGCCTGCCTCTGCCTCCCAAGTGCTGGGATTAAAGGCGTGCGCTACCACCGCCCGGCCTTACCTTCTAATTTTTATATGTATATAGTTATGGGAACTGAATGTGTGTAAAGGTCAGATACCTAAAAGGGGGCCACTTGAAGGAAGAGGGCTGGGGAGGGTGATGGGTCAGATGACAGAAAAGTAGGAAGGTGAATCTGGGGTCACAGGGTACAAGTGCGAAGACAGGCAAATGAGGGGGTGGGGAGGACTAACCAAGTGTAGTAAGGAAATTTTAAATGAGTTGGGCATGTTGACTCACTCCTTTAGAATCCCAGCACTCAGGAGGCAGAAGCATGCTTATCTCTGTGAGTTAGAGGCCTGTCTGGTCCTACATGGTGAGTTCCAGGACAGCCAGAGCTACATAGTGAGACACTGTCTGGAAAAAAAAAAGTGAGGGGGCTGGAGAGATGACTCAGTGGTTTAGAGCAGTTTAGATCCAGAAGATCAGTTTAGTTCCCAGCAGCCATGCTGGGCAACTCATGACCACCTATAACTCTAACTAGAGGGGATGTGATGTTGCTTCCTGATCTCTACCAGCAATTCCCCCCAAATATATATATGTATGTATT